>NC_141074.1:32752423-33352423 GCF_041138505.1 Cibotium barometz | reverse complement strand
AATCTTTGATAAAAATCCTATACCAACCCGTGATTCCCAAAAATCCACGAACTTCACGAACTGATTTAGGGGGTGGCCATTCTAGAATATCCTTGACCTTGGCAAGGTCTACTGAGATGCCATCTTTGGAGACGATGAATCCAAGATACTCAATTTGATGAGTAAAGAAGGTACATTTGCTCTTCTTGGCATAGAGTTTGTGTCTGCGCAGCAATTGCAGAACTCTACGCACATGCTCCTCATGCTCTTCCATTGATTTGGAGTAGATTAAGATGTCATCAAAGAAAACAAGCACAAATTCATCCAGGTAAGGACGGAATATATCTTGCATTAGGCGGTTGAAGGTTGCAGGAGCATTGGTTAACCCGAATGACATTACAGTAAACTCATAGTGGCCATAACGGGTATTGAAGGCTGTTTTGGGTATATCTGCTTCCTTGACTTTGATCTGATAGTAACCAGACCTCAAATCTATTTTTGAGAAGACTTTGACCCCATGAAGCCTGTCAAGAAGTTCATCGATGCGAGGGATAGGATACTTATTCTTGACAGTGACTTGATTGAGCCCTCGATAATCTATGCAGAGGCGGAGAGTCCCGTCCTTCTTTTTTTGGAAAAGAATAGGTGCTCCCCAAGGAGAGCTACTGGGGCGTACAAATCCTTGTTCAATGAGTTGGGAAAGTTGCTCCTTAAGTTCAATGGCTTCAGGAAGGGACATTTTATAGGGAGTTTTTGAGACGGGTTGAGCTTGAGGGATCACCTCGATTTCATGGTCGACTTCTCGAGGAGGCGGTAACCCTGTAAGCTCGTCAGGGAAGATGTCAGAGAATTCTTGGAGCCAGGAGGGTTCTGTCTCCATACGAGGTTCAATGACTTTGTTGAGTTTGACTAAGAAAACTTGCTGACCCTTACGTGTTCCCTTGAGAAGATGTTTTGACTTCACTACCCTAGACTTAGGTTTCCCTGTGATCCCCTGAACAGATATTACTTGGCCATGCTTATTTTCAAAAGTGATACTCCCCTGGTTACAATGAATGCTAGCTTTGTTTGCAATTAACCAATCCATCCCAAGGATTCCATCATAAATTCCTAATGGCAAGACTCTAAAGTGGCCATGAGTTTGCTCATTACCCAGCTCAAAATCAAGATTCCCTATAGAGTGGCGAGATACTACTTCTTTCCCACTGGCTAACTCTACCATCATTTTTCTAGCTGATTTTTGACTCAAGTTTAATTTTTGCAAGCACCTAGGAGAAAGAAATGAATGGGTACTGCCACAATCAATCAAAAGCTGAAATGGCTTACCGTGATGAGTGGCGGGGGTTTGGATTACACCAAATTGTTTATTCGGACCTTGGTGTTCTACTGCCGCATGGACGGTGGCGCGCTCTTCTTCAGCCGTTTCCAAGGTCGGTTCTTCACTTATAACACAGGCAGTTCTAGCAACTGCTCCTCCGCGGCCACTGCCTCTTGCACCTTGGTGGGTAGGAGTTCCACGGCCTTGATTTCCTCTGTTACCTTGGGGAAATGATGTTGCCATCTTAGGACAGTTGGCTCTAAAGTGTCCTGGCTCATTGCACTCAAAACACAGAGGGCCTTCTCTGGAAGAAGCAGCATACGAGCGGGGGGGAAAAAGAGTTGCCTTGTCGCCCTCTGTTGTAGTAGGGGAAATTCTGTTGAGGTTTCTTGTAGGGTTGATCTCTAAGGTTTGCCTCAGGGTAAGATCTCTTTTGATTCTTCGGTTTGTTAGCCTTCATTTCTTTCACAAGGGGCTTTGCTTGTATGAGAGCATCCTGTAATGTGCTTGGCCTCATTGCTTCAAGGCGGGAATCTAGGGGTTCATTTAGCCCTTGGCAAAAACGAGCCACTTGCTGGGAAGTAGTCATAGCTGGGGCATACTTCCGAAGGGTAATAAATTTGGAATAGTAGTCCTCAAGAGTTAAGATGCACTGTCTAAGACTAAAAAACTCATTCATCTTTATGGATTCATGGGATGGAGGAAGATATCTTTCCTTCACTGCCTGCTTGATGTCTTCCCACGTTTGAGAATGCTTGGTGACTTCCTTGTCAAGGCACCACTGTTTCCACTAGAGTTTAGCATCTCCAATGAGGCGAAACCGTGCGAGCATAGACTGATTTGCTACTCCAGTACCGGCAGCAGAGAAATAATCGTCCATCGCCTCAATCCAGACTTCAGCATCCTTCTCAACCTTTGAACCTTCTCCTTTAAAGGAGGGAGGTTGCATTTGCTTGAGCAGGAGCTTCTTCTCCTGGGTATTGGTGTAAAGCGCATTGGGAAGTGGAGGGTGGTCGTCCTGGCCATCATTGTAAAAACAATTTTAAGATTACAAGAATCATATTTTCACAACGCTTAATTTTTTTGGAGAGTAAAACATTGAAATTATTTTATTTCCAAATATTTACAAGGACAAGTTTTATTACAAAGATCTGAGACTAATATAATTAGTCTTATTTGACATCAAGGGGAATTCCTAGGCTTGACTATGACATAAGGGTAGAGCGGTCCACATAGGTGAAATATGGGGGTTCCGCTGTAGTTTCTAAGACTCTAAAAACTGATGGTAAGGGTGGCAAACTCTGGATTGGGGTAGATCCCAACACCGCTACTCTATCAGCAAGTAAGACCTGCATCACTTTGTCATACACCCAACGATCCTGAGGTATGCAAACCCCATCTATAGTCACCGAGGTGTCGGCCCTGGGGGTACCGATGAACCAAAAATAAGCGGATCATCTTTAGCTTCTCAATCCAACGAATCCGCTTAAGGTCGGTGGTGAGGTTCCCAATCTGATCTGCTCGGATGAAGAAGTATCTCGGCCCACGACTCCAGAAATCTCTACCCCATCCTCTCTGAATACGAGAGAAATGAGGGAGGGATATCTTCTCTAATATTTGCACCATGGTGTCGCGGAACTCGAAATTCGAGGAGTGGCTAGCAGTCTCGAAGATGCATTGGAAAACTAGAAATTTGGAGTAGGCATCTTCCTCTTCCTACAATCATTCAAACATCAATTTAACTTATTTGTTTTAGTAGGATGTCTTTACTAATTAGCATTATGTTAGGTAAAACATTTATTACAAAACAGTCCTTAAACTGCAATTCCTAGGAGCTAAACTTGCTCTGATACCAATTGTAAGGTTCCTCCCTTTAAAAATGGGAGAAACACTTAAGATAGTCTGCTAAGTCTTATCTTGGGAAAAATTTTCTATTCATCGACACCTTGACCCTGTAGAGATTCAAGGATACGATTCATAGGTATGACCTAGCTCTATCTCGCAGGGGGAGCGTGATTTTCTAAACATCAAATCACCCATAGGGCAATTGATCAAAAATTGGGTAACTACTAGACTTGATTTCTAGAGACAACGCTTTTTTCCTCATCTTATGCAAGGCACAGTCGCCGCTGGCCTAGTTTTCTAGAATAGAGTTGCCCAAGAACCTAACTATCTAACGTAGGGCTTTCACTTAATTTGTTGGAAAGCTACCCGACTAATCAGGTCCACCCGTCCGTAGGATGGTGCCGTCAGGGCATTCCATCCTCCCACTTTCAACCCTACTCATGCATCAATTTGTTTTCTAATTAATACTACCACACTGTTTGACATAAATAAACATATTCCTTAATTAGGGCCCTTCTTCACAAGGTTCGTTAAAACAGCCTTCTTACACAATACAATCATACCAAAGACAAGATGTAATTATATAAAAAGTTTATACATGATTCCATTTCCATACAAGCCAAACCGGCTCTCTTATTCTTATTCTGCCGATGATCTAGAATTCGGCCTTCCAGCCTCTACATGCTGGGCAAAACCCTACGGGACCATACACCTCATCGTCGGCCGCTAGCGAGGACTCGAGCTGGCCTGTCGCCCTCTCAGGCTCCATCGCTCAATCCTCCCGCCTCTCAGAGGGATGTCTGCACACTAGGGTGGGCTTATTTACCGCACTAGCCTGGGCCCTCAGAACTAGGCAGCCTCATAATCTCTCGCCTCAATCGGCGATCCTTATTCTCCCAAAGGTATGAGGGATACCTTGGGCCATTCCCGGGCTTTGCTAACGACGTCGCCCGGCTACACAAGCACGGAACGGAGTTAGCGTTGAAGCCAAAAAATCTTGAATTCTAAAGATAACAACTTCAATGCAATTTTCTAAATATAGCATTCACAATTCATGAAGATAACAATTTCAACGCAATTTATCGAATACAACATCACATAAGTCGTAACTTCATATAATTTTTATGTCGTCATTTTAAAAGGAAAAGACACCATTCATTAATACTAATTTAAGAAAAAATCTCTTCTTTTGAAAATTAACCAAGCTAACCTGGCCACCGTTTCCTTGAGGGGCTTGAAAAGGGAGGACTGGAGCCGCATTGGGCGCATCTCCTCCCATCTCGTTGTTACGTGCCCCTCTTGAGGCAATATTTTGTCATCTCCGAGATGAGGCCATCTTAGGCGTCGCCTTGTAGAGCTCGCTGCTGTGATCGAAACGCTTCAGTCGGATCTGAATTCCGAGCTCGTTTGCCCACCGTATGAGCAAAAGAATATGGCGCACGAACCCTTGCTTGAGTCAAAAAACCCTTACTAAAGTCTACGCAAATGGGGGGGGGATTGTGAGATGTCCTTAAGGGCAAAGGCAAAAATGTGGAGAGGGCTGGGGAGGGTGGCTGCAAGCCTCTCTATAAGTCTATTCACACGAGGCGGGGGGGGGGGGGGGGGGAAGAAGAGTTAAGGACACTGGCTCCTAGCAAGAGGGGGATGGAGGAAAATTGGCTTATCTGAAAAGAGCCAAATGAGGGGGTATGAGAGGGGTGGCTGCAAGGGCGGCTGTACTTGCAGCAAGTACGCTGCACAGGGACGGACGGTGGTACGGACGGCGGCACAACAGGGCATACGCTACACAGAAATGCGTGCCGGCTGAGGAGCACCCGAGGGTTTATATAGCCGAGGGGTGAGGGTACGGGCGCTGCGCAAAGCAAGGACGAAAGGACGGTGTACCTTCAAAGGCTACGGATCAGTGGCCTGCATGGGTCTAGGGGAAAGGTACGGTGTCGGTTGTCTGGGAAAGGAGTGGTACGCATGTACCTTATCTGGTCTGGGGGTGTCCACCTAAGGGTACGCGTGGACCATACAGTGGGCGGCCGTCCTTTGGTTCTTGGGCGGCCATTGTACGAGCGCCCTAGTAAGTGTGTATGGACCAAATTTTGGGGCGAGGTACCCAAATTTGGGACGCCCGCCTCGATTTGCGTGCCGGACCACCCCGGGGGGCGAATTTTTTTTTTTGTCCGGGAGGTTCTCCTGGTCGCAGGGGTTCAGACCGTTCGTCAATCGGACGTGCGGTCGTGCATTTATTAAGGTTTAAAGGTCGCCGTTTTTTAACTAAAATGATTGAAATTAGCGTATAGGCTTGATCCGGTGTCCGTTTTGGATGCTGTAAAATCCTATATTAGGATAAAATCGCGCGCAGATTCTAAATTTGGGCTCAGAATTTGAAGATTCTAATTAAAAATTACTCAAATAATAAAATCATTGATATTTATACCATAAAAACTCATAATTACATGGACATTTCTTTATTAGTGAAGATGGGTACGTTACACAATCAGTCTCTTATCTACAAGTATAGCAGTATTTCAATGGGGCTGAATAAGTGGTGCTGTCTAAATGGTTTTCAAAAAGTCCACTACCCATAGGATGTACATGGCCAGACACAAGATCAACCCTAATGATGGAATCATCCAATTGGATGTAGACATGGTTCTTAGACCATTCATGTACCATCTTTGCCTCTCTCATGAATGGGCATCCTATGATTATTTCATATGATTTGGGTTGTTTGTAAAATTCCATAAAAGGTATGTTTAACCCAATGTTTGAGAACCTTGATCTTTAGAGATCGTATAACATGCCTACATGTTTGGCGCGACAGTTCCATCAGCCATCTTGACAATGATATTTGAGACTTCTAGACATAGCTTGGCCATCTTCTCCCAGCATCTCTTGGTGATTATACTCACTCCCGCAGCACCATCTAGGACTCCCATTACTATGATGCCCTTGGCGATGAACTAGTAGTAGTGTGGTAGACTCATCACATTCAAAGTATTATCACAGTTTGTTAAGTGGAATTTTAACCATAGATTTGGTATTTTCTTCTTCCACTAGGACTATTGATTCGAGTAAAACTTGAGGTGTCTCCATTGTATATTGGGGACATGCCTTATGCATGTCCAAAATGGTGGTAATCTGACATTGAGTTCTCCACTAAGGAGATCTCTCATCACTTCAAACAATTCAAGATCTCCACTCAATTGAGTACTTATAGTTGTACTAGTTTGTGAAGCCATAAAGTCTAACAATTTGGGGATATTTAGTGGTGCATTCATGACATCCTTTCTATAAATAGGTGTCGATGAGACTGGAAAATCCATCCTCCAGATGGACTTAGGGTTTCCATATGGTAGTTATCCCTTAAACCAATTAGGGATCAAACTATGAGAGGTGGAGGCCTCAATCTCTTCCATAATGACACTTGGCACATCTAGAGGTTTGTGAATCTCAATAGACATTAAGGTACTAGGGTGTATAGTATCTAAGACTCTCACTTTATTAGGTTTTAGTTCACGCTCTTCTTGTGTTTTCGTAACTAAATCATTAAATTCTTGGAGTTTCTCAATCTCCTTTTGAGGGTCAGGATAAGACCCAAGTTTTTTCATGTATGATCTAGTTTCAGGAATTACAAGTTCCCGTGGGATCTCCTTCCCCGTGCTGTTAGTTTTGGAGGATATTTCCCTATCCTGTTTAGAATCGGCCCTTGTGTCCAAGGATTTTGAGTCGTCATCTAGGTCCCTAATGAAGACTAGCTCTTGAGGTGTCCTAAGATTTTCAATTTTGGTTTCCTTCATTTTCCCATTCTTAACCGACTTTTTTCTCATGTGTCCCTTCTTCTTCTTAGATTCTTCTAATGAGGCCATAGTTTGTTGCTCAAGAACATGTTGGTTTTGGGCTTGTAGCCAGGTGATAGCATTCAAAGATGTGTGATCTAGATTTTTTAGGATTTTCCTTTGGATTTGATTACTTACCCCAATCATGTTTAGGGGTGTGATGATGGGTCATGTTTAGGGGTGTGATGATGGGTTGCATCTATGGACTTGTCACCACAATCGTGTTGGGGGGGTAGTCCTTAATCCAATGATCTATGCCACAATAGCTACAAGTGGCCGGTGGCATGTTTGAGGACACCGCTTGTTTTTGAGTTGTGGAAAATTCATAGGGCATTCTGAAACTTGATGGGGACCTTTACAATGGTAATATTGAAGAGGCATTCTTCTTTAGTAGATGTGGTGTTAATGTCCCGACCCCTTCCCATCACAATAAGTTGGTAAACTGGCTTGAGTCAACCTCCCCATCCACTAGATAATAGTCAAGATGAAGCTCTGTAGGGTCCTTAAAGAGGCGGGGGGTTGGTTAGACATCCACCTCATATTCTTAGTAATCAATAGGGATGAATCTCTGTAGGGTCCTCAAAGAGGTAGGGGGTGGGTTAGACATCCACCTCATATTCTTGGTAAACAGTACGCCCCCCTTGCTTACTTGATTGAGAGGTGTCACCCTTGGTGGAGGTGGTTGTGGTCCCAAGACTAGTGGAGGTAATGGCACATTGGGTGCATGGTGTCTTTGATAGCACTTGTTGGGTGGGATGTTCAACCATTGCTTTATTTGTTACAAGACCTAGGCCCTAGCATTTGTTGCGGTGCCAGCAATGCTAGGTGTGGTCTTGTTGTCTTGGCAATAGTGTTAGGAAATCTAGGCCTTCATGACCATAGCACCCACAAAAGCTACAGTCAAGAGCACTTAAAATTGGACCATTAGGAGAAATATGGACTCTCCATTTTGCCCCTTAAGGAGTGAATAAAAAAATATTGTCCCAATGAGAGAGCTGGGATTCTAGATCCATGTAACATGGATCTTTTTGTCATATCTTTGCCCAAATCTCTTATGACAATAGAATAATAGAGCCCATATCTTAAAAAATAGAGAAATGTCAGATTCCATATCTTTCATGTCAAATGTACCTTGTGGTCAGCACATGGAAGTTTGAAAATCGAATTTCATTTTTTTCCTTTTTTTATGCTTAACTTTTTACTTTCCCTCCTTTTGCATTTCACTACCTTTTCATTTCCCTCCTTTTTTTTTAGCAGAATTCAATTTTGTCATATCTTCTACAACTCTAGTTCTTTCTTCATCACAAAGTTTTACAGGTATGTTATTCTCCACCATAGCTCTCTCCTCATTAAATTTCATCACAAAGTTTTACAGGTATGTTATTCTCCACCATAGCTCTCTCCTCATTAAATTTCATCTCATATTTGGACAAAACCTCTATGAGTTATGTATGTTTTCTCACATGAACTTTCTCTTCTTTGTGCCACAAATAGCTATTTTGATCTGAAGTGGCATCAAATTCTTATGAAGAGTAATGATCATATGTTTAGGGTTTGTCTATGTTTTGTCTTGATGTAAGATAGGTTTGTTTATGCTTTATCTTGATGTGTTGTTTATTTTCACAGGAGCAAGGTTGTGAGCAACAAGATTATACAAATCAAAGCAGTAAGTTGCTATTTATTTTGTGTTGTATGATCATAGGTTTAGGGTTTGTTTTAATCTTTATTTGTTGCTTATAATCTTCTCTATACCACAGATAACTATCTTGTTTTTAAGTGGCATACAATACTAAGTCTTGTGAGTAATGATCATAGGCTTAGGGTTTGTTTATGTTTTGTCTTCATGTGTTTATGTTCATTTTCATAGGTTGGAAGCAACAAGGTTGTGTGAATCAAAGCAATAGGTTGCTGTTTATTTCTTGTTGTTATAATGTTTATTTGTTGCTTACAATCTTAACATAGAAATTTATTAATCATGCAGTCTAACTTTGTTAATTTGGTGCTTTACTTTTTTATTATAGATGTCTTCAACGAGGAGGAATATCAGTAATATTCACACAGTGGAGGTGTTTAATAGGAGAGATGATGAAGGTAATTGGATCCCTGATCAATACAATAAGTTAAATTGGACTTTAATAAGACCAAGTACTCGCGGGAGTTTCAAGGTCAAGCTCAAAGATATAACAGACCCCAACAAACACTGGAAATGTAGAATCATAGAGTTTAGGAGACGCACTAATGGTACAATAACAGAGGCTTTCATTTAGCATGTTTATATACACAAAGAGATTCAAGTGCATCATGACAACTTCAGTGTGAGACATAAGCCTAATAACAGTAAGTTTATATCTCTATGCTTTGTGTTCTTGTGCTTTGAGTCCATGGTTATTAGATAGAGTTTTAATACAAGCATATTTATTCCTTGTAGCTTTATATCCATCAACTCTGCATGAATGGCAAAATATAGAGTGCTTAAGTGGAAAGCTAAATGTTTTACATGCAAAGATAGGTGCCTTGATCTATGACAACAAGAGTGCAAGCAAATTGGCATCTCAAAATGTTTACTTTTATGATTCCACATATGTTGTGGAGAGACATAGTTTGGAGTACATTCCACTGCCACCGTTGTCTAGCCAGGAATGGTATAATCCTAGCTAGACATGTCAGAAGCATGTAGGGTAAATATAAAAATTGATGTTCATGCTGCCATGAAACCCTCCATAGGCTCTAGAGATGTGCATCTAAGTTGGTTTGTTCTAGTTAGTTTATTTGCACATTTGTTTGGATCCTGTGAAGTAGTAAAGAAAACTAAGATTACGTATCAATGCAAGTGCCCATCTGAGGATTGGATGACTTAGTTACTAGGTGAGTCATGGCATCTCAAGAGAACTCACCATGATGATATCATTGAGTGCAGAATCACTGTGTCATATGTTACCTTTAGGTAAGATTACACTGTTGTTGATTGTTGATAGTTTTTATTTCATTGCAAGACACCGATCATTGATTGTTATTGTTGTTTTTATGTTTGTTGTTGATTGTTGATTGTTGTTTTTATGTTTTTATGTTGGTTGTTTGTTTTTTATAACAGGTACTTCATTGCAAGACAAACTTTGTGCATTGGCTTCTAGTATAGGAGGTGGTGACTTCTACGAGAGGGGAGTGGCTCAGCTTGGACCAAGACATGCGAGACGCTCAGCACTCATTGATGTGAATATTCTTTGGGAGGGTCATGAAACTTTTTAGCGTTAATGTAGAAAGTCATTGGCCCCTTAGTTTTCTGAGGCAAGAAATCCAACTCATGTCCAATGATCCCCCTTGTAATTTTTATTTCAAGTTGGATGGTAGAAAGGTTGGGAGTCGAAGTAAACATTGCAAAACATGCAAGCAGTGTGTTGCTCCACACATCCTTGAAATTGTAAAGTCCATGTAATTCTTATTCTTCCAAGTGAATATTAAAAATTATTTCTCGAAAAGTGTTGTAAATTTAATTTTATTTCATTTTCATAAATTGTAGTGGTTTTTTTAAGTCTACTATGTTTTGAACCCATTAATATGTAAGAAAATAAAGATAATTATAAGTAAGTACAATTGTAAATATAAGTATAAATATATATTTAAGTGTAAACAATAATATAATTAATTATCCTAGAAATATAAATATGATTTATCATTTCTTATATTTTAATGAAGTGTCATTAATTTTAAGTCTATGGATATAACTTATAACCTTAAGTATATATTTAAGTGTAAATAATAATATAAGTAACTTTGTAAATAATATAATATAATAATAATAGTAATAATAATATGTAACAAGAAATAGAAGTATGATTTATTATTTATTATATTTTATTGAAGTATCCTTTATTTACTAAAGTATAAACATAAGGTATTAAAATAAATATAAGTTTATAGATATTTTAAGTACAATAATAAACATAAGTATAAATTGCATCCATCTAGCCTCGCGAAATCCAAAGTCATGACCCACCATTGGCTTCATTGAGTGCTATCACCATTGAAGGGGTGGAGTACCTCCTCATGCAGGATGTGTTGGAGCTCTTGGAGTTTTAATGAAATAAATATTACTCCATTAAAATTTTAATAAAATATATATTACTTTATTAAAGTTTTAATGAAATAATATATAAATTTATATTTATAAGTATAAGGAGGGGTTATTTTCATTCACTTCTATTGCATTCTCTATCTCTCACTTTCTATCCACCTTGCTTGTTGTTACTCCCTTTACGCCTTCACCATGGCTTCTCATCATGATGCACTCGTGGTTGGATGAGTGAAAAGAGACAAATGAGGACGCAAGCTACTATGTACATACACATGCCAGGATTTCGGCCAAAATTAGGTGCCCAAAAGATGGGTGTGAAAAACCCTGGATCATTAACCCTCCCCTTGGGCTAGAGGCATTCATGCCTCTAGCCCAACAAGCTAGAGGCATTCATGCCTCTAGCTTGTTGATGGTGTTGCCATGGTCGAGGAAGATTTCTCTCCCTCGTATATTGCTTCTTTTTTATGACGATTCCATCTAGTCCTCTCATGAAGTCAACCCTTTGAAAGTATAGCTTTAACCTCCAGCCACCATGGACCTTGGTTTTGTGCACTTTGCCAGACAAATCTTGCAATCTATAATTGCCTTTTGAAAACTTTTTCTGGATAATATAACAAAGTGTTCTTAGGATGCACATGCACATGGGAGGGGACTAGGCACATGGGCTTAGGGTCATTTACATGTGGGATAAAGGAACATGGGCCTTGGGACTATAAAAGGCATGTGCTCTAGGAGTATTGTACCTTTTGAACCTTTTGACCTTTGACATCTTGTGATACTCATTATACTTTACTTTCCAGATTTGCTTAGTGATAATCTCTCTAGCTTTCCCTAATCCAAGATAATTAGGATAATGCTAGGCTAATCTAGGTTAATCTAGATGCAGCTTTCTTTTGAGCATTATGATTGATGATACGCCTATGTCTACCTGCCTTCCAACGGATCCCAGTGATTCATTTTAGGAGATAGTGATATAGTAGAATATCATGGGGATCAGCTCTTGACTAGTGATGCATCCATTGCAATGTGTGAGATTCGGGATGATGATACTTCACATGTTGATGAGCATATGATAGTGCATGAGGAGCATGGACCTGATTTTTTAGTGCTAGATGAGTCAGGGTGCTCTTTTAGATCCTCTATTCAGGGTGCTCTTTTAGATCCTCTATTCAGGGTGATATCTATGATTCTATCTCTACTCCTAGTTCTCATAGCTCTCATAAAATACATAGTAGCATTTACTTGGGTTTAGTGCATATACTTGGGCAGTCAGGCAGTTCACATGAGCATAGTGATGATTTTGTTGAAGTGAGGCTTCGTACGAGAGAGAGGATTATGCATATGGATCTAGAGAGCTTTGCATTTGATCTAAACATCTCCTTAGATCCTATATTGGTGTTGGAGATAGATTTATCATGGGATATAGGTCACATAGGGGCATCATTGATGAAGATAGACCATGTTTTTTGAGAATGATCTTGAAGGCCTTGGAGATGTCATAGATGATGATTTAGGGGATGATACCATTTATCTTTCATGTGAGGACACCTCTTCATTTTTCAATGATGAGATTATGATGATGTTGATGATTATATTGATATCTTAGATCATCATACACACATAAAGGGTTTTGCACATGAGAAGGTAGTGCATAGTTTGGCTCATGTCCATATACCTATTGATGTAGTGGATCATATTTTTGGCATTTTGAGTGATGCTACATGGGATGATAGCATTGATTCACTCTTACCCTCGCATGATGTTGACCTTGAGATGTGTTCTTTTGGCTTCTACAGATGTTCGACACAATCCTATTTTCTTTGGAGCTAGGTCATTTACTTTTGGATGTAGTATATGTCATTTGGGTGCATGGTATCTGATTATATGGTGCATTATGTGGATTTACATGCGTCACATCTAGATTCTCACCTGAGTAGTTATCTAGACCATGGATTTGATGATATTTCTAGTGGTCATTTCACTTTGGAGACGAGGATCTTGGATACTTCCTTCTTGATCTAGGTGGTCACACATTTGTTCCATGGTTAGATGATCTACACTTCGGCGATATCCATTTTACCTAGGCAGAGTTATAGCTTTGTCTTACGTCATCGACATGGGTGTCTATCCATTTGATCTAGGAGGATTGGCTGGCCACGACACTGACATTGGCTTTCTACATTTTCCATTCAATCCAAGTGATTCAAGAGCCATTGCTTTGGGGCCTACATGGTTTGGATTTACATTCCATCTATGTGGTCACACTAGTGTGGATTACCTCATCTCTTCGGGGAGACACTAGTGTCTTTTCCATTTGATCTTGGAGTCTTCATTCGACAGTGGTTCCTTATCTTTTCCACTTGCCAGATTCTCGTGGGACCATTGCCTTGGATTTTTCATGCCTCAAATTTCCTTTCGATGTAGACGGTTGCATAGATAGCCTTATCATCAAGCAAGAGCCCTTTATCCTTTCCATTTGACCTTGGGGGTTTTATGATTCATGTATGGGTCTTCTACTACATCAACGTTCATTCTGCCATGGATGTGATTTTTGGCTTTGTACATAGCCACTTGTATATGGACACGACCACCCTTTGATTTCGAGGACAAAATCATGTTAGGAGGGGTTTGTTTGTAACAAAGTGTTCTTAGGATGCACGTGCACATGGGATGGGCCTAGGCACATGGGCTTAGGGTCATTTGTGAGTGTGAGTGAGAGTGAGAGAGAGACAGAGAGAGAGTGAGTGAGTGAGAGAGAGAGAGAGAGAGAGAGAGAGAGAGAGAGAGATAGAGATGTGAATCAGATAGATGTGAATGAATAGATGGATGGATGTGATGTGAATAGAGGTGAATGAGATGTGATGTGAATAGATGTGATGAGATGTGATGTGAATCAGATAGATGTGAATGAATGGATGGATGGATGTGATGTGAATAGAGGTGATGAGATGTGAGAGGTGATGAGATATAATGTGAATGAATGGATAAGATGTGATGTCATGTGAATCAGGATGTAAATGAATTATATGGGATGTGAGTGGATGTATGTGAAAGAATAGATGTGAATGTGTATGTGAAGAATGGATGTGAATGAGTATGTGAAAGAATGGATGTGAATGTATGTGATAAGAATGGATGTGAATGTATGTGATAAGAATGGATGTGAATGTGTATGTGAAGAATGGATGTGAATGAGTATGTGAGAAAATGGATATGGATGTATATGTGAAGAATGGATGTGAATGTGTATGTGAAGAATGGATGTGAATGAGTATGTGAAAGAATGGATGTGGATGTATATGAAAGAATCGATATAGATGTGTATGTGAAAGAATGTGATGTGATGTGACATGAATATATGTGGATGTGAAGTGACAGATATGAATGTATGGATAGATGTGAGAAGTCATACATGTGAACGATTGGATGGATGTGGATGAATGAGATGAGATGTGTATGAATGAGATATGATGTGGATAGAAGTGATGTGATATAATGTGGATAGAATGTATGTGATGGGATGGTTCTGAGAATGTATGTGGTGGATATGAACGAATGAATGTGATGGATATGAATGAATGTAATGTGATGTAAATGGAGATAGATGTGATGTGTGATGTGAAGGAAAATGATGTGATGAGAATGGGAATAC
Source organism: Cibotium barometz (assembly GCF_041138505.1). Lineage (NCBI taxonomy): Eukaryota > Viridiplantae > Streptophyta > Polypodiopsida > Cyatheales > Cibotiaceae > Cibotium > Cibotium barometz. The sequence goes on along the minus strand of NC_141074.1, from coordinate 33,337,727 downwards.
ATATGAAATAAATGAGAATTGATGCGGAACAATATGGAAAGACGAGAGTTTGTTATAGAAACTGTATTTATGACATGTTTTTAAATGACTGTTTTATGTCAAGAATGCTGGGGAAGCATTTTGACCGTCTTGTGAACCGTCTTGTGAATGAGGTCCTGGAGACCTAATCTGATAAAGTTGCAACAACTAACGGAGAGTCAATGGAGGACGTCTCGCGTAGCAAGGTCGGCCGAGGTCTTGACCAGCCTCGATTCGATTTAAATGGTGAGCTTCCGGTACGGTGGATGAGGGACCAAGGAAGTGAGTGAAGCGCTAGGTGACCTGTGAAGGATCCTAGAGGGTGCTAACCATACGGTGCTTGGGCTCTGGGTCACCGAAGATACCCACACGTGCGTCGGGGAAGATATTGGAACAAGGAGTAAGAGTTGTTTTTTGAATTCGGGCATGGATCTGGTTGCTTAACCTTGCTGGTCCTCAACGGATGAGTCCATGGCTCTTTTATATGGATCTGTTGGGGTTGATCTTGCTGATCTTCAACAGAGATTCCATTTTGATTTTTATAAGTGAAAATATTACCGATTACTATGAGCTAGGAACTATCGAAAAGGCCCCTGAGTGGACAGGTGAGCGTTCTGGTTACCAATGATGCCATAGGTACACCGATGAAGGAAAAATTAGAAATTAGGATTCAACCGGATATTTTGGAGGATTATGATCAGTGACACTATGGTTTCATTAAATGATTGTTTTAAAGACGGCTGATTCTGTGAAAAAAGGCAATTTCATATTGGGTGTGTAAGTGGTGTGACTAGTTTTAAGTTTGCATGAATATCCGACTAGGGGGCTTGGGAACTCTTTTCCCTGGTACCCGAAACAAAACCTAACCAAATTATTAAATGAATCCCATCATTACAGTGGTTGGGCGGTTGGCTAGGGGCGGTTGGCTAACCCACGGGACTGGATGGGGTTAGGCTAGATTGATGGGTCCCTAAAATGAGACTCAATTCTGTTATGGTATGATAGATGAAGTAAATCCCGGATAAAAATTGTTCTATGGAAAAGAATCAATGGTTGTGCCTCTCAATGTGAAAAAAATCGTTGGTCTCTATGATCCAAGTGCAATCTTTTCCTTGATCTAACTATGGGACTTACGGGTTCGATCAAATCAGTTCAGTTAGTTAAGGCTTTTGACTCTCTTGAATTTAGAAAATTGTGTAGATTAGAGTTCTATGAATCTAATTTGGGTTAATTTCAATCAATTAAAGAATGATAAAAATGAGAAAATTGTGTAGATTAGAGTTCTATGAATCTAATTTGGATTAATTTCAGTCAATTTCAGTAAATTAAAGAATGATAAAAATGAGAAATGGTTAGCCATACAAAGGAGGTTATGGTAAAATTTTCTAGAATTTTGTGGAAAAGAAAGATTGTTTTTATGTTATTCCAAAAGAGTAATTCCCACCATTTTTGCATCTAAAAGAAATATTCTGATTACTCCATGTACATATTCACCTATGAATATGCATGGATATCACTGATATTAATTATTAAAATTAATTTTTATGCATAAAAAGATGCATAAAGGAATTATTTTTATTTCAAAAGAGTTATTCTCATTAAAATTGATTTTTATAAATAGAAAGATGCATAAAGGAATTATTTTTATTTCAAAAGTGTTATTCTCATTAAAATTAATTTTTATGCCTAAAAAGATGCATAAAGGAATTATTTTTATTTCAAAAGTGTTATTCTCATTAAAATTCATTTTTATGCCTAGAAAGATGCATAAAGGAATTGTTTTTATTTCAAAAGCGTTATTCTCATTAAATTTGATTTTTATGCCTAGAAAGATGCATAAAGGAATTGTTTTTATTTCAAAAGCGTTATTCTCATTAAAATTGATTTTTATGCCTAGAAAGATGCACAAAGGAATTGTTTTTATTTCAAAAACGTTATTCTCATTAAAATTGATTTTTATGCCTAGAAAGATGCATAAAGGAATTGTTTTTAATTCAAAATCATTATTCTCATTAAAATTGATTTTTATGCCCAGAAAGATGCATAAAGGAATTGATTTTATTTCAAAAGTGTTATTCTCATTAAAATTGATTTTTATGCCCAGAAAGATGCATAAAGAAATTGTTTTTATTTTATTCTCATTAAAATTGATTTTTATACCTAGAAAGATGCATAAAGGAATTGTTTTTATTTCAAAAGTGTTATTCTCATTAAAATTGATTTTTATGCCTAGAAAGATGCATAAAGGAATTGTTTTTATTTCAAAAGTGTTATTCTCATTAAAATTGAATTTTTATGCCTAGAAAGATGCATAAAGGAATTGTTTTTATTTCAAAAGTGTTATTCTCATTAAATTTGATTTTTATGCCTAGAAAGATGCATAAAGGAACTGTTTTTATTTTAAAAGTGTTATTCTCATTAAAATTGATTTTTATGCATAGAATTTAATGAGAATAACACTCTCGAAATAAAAATAATTCCTTTATGCATCATTCTAGGCATAAAAATCAATTTTAATGAGAATAAAACTCTTGAAATAAAAGTTATTCCTTTATGCATCTTTCTAAGCATAAAAATCAATTTTAATGAGAATAACACTTTTGGAAATAAAAATAAGTCCTTTATGCATCTTTCTAGGCATAAAAATCAATTTTAATGAGAATAACACTTTTGAAATAAAAATAATTCCTTTATGCATCTTTCTAGGCATAAAAATCATTTTTAATGAGAATAACACTTTTGAAATAAAAATAATTCTTTTATGCATCTTTCTATGTATAAAAATCAATTCTAATGAGAATAACACTTTTGAAATAAAAATGATTCCTTTATGCATCTTTCTATGCATAAAAATCAATTTTAATAACTAATATCAGTGATATCCATGCATATTAATAGGTGAATATGCACATGGAGTAATCAGAATATTTCTTTTAGATGCAAAAATGGTGGGAATTACTCTTTTGGAATAACATAAATATAATCTTTCTTCTCCACCAAAATCTAGAAAATTTTGCCATAACCTCCTTTGTATGGCTGACCATTTCTCATTTTTATCATTCTTTAATTGACTTAAATTAACCCAAATTAAATTCATAGAGCTCTAATCTACATAATTTTCTAAATTCAAGAGAGTAAACAATAAGAAGTGTTTGATTAATTCTTTAGTTAATCTTTCTAGGATTAAGAAAGGCTGGAATGTAAAGAAGATAAGGGGGTGGCCTTTTCATCAAGGTATAGCATTTGAATTTAATTCAATTTACTGCATAAAAATCAAGAAAATCATAGATTTAAAATTAAATAAGAAAGAAAATTAACTTACATAGAGCTTGTAAGCTCTCCTTTGGCTTGAGGGATTGAGGGTTCTGCTCTTGTTTGAAGCAAGAGTGGCCACCAATTCACTTTGGAGAGGATTAGGCCAAAAATAATTGAATTATTAAAAAATTCAATGTAAATGGCTCAGGACAGAGTAACAGTGCATAAACACCATTAAGCTTTTACAAAGGGGGAGGATTCTATTTATAGGAAAAAGTGAGCCTCTAACTAAGAAAACTGATTCTAGAATTTTCCAGATCAGTTTGGTCAACTTTTGACCATTTTTGGGTCAGTTTAGCTTACTTTTTGGATCTAGTTGAAACAGGAGAGAGGAGAGATAAAACTCTCATTATTTTTTAGTTTAAAACTCCTCCACACATGTGAAATAGGCACCTCCTTCATGAGGGGAGTTCCCCACACTGAGGTGTCAAAAATGCATCATTTTCTCTAAATATCTCTTAATTTTTAACTAATTAACCTTGTACTCAGTCAACTCTTCATCTTATGTGAGCATTTACTCATTTTTGGGGGTTTTTCTTTTATTCTTCAATTTATCTCCTCCCTACATTTGGATTAATCTTATTGGTCCATAGGAACCTTAATTGGACCATAATCCAAAAAGTTCTGAAAATCTGGACCCTTAGACTAAGGTCCTTTTAAAAAAAAACCTGTTTTCAATTAATTCCAATTGCACATTAGAAAGTTCTTTTTGAATTTGTGTTTCAGGGGAAACCATTTTAGACACTTTTTATATCCAAAAATATCTCAATTTTGAATTACCTCCCTCTAGACATTTTCTCTCTCCAGGCCAAAACAGGGTAAAACATGATCTTTCTTTTATTTCAAAGAGGGGAATAGTTATAAGATCAGAAGGGGAGGTTCTTATACCTACACACCTCAAAAGTTGGAGGGAGGAATCTTACATGAATAAATCCTTTAATTAGGGTTAAAAACATTAATCACACCCATACAAGTTTAAGAAACTACGAAAAACCAAAAATAACTAGGTCCACTTAGCTCTCAAGTTGAGGATATGAGCCCATAACCCTGCAAAAATTAAGAAACTAGAAAAACCAAAACAACTAGGTCCAATTAGGATGTGAGCCCATAATCCTACGAAAATTTGACTTGACATGAAACTTGTAAACAAGAAGTGACATGAGATGTGACATAAAACCACCGAGACATGTTGTGAGACTAGAAAGATGTAGCATGAGACATGAAACTAGCAAGATGTGACATGAGACCATTAAGATGTGACATGAGCCTAAGGGTACTTACACCAAATATTGTAATGGGCTTAAAGACTTGTAAGTTTCTTCCTACCCATGTCCCAGGATGATTTTTCTATCATAAAATATATACCAATCTAGGAGAATTCTTATCTTCTTCAATTATCAAGGCCCAATTATTACTTATCATCATGGGGTTGATGAATATTAAGGCTTAATTATTACTCTCACTAACCCTATCATAGGTAGGGCCTCATTTTCCACCTAGCTCACCATAGCCTATTTTATCCAAAAAAACACTTGAACCTATTTCATCCAAAAACATTCACACTACCCATCCTAAACGTGATGACATGAGCCATTAGACATAATCCTACGAAAATTTGACTTGACATGAAACTTGTAAACAAGAAGTGACATGAGATGTGACATAAAACCACCGAGACGTGTTGTGAGACTAGAAAGATGTAGCATGAGACATGAAACTAGCAAGATGTGACATGAGACCATTAAGATGTGACATGACCCTAAGGGTACTTACACCAAATATTGTAATGGGCTTGAAGACTTGTAAGTTTCTTCCTACCCATGTCCCAGGATGATTTTTCTATCATAAAATATATACCAATCTAGGAGAATTCTTATCTTCTTTAATTATCAAGGCCCAATTATTACTTATCATCATGGGGTTGATGAATATTAAGGCTTAATTATTACTCATCACTAACCCTATCATAGGTAGGGCCTCATTTTCCACCTAGCTCACCATAGCCTATTTTATCCAAAAAAAACACTTGAGCCTATTTCATCCAAAAACATTCACACTACCCATCCTAAACGTGATGACATGAGCCATTAGACATGATCTGACAAGACATGAGCTGACATGAATCTAGATAGATGTGATATGGGGCAACAAAGCATGAGCCTATTTAATCTAAATCTACATGATCCTAGTCAGACATGAGGTGAGGCCACCAAACATGAGCCTAGAATCAGCTAGATATGATCTAAACCTAGCTATACATGATGTAAGCATACTAGATGTGATGAGAGCTGGATCCCAAGAGGTTTAGATTTCATTGCTTGAAGCTAAGGAATAGCTCAATATAATGATCGAGGTAAAATTCACTCTTAAAACATGAGCATTATAAGATCCATTAGGATGGATTAGAATGGGATAGTTAATTGTGTTCATGCATTCTATATTTTTTCATATTCTTTTATGTATTATTTGAATTGGTAGCTTAGAAGCATGAAAATTCATCAAAATACAATAAAAAAATACTTGACTACTTACATTAAAACCATTAACTAGGATTAGGACCATTAACCATCCCCCTATCAAGTCTAACAAATCTTAAAAATCACCAAAAACCAGGCTAAACCAGCACTCAGGTAGGGGACGTGAGTCCACAATCCCACACAAAAAGACACGAGTTTGGACACTTGAGCCTATAGATGTGAGCTTGGATATGTGATCAGTGAGTATGGACATGTGAGATGTGAGCCTACACAATCCATGAGTTTGGAGACATAAGCATGCAGACGTGAGCCTATAGTCACATGAGTCTGTACACGTTAGCATATAGAAGTGAGCCTGGAGATGTGAATCTATAGGTATACCTAACATTGTATCGTGAGTAATTATTATTATCTAAAGGACATACCTACTCATGTTCTTTGAGGATTTTCAAGCAAAATTCCTATCACCAATGTTGTCATAGGCCCAATTCCTAGATTTTTGTACCCTAGGTAAGCTTATTTCATAAAAGGGAAGTATATGAGTCATGTTCGTATAAAAATGACATGAGCTTGAACACGTGAACCTATAGACATGAACATGTATACGTGACCCTAGACACGTGAGCCTATATACGTACGTGATCCTAGAGACATGAACTTGGATACATGAGCTTGTAGATGAGAGCCTCTGCATAAAGGAATTGTTTTTATTTTAAAAGTGTTATTCTCATTAAAATTGATTTTTATGCCTAGAAAGATTCATAAAGGAATTGTTTTTATTTCAAAAATGTTATTCTCATTAAAATTGATTTTTATGCCTAGAAAGATGCATAAAGAATTTTTATATCAAAAGTAGAATTGTCTTAAATTCTATGTTTAATTCTATGATTAGATGTGATGAGAATCAGATAGATGTGAATGAATGGATGGATGGATGTGATGTGAATAGAGGTGATGAGATGTGAGGTGAATAGATGTGATGTGAATCAGATAGATGTGAATGAATGGATGGATTGATGTGATGTGAATAGAGGTGAAGAGATGTGAGGTGAATAGATGTGATGAGATGTGATGTGAATCAGATGGATGTGAATGAATGAATGGATGGATGTGATGTGAATAGAGGTGATGAGATGTGAGGTGAATGGATGTGATGTGAATAGAGGTGATGAGATGTGAGGTGAATAGATGTGATGAGATGTGATGTGAATAAGATGGATGTGAATGAATGGATGGATGGATGTGATGTGAATAGAGGTGATGAGATGTGAGGTAAATAGATGTGATGAGATGTGATGTGAATCAGATAAATGTGAATGAATGGATGGATGGATGTGATGTGAATAGAGGTGATGAGATGTGAGGTGAATAGATGTGATGAGATGTGATGTGAATCAGATAGATGTGAATGAATGGATTAGATGTGATGTCATGTGAATCAGGATGTAAATGAATGATATGGGATGTGAGTGGATGTATGTGAAAGAATGGATGTGAATGTGTATGTGAAGAATGGATGAGAATGAGTATGTGAAAGAATGGATGTGAATGTTTGTGATGAAAATGGATGTGAATGTTTGTGATGAAAATGGATGTGTATGTGTATGTGTATGTGAAGAATGGATGCGAATAAGTATGTGAGAAAATGGATATGGATGTGTATGTTAAGAATGGATGTGAATGTGTATGTGAAGAATGGATGTGAATGAGTATGTGAAAGAATGGATGTGAATGTATGTGAAAGAATGGATATAGATGTGTATGTGAAAGAATGTGATGTGATGTGACATGAATATATAAGGATGTGAAGTGATAGATATGAATGTATGGATAGATGTGAGAAGTCGTACATGTGAACGATTGGATGGATGTGGATGAATGAGATGAGATGTGTATGAATGAGATATGATGTGGATGAATGAGATGAGATGTGTATGAATGAGATATGATGTGGATAGAAGTGATGTGATATAATGTGGATAGAATGTATGTGATGGGATGGTTATGAGAATGTATGTGGTGGATATGAATGAATGAATGTGATGGATATGAATGAATGTGATGTGATGTAAATGGAGATAGATGTGATGTGTGATGTGAATGAAAATGATGTGATGAGAATGGGAATACATATGAAATAAATGAGAATTGATGTGAAACAATATGGAAAGACGAGAGTTTGTTATAGAAATTATATTTATGACATGTTTTTAAATGACTGTTTTATGTCAAGAATGCTGGTGGGGAAGCATTTTGACCGTTTTGTGAATGAGGTCGTGGTTGGAGACCTAATCTGATAAAGTTGCAACAGCTTACGGAGAGTCAATGGAGGACGTCTCGCATAGCAAGGTCATCGAGCCGAGGTCTTGACCAGCCTCGATTCGATTTAAATGGTGAGCTTTCGGTACGGTGGATGAGGGACCAAGGAAGTGGCCTATGAGTGAAGCGCTACGTGACCTGCTCAGAATCCTAAAGGGTGCTAACCATACGATGCTCGGGCTCTGGGTCACCGAAGATACCCACACTTGTGTCGGGGAAGATATTGGAACAAGGAGCAAGAGTTGTTTTCTGAATTTGGGCATGGATCTGGTTGATTGACCTTGCTGGTCCTCAACAGATGAGTCCATGGATCTTTTATATGGATCTGTTGGTTGATCTTGTTGATCTTCAACGGAATTTCCATTTTGATTTTTATAAGTAAAAATATTGTCAGTTACTATGAGCTAGGAACTATCAAAAAGGCCCCTGAGTGGACAGGTGGTGAGCGTTCTGGTTGCCAATGATGCCATAGGTACACCGATGAAGGAAAAATTGAAAATCAGCATTCAATCGGATATTTTGGAGGATTATGATCAGTGACACTATGGTTTCATTAAATGATTGTTTTAAAGATAGTTGATTCTGTGAAAAAGGCAATTTCATATTGGGTGTGTAAGTGGTGTGACTAGTTTTAAGTTTGCATGAATATCCGGCTAGGAGGCCTCGAAACTCTTTTCCCTGGTATCCGAGACAAAACCTAACCAAATTCTTAAATGGATCCCATCACTACAGTGGTTGGCTAACCCACGAAACTAGATGGGGTCCCTAAAATGAGGCTCAATTCTGTTATGGTATGATAGATGAAGTAAATCCCAAATAAAAATTGCTCTATGAACAGAATCAATGACTGTGCCTCTCAATGAGGAAAAAAGCATTGGTCTCTATGATCCAAGTGCAATCTTTTCCTTGATCTGACTATGGTACTTACGCGTTCGGTCAGATCACTTCAGTTAGTTAAGGCTTTTGACTACGTTAGAGTAAAATTATCCTGGAGGAATCACCCGTTCTTTCCGAGCGAGGTAAGTTTTTCCGAGTTCAGTTTTGGAAGAACCGAGGGATTAGTCTCTTGTCCGGATATCCATGGGCAAGTCCCCGAGTGACGGATGTTGAGATATCGAGCTCATCTAGTGAGGTGGTGGACACTGATGACCCGCTTGGGGGATAGGCCCCACACTTACACCACTGGCATGGTTGATGAGATCATGGGTGATATGTGGCCGGTGGGATGACAGGTTGTGTGATAGCCATTCTAGAGACTCTGGCATAGTTATAGCGCCAGCTCATTTTAGTTGGGTTCACACCATAGAGAACCCTAGTATGTATTTGGTTGAGTACCTTTCATATTGTGTGTACTCTTATCTTTGTATATGGTGTGTTGAGTGTTGAGTGAAGAAGAAGAAGATTTTCAGCCTCTCACCTTGTGTGTTCTCTTTTAGGGTTTTGTGAGTGTGTGTATGCTTGCAAGAGCTCAAGCTCTCTTCTCCCCTGCATCTTTTCATGGTATCAGAGCCTGGTTCATGCTAAGGACTAATGTGCAAGCAAGAGAAGCACAAGAAGCGGTACGAGGGTAAGAGCTTCAACTACTCTTTCCTATTTGTGTTGGCGACTACACCCTTGTCAAGAGCTCTACGAGAGGCACCGGGGCAAATGATCTCTGATTGAGGAGCTTTCTTCACGGGAGTAAAGCTATAGGGAAATTATACCGTCCTATTGGACAAGGTTTTTTTGGCCGAAAACGCATTTCGGACACGTCAGGACCTCCGTTTTTCAAAAAGCAGGTGATTTCGAGCACTGCGGGTAAGTCATCAATTCTCTGCAGAACTCTGTTTTAAGAACTGCAAGAAGATAGATTGGTTGTGCAGACATTGTGTGTGCTACAAGGAGGTCAATAGTTGCCATTGGGTGTATGTATGTACATTGAGGTCATTGGTTGACATTTGAGTGTACTACAGTACCGCTGTAGAAAATACAACAGTCAACAGTTTGTGCAGGACAAACCAGAGTACTGTTTCTAGTAAATTTGTGTGTCTGGCAAGATGTCAAATGATGGAATAAACCAAATTGTCGCGCTGAGAAGCTTGATAAGAACAACTTCCATGCTTGGAGGTTCAGGTTGACGAATTTCTTGATGCGAAAGGGTTATTGGGACTATATAGAAGGTGAGCATAAAGAGGCACCGGAGATACCGGAGATCAATCCAACTGCTGCAGATGTGAAAGAGTTCAAGGATTGGAACCAAGGAGCCAGAAAAGTTTTGTATTGGCTCTCTATCAGTATACATGACACCATTATTAGGCACATACAAGATGGCAAGTCCCCCAAGGAGGCATGGGACACCTTGGTAAAACTCTATGAAACAAATACCAAGGCACGAAAGATATAGTTGAAGAATAAACTTCATATTGTAGAGAAAAAGAGTATGTCTGTGAATGACTATGCATTGAAGATCAAGGATATTGTGGAATCCCTTGCATCTATTGGCATTTCATTGGATGATGATGACAAGGTGGAAGTCTGTCTACGTGGTCTCGGGCCACAATACAAGGCGTTCAAGACGTCTATTCAGACGACTCAGGAAAACATTCCCAATTTCACAGATTTGGTGTCTATGTTGATTATAGAAGAGAAGAGCTTGGGTGAAGACCAAAAGTCTTCACAAAACAAAAACAGTTCAGAGCAACGGGCCTTCTACACAAGTTTCAGGAAGAGGACGAGGTAGAGGAGGCCGTGGACGCGGTCAAGGAGGTGGCCGAACAGGTAATCAGAATTATGGCCACTAGCAGTAAACAACAGTCCTAGAATTCACAGCAACAACAACAACACGCAAGTGGAAGAGGCCAATTCAGAGGTAGGGGGAGTCAAAGAGGTCGTGGAAATTAGCATTAGCAAAGGTAGTATAATGATACACATGGATGCTTTTATTGTGGTAAGCCTAGACATGTGCAAGCAGATTTTTATAAGAAACAGGCTGACATACAAAATGGGAAATTATAGCAAAACAACTATGCATCCTCAAGCAGAAACAATGAGGATAATGAAAGGTTATTTGTTATGCAGCATGTCATTAAAGCCATGTCTGAAAATGTTGAAGCAGCACATAAAGATGATGTATGGTACGTTGATTCAGGTGCTTTGAACCACATGACAAGTCATGGGGAGTGGTTCAAGGAGATGAAAAACCTTGAAAGACCAGGTTTTGTGGAAACAGGGGATGACACTGCTCATCCAATTGCCCATGTTGGAGATGTGCCATTGTCTATGCAAGATGGCAAAGTGAAGTACCTTGCAGATGTACATGTTCCGAACATAACAAAGAATCTGTTTTTAAAGACAAGTACAGGTTGGTTGCAAAAGGCAACAAAGTGGCAGAATATTTACGTTGAATGTAAACATGCCTGAAGTGAGTGCTACGATGTTTGTAAATGGTTTAGGAATTATTGCAGACACAGACATTTGGCATAAAATAATTAGACATGTGAACGTGCAGAGAATGAAGTCTATGTAGACTAAAGGAATTGTGACAGGGCTACCAAAATTTAAAGTTAAAGGTATGCAGAGAATATGTGAAGCATGCCAATTTGGAAAGCAAACAAAGCATGTATTTCCATGTAATAGAAATGTGAGCAGAAATGCACTAGATGTTGTGCATTCAGATGTATGGGGTCTTATACGAAGACCATGTCTATGGGAGGCTGCAGGTATTATGTGACATTTATTGATGACCACACAAGGAAAGTGTGGGTATACTTCATGAAGGAGAAGGGTGAGGTGTTCACTCACTTTCAAAATTTCAGAGTTATGGTTGAAAAGCAAACACGAAAATATGTAAAGTCCCTAAGATCAGATGGAGGGGGAGAGAACTTCTCCAATGAGTTCTCTGAATTTCTGAGGAAAAATGATATTCAGAGACAGTTTACATGCAGATACACTCCGCAGCAAAATGGAGTTACTGAGTGAAAAAACATGCACATTGCTGAGATTGCATGAGCATTGATGGAAGAGAAGAATATGCCACATAGCTATTGGGCTGAGGCTATTTCTACAGCAGTTTACATCATGAACAGGACTCCAACTGCAGCCATACATGATGTAACTCCAGAGGAGAGGTTTACTGGCAAAAAACCTGATCTGTCTCATCTAAAAGTTTTTGGATGCATTGCATATGTGCATGTGCCAAATGAGCTGAGAACTAAGCTGGATCCAAAAGCTGAAAAATGTGTGTTTATTAGATATTCCCTTGAGCAAAAGGGATACAGGTGTTATAACCCTGCTACACATGAGTTGAGAGTAAGCAGGGATAATGTTTTTTGATGAGATGAGTAGCTGGTATGCTACTGAAAAAGAAGCTGTTGGGGATGATGTGAGTGGAAATGTGGTTGCACAAAATGCAAGTCAGCAATCACAGTCTTTGAGTGGACCAGGAGTGTCCTCATCTAGTGGTTCAGTTGATAGACCATGGAGTGGCAGGGAGTGGCAGGTTGCGTCATAATACGAGTCCTGCAAATGTGATTAGTACATCACATAAAGGCAAAGAGAAAGTGGTTGAGCCCCTTAGTATGCCTGACATTTTTGCAGGCATTCTCATGTTGATGGAGAGTCTAGTGGCTTAGAGATAAGCCTTGATGAGGAGCTTGGGATACCAGCTATGAGAACACCTGGTGTAAAGAAGGCTATGGAAGCCATGAATGCAAAGCTGTGAAGATCTGGGAGAGTGAAGAATCTTGTGCAGAGGTTTACCTATGATGGTTATGTGGCACATCACTATGCATACATGGCAAAAGTTGTGTAGGTTGTAGAGCCCACATGCATTGATGAGGCTATTGGAAATGTGTGTTGGGAGAAAGCTCTGGATGAGGAGATGGATGCACTTTATGGAAATGAGACTTGGGATTTAGTGCAATTGCCTGAAGGCAAGAAAGCCATTGGATGCAAGTGGGTGTACAAAGTAAAACATAACAGTGATGGAAGCATAAGCGGGTACAAGGCTAGATTGGTAGGCAAAGGATATGCGCAGACATATGGCATTGATTATGAGGAAACTTTCAGCCTAGTTGCCAAGATGGCAACAGTGAGAGTTGTGATAGCAGTGGCTGCATCAAAGAAATGGTCTTTACATTAGATGGATGTAAAGAATGCATTCTTGCATTAGATGGATGTAAAGAATGCATTCTTGCATGGAGACTTTCAGGAAGAGGTGTATATGTTGCAGCCACCTGGTTATGAGGATGTGAGTCACCCCCAGCATGTGTGCAGGTTGAAGAAAGCCTTGTATGGCTTAAAACAAGCACCAAGAGCATGGTCTGACAAGATTTTTGAATATCTTGTCACTATTGGCTTTCATGTAGCCAATGCAGATTTTTCTCGTTGTATGTGAGACACAATGATAGAGGGGTTGTGCTTGTTGTCATCTATGATGACTTGATCATTACAAGGGACCATGATGCAGAGATCTTTGATGTAAAGATCTTGCTTAGATAGAAGTTTGAGATGAAGGATCTGGGGGAGCTCAAATATTTCTTGGGCATTGAGGTGATTAGGTTACCACATGGTATTGGATTACTGCAAAGACGGTATGGCTTGGACATGTTGTCCAAGTATGGTACGACAGGCTGTAAGCCTATCTCAGTGCCATTGGATCAAAATGGCAAGTTGAGTGCAGATTCGGGAGAGATTTTGGAGGATCCTACTATGTATAGGCGCATAGTAGGAAGCTTGATCTACATGACAATCACCAAACCAGCAGATTTGAGCTATGTTGTTGGGTTGGTGAGTCAATTTATGTAGGTTCCTTGGAAGCCGCATTTGGATGCATTGAGACGCATACTGAGGTATGTGAGGTCTGCTTTGCATTGTGGACTATTTTTTGAAACTGAGACAGAGATATGTGTACATGGGTACACAGATGTTGATTGGACTAGTAGTATCTCAGATAGAAGATCTACTAGTGGCTTCATGTTTTCTTTGGGGAGAGCTGCTGTGACTTGGAGCAGCAAGAAGCAGCCTACAGTTGCTCTATCCAGTACAGAGGCTGAGTACAGAGGTGTTGCTATGGTAGCATGAGAGGTAGCTTGGTTAAGAAAGCTACTTGTAGATTTGGGTCTATCAGTTATGGATAGACAAGTTGTCATTTTCTGTGATAACATTAAAAGTATACAGTTGGCCAGGAACCCAGTTTTTCATGCTCGCACACGAAGCATATAGAGGTCCACTACCATTTTGTCAGCAGCGAGAAGGTCTTGGCAAGAGACGTTGACCTTGTTTATGTCAGCACACAGGATCAGGTAGTTGACATCTTCACCAAAGCATTGGGTACAGAGAAGCTCCGCAGATTCAGGGCTTCGCTTAGTGTACATGAGATGGAGTTGAGCTCGAGGGGGAGTGTTGAGATATCGAGCTCATCTAGTGAGGTGGTGGACACTGATGACCCGCCTAGGGGATAGGCCCCACACTTACACCACTAGCATAGTTGGTAAGATCATGGGTGATATGCGGCCGGTGGGATGACAGGCTATGTGATAGCCATTCTAGAGACTGGCATAGTTATAGCGCCAGATCATTTTAGTTGGGTTCACACTATAGAGAACCCTAGTCTGTATTTGGTTGAGTACCTTTCATATTGTGTGTACTCTTATATTTGTATATGGTGTGTTGAGTTGAGTGAAGAAGAAAAAGATTTTCAGCCTCTCACCTTGTGTGTTCTCTTTTAGGGTTTTGTGAGTGTGTGTGTGCTTGCAAGAGCTCAAGCTCTCTTCTCTCTTGCATCTTTTCAAGGGACCCTACCCCACGCAAGAAGTGCTACTTCCGCTCTGCTAGCACCCCTGAATTCGTTGCGTGGTGGGGATAGGGATCTTTCAATTCATGTAATAGGATTCTTTTTATAGTTGTTTTTCTTTTGTTGATTTTAATGGGCCTAGTTTTTCTTAGTTTCTTAAACGTGCATGGGGGTGATTAATGTTTTTAATCCTAATTAATGGTGATACATAATGGGATTATTTTATTTGTTATTTTTTGTTGATTTTGTGTGTTCTTTGCTACCAATTACAACAATACATGACCAAGCAACAAAATATTTTCCACACGCTAATCCATATAGTAGTTGGAGCTTGTAGACAATGCTTTTGGAGTGGATATCTTTCTTAATCACACTTGCTAAGTAACCCCTTGGCTTAATGTAACTAAATCCAAGCCACTTGGGATTTAATCTCATGCAACTAGCTACCAATAAAATTAGGGTTATCCCTTCCAAAACTTGCAAATAGAATGTCTTAACCTAATGCATAACAAGAATCAAAACAAGATTGAAAACATCAAAATCAAGTCATCTAAGGCTACCAAGCCTCTATGTATATTTTGGATTGTAACCTCATGGTTAACATCGATCGGTATTGGGTAAAACCAATAGCCAGGAATGGATGAAAATCAAAGCTAAGTCCTTAGGCTAGTCCCTAGGGGGGCGGTGCCAAATATATTTAAGTCAAGAACCTATTACCTTGCCTATGCCAAAATATAGGTTGTTGTTGTTTGGGAGCTTTTTCTTAGAGCCACGAATTGAAACTTCTAGTTGCCCGTTATCCTCATCCTCACTCTATTGTCACACTAGAGAAAGCTTCCATCAATGTGGGTGTGGAGGAAGATATTTCTCTACCTAGATGAAGGTAAGAAGAAGATTCCTACACTATGGATCCAAGGGGTGGATAGAGGAGGGAATAGAGAGAGAGAGAGAGAGAGAGAGAGATCTTGCAGTCAAACCTACCCAACCATGATCTAGCTATGCAAGGATTCAACAAACACAAGCAAGAGATTAGGGAGAAGAGGAAAAGGTCATAATTATTATTCCTAGGAGAATGATTGTGTATTTTGCAATGTCAAAATGACTTATTTGCGGTTAGTGTTAAAACTTGGCCAGCCATAGCTTTAATATGGTCCATGGCCACTATTTCTATTGTAAGGGGAATGATTGTGTAATTCTTAATGTCACAATTGACTTATATACAAATGGCTAGTATTCACAATATCGACCATAACTTTAAAATGATCCATGATGACTATTTTTAGCCTTAAGCAAGTATATACACAAATTCTACCATTTGCATAAGCATTGGGGTAAGGCCACTTCATATAGTCTAGTGTGCCATCTTATAAAAGATAAGTTCCCAGTTACATACGTGTGTTGAGGAAGACGCCAATCCAATTTTCCATCATGTCATCAGACATTGTCGGTACCATAAGATTAAACACGTTTCTAGCTTCTTACTAATATTGTAAAGATATCAAAATATACATTAGAGATAAGATTTGAAGATATTAATTTTTGGTGTCACATCTTCCACCCCTTGCCCCCCTCCTAGAAGATACCTATGTCTGTTTTAAGGGGTCTCCTACCTGGTCCTACTTGGCCATGGTGTCTGAGGATAAATTGTATTTAACTAGTACTCATTGACATGTCCAAGTATCTCTTGACCATTTGCATCTTCCAAAAAGTAAGTGTTAATTTTAAATTTTTGCTTCACCCATGAAAGGAACTTCCTAGAGCAACAAAGAAGCTTTTTATCTAGTTACTTTTCCACACAAATATCAAATATCATCACCAAAGTTCCTTTCTTGATTTTTGGATTTTATTTCTTTTTGTCAAAATATCATGCCTTTCCTTATGCAATGGTTGAGCTACCTCCAAAAGTTGAAGTGCTTGGAGCATGTTAACCTAGTCAATACCGGTCATGTAGTGGGGCTAAGCCGAATAATGGTTAAAGGGGAACCAAGAATTCATCTTTTCATCAACCAATTTTAGTTGAGATAAGATTACATACAAACATAACAATTTTTAAAACTATCAAATTATAGGTGTCTAGAATACTAAGGATAATGCATGGTCAAACTTTAGGCACATTTTACAAGCAACATTGCCCTTCCTCGTATTAGCGACATATTGCCAGATCAGGCTTTCGGCCCCATTTTCAAATATTCCCCTCTCTATGTTATGTGAATGCGAACATCATATGAGTAATGAGGTAAAAATTATAGGCATTTTACTCTCATTTAGTCTACTTGTCTGAACCTGAGCCTGAGACAAGGCCTGCACATAAATTTTGTACCCAAATAGAAGAGGGCTTGCAATTATTTGTTGGAAAGATAAAGTAGAGAGAACAAGAGTTAGTCAGGGATTCTTCTTCAAGTCTTATCAAAATTGTGCACTCGACAAAAAATCTTTACAAGCGGCATTGCCCTTCCTCGTGTTGCGACATTTTTCACTCACTCATGAGATATTACTAGATCAGGCTTTCGCTCCCATTGTCCAATATTCCCCTCTCTATGTTATGTGAATTTGTGATATTCAAAGTGTGAACATCATATGAGTAATGAGGTAAAAATTATAGTCATTTTACTCTCCTTTAGTCTACTTGTCTAAACCTTGGACAAGGCCTGCACATAAATTTTGTACCCAAATAGAAGAGGGCTTGCAATTATTTGATATTTGATCAGATTATAGTTTTAGGTGCCTAACTTTTCATGTGATGCTTCATTATAAGACCTTGATGTGAAATTCCTTCATTTACTAGGAGAGATCAGCCACTCTTTATAAAAAAACTACTTGTTTTCAAGCTAAACCTAAGGCGGTGCGCTAAACAAAACTAGATAACCTCATTTTGTAACCACCCATGATCATGTATATGTATGTATGTCTATGTGTGTGTGTGTGTGTGTGTGTACATACACACACACACACACACACATATACATACATACACACACACACACACACATATGTGTGTGTGCCTTAACCTTCGAAATTCGATATTCCTTTAGGGTAAAAATTAGGGTTTTACTAGGACTGATAAACCCTAATTCAATCACATGTAGTTTATAGTCTCATAGATCTAATCACATAGGCTTGTATAGCTCATCAAGGGCTTCGATTTGAGTAAGAAAGTTTTGAATTCCGATATTTCTAGCTCAAGATATAGCCAAAATACTATTTCAGCCCATATCCCTGAGAACCCTAAAACAGAGAGTAGTAGCACACTTCAATTCTTTTGGGTCTTTGCATAGGGGTTTAGAGTATCTCATTTGCTTTCTATCAAGCTATAGATCTCTTTAATCCGACAACCCTACCCCAGTCTATCACCATTTTTTCAAAAACACGGATTTTATGGCACCAAAACCCAAGGGACGACTGAGGCGCAATGCATTGGCCTCCGAGGAAGTAGAAGGGGAAGAAGAAATGGAGCATGGCATTTTGGATGTGCCGGAGGAAACTTTTGGGCAATCTTCAAGAGAAGTGGAGGAAGAAATGAATGTTGGGAGTGTCCCCAAGTATACCCCGCAATCCTCACATTCCGTCTCCACCAATGACGCCCTCCTACAAATGCTAGTGGGTGGAAATCGATGCAAAGATGGATTCTATGGTTACAAAGGTGGAGCTCAATGATAAACTTGACACTATGGCTACAAGGATGGAAGCTTTGGAAGAGAATGTCATTCGACCAATGAGTCAACATCCATATGATAGTGGTCAACATGAAGACAATCACCATTTTGAGATAGCTTTTGAAGGCTGAAGGGAAGGCAAACAACCAATGATGCAAGAGGCTTCTCCTAAGTTGACACATGAGCATTCAACCAAGAATGTTTCTTTTGGGTTCATGAGATGGATGCTCAAAGACCTTCTATGATGAGGGAGACAAAGCCTACTTCATTTCAGAGCAGATTCTTCTCAAAACATGCACCTACATTCAAACATGTGGAGTCCAATGTTGGGGATCCTAGAAGAGTACTTTTGCAGCCCAAAGCAAATCAATACTCCATGATTGAAGAAGAGATGTATGATGTGGATGATGTGGATGTACATGATTGGGAACATATGTCGTTCATTCAAGAAGCAAAGAGAAGCTCATGATAGGTGGATGGAAATGCCACACTTTCTCAAGAGGGAGTACAAAGATTTTGCACAATTCTTTGGGTCATATGTGCAAATGCAAAAGTACAAGCCTTCACACCATCATGAGAATGCATCATCTACAGCATCTAAGGATGTGAAAGACAAGATCTCTCTCTCCAAGTTCAAGGGTGATGGATCAGTCCCAAATGAGTTGGAGGAGTTGATGAACAAGTTGGATACATACTTTCAGCTCTACCCAAAGAGTGAAAGGGATAAAGTGCAGTTTGCATCCTTACATTTGGAAGATTATGCACATCAATGGTGGAGACATATGATCAAGGAAGGTACTATGCCCCACACTTGGGAAGAATTGAAGAGGGAAATGAATATGTCATTTGTTTCGCCTTTGGTTCTTGATCGATACCATGAGCAATGGTATGAACTCACACAAAAGGGTATACCGGTTAGAGAGTACATCAAGAAGTTTATGAAGCTCTCTATGTTCGTGGATGGGCTCAATGAAGGCATGAGATTGAAGAAGTTTGTGCATGGTCTAGATTCATACATCAAGGCGGATGTTTTGACACAAAGACCTACCACCACTATCAAGAAGTCTATGAGGTTGGTGGAGCTATATAAGCCGAAGTATAGGAGATTTCAGCCCAATGCAACCACTCATAAGCCATTCAATGCCATCCCTATAGATACCTTTGGATGATTTTTTTAAAGAAATATGCTAGTGAAGATAATGCAAGTTTCTCAGAGATTCTTGAGACAACCATAAAAATTAGAGGCTTCTTAGCAATAAGGAGTTGGCTTCTCCTCAACATAAAATCCTATCAATGGCTCTGGGACCTCAAAACTTTATGGAAGGATGGAGCCACAAGGCAAGGAAACTTTTAATATATAACTCTATATTCCACCCAACAATTTGTGCCTAGAGTCTTTCTCAAGTCTCTAGACTCAATCACATCATGTTTTTTTAAAATTATGCAAATCAATTAATAATAAAACAGATTTTCTCACCAAAATTAAGCAAATTAGCGATTCACAAAAAAGAATTTTCTCACCAAAAAGTAAGCAAACCTATAATTAACTTTGCATTTTCACCAAAATAAAGAAAAGTATCAAAATAATAAATTAGTATTTTTTAAGCTGTGATTAGCTTTGTGTTTTTACCAAAATAGCATTTTCTCATCAATTCAACAGATTAGCTTGCCTGTCCTCCTTAATATGATCATTCCTTGTATAGCTTGTGGCCTCTTTTGATAAGGAAACCACCCCCACAAATACCTCACTTTCACTGAATGATTTTTTAAATAAGTATGCTAGTGAGATAACTCAAGTTTCTAAGAGATCCTCAATATAAGTTATAGGATTCTTAGCGATGAGGAATCATTTCAAATAGAGAGTAGAATTATATTGATGGCTTTGTGACTTAAAATAATTAGTGAGCACTTTAGAAGGATGGAGCTACAAGGAAAAGAATCTTTAGATATATCACTCTGTAACCAAAGCTCATGCCATATGGTTAAATATAGTTTGAACTTGGATAAGGCACCTCTCACATTCCAAACACACACTCTAAAACCAATTGCACACTTAAAAACCAAATTCTAATGTAAAACCAAAATTCCACTAGAGCAATACAATGGGTGGGATGTTCAAGTGGGACTCAACAAGTTTCTATCTTTGCACTTGAATTGGTAGTGGGTGGAATAGTCTATAGTAGAAAGCAACAATCTAATGTGGAATAGAGACATATATCAAAAGCTTTTTTGCATTGTAGCTCCATCCTTCTATTTGTGGTTCCAAAGCCATCAATATTAGTCTACTCTATATTTGTAATTCTGTGTTGAGGAGAAGCCAACTCCTTATTGCTAAGAAACTTATAATTTTATGTTTGATCTTATTAAGAATTGTATGGTTGACCTTATTAAGAATTTTAAGAAACTTGCATCATTTTTACTAGGATACTTCTTATAAAATTCATCCAATGAAAGAAAGGTATCTATGGGGGTTATTTTTGTGCTAATATATGGAGAGATAAAGCTAACCACTGCTTTGCTTGCTTTTGGTAAGAAAACACTATTTTGGTGAAAACAAATAAAATAGCTACTTTGGAAACAATATTTTATTATTTGTTGCTTTGCTTGAGAGAGGCAAAGCTACGTGCAATTTGCTTGCTTTTGGTGAGAAAACCCTATTCTGGTGAAAATGCAAAGCGGTTTTTTTTGTTGTATTTTAGAGTGTGGAGGTACTTGTCCATGTTAGATTCAACCACATGTTTGTAATTTTTTTATTTTTCTCAAGCAAAGTAGCAAAAAGCAAGCAATGATATAATTAGCTTTGCATTTTCACCAAAGCAATCTCACTAAAAACAAGCAAAGTTGTATTTAATGAGCTTTGCATTCTCATTAAAATAGTTTCACCAAAATCAAGGAAAGTAGCAGATACCTTTATGCAAAACAACAAATAATAAAATAGGTGTTTTAAAGCAGCAATAGCTTTCTATTTTCACCACCAAAAGCAATTAGCTTTGTAATGGATTTGGTCATAAACTAACTTGTGAGCACTCTAGAAGTATGGAGCTACAAAAGGCAAAGAAGATTTTGATAAGGAGTTGGTTTCTACTTGGGGAGGTGATGGCACGTAGAAACTACCCCCATAGATACCCCCAAATATCCTTCATAAGGTTAACCAAAAAATTATAGGTTTCCATAGATATCTTCTCATTGGATGATTTTTTAAAATAACTATGCTAGTGAAGATAAGGTTAACTAAGAAATTATAGGTTTCTTAACGATAAGGAGTTGATTTTCTTAACAAGTTTCTCCAAGATCCTTGATAGGTTAAAAATAAATAGGTTAAGTAATTTGTTTGTTTGTTTTTTTTTTCTCAAGCAGAGGCAAACAATAAAATAGAGTTTCCTCACCAAAATCAAGCAAAGAAACAATAAATAAAATAGTGTTTTCAATTATGATGATGGGATTGTTTGTTTTCTCAACACTGGAAAATGTCTTATATACAAAACCTATAAAAAATGGAAGATTGCCCATCCAATTTCCAAATCTAGAATTTTTTGTGGTGGTGTATTTATGTGGTGGTCGTCAGGCCAAGCCATTTTATTCATCCTTGTGTATATGAAAGATATTGTTCTTACTTTTTGTTCATCCAAGATATTGCAACAATGTCTAGTTGTAATTAAAAGGTTTAATTTTAACAAAGGATTGGATATAATTTTCAATAATACCTCCATACTTTAGGGTGGAAACATGTGGGAGCTAGGGGCTCATAAAAATTTCTAAAGCATCAAAGGCATGTCTAAGTAAGGATTTCATGTTCCTTGGTGTGCCAATGTTTCTAAGTTCAAATTTGGGATCTCAACAAACAAAACAATGCTTTATAAGCTTATTAGGGAAAACTATCACTAGCTCACGAGAGCATCTTAGCTCTCTCCACGAGAGGTTGATGTAATCCTCCAATCAATAACGTAGCTTCACATAGTTTAATCTCATGCATGTAACATACTCTCAAAGATTGTATTGATTGCATCCACAATGCCAAACTTCACAGGTAAGGTTCAAGAAATATCATTTCAACAAGCTTTCCTTGTAAAGTCTCCAAATAGTTCACCAATATTATGGTGTAAGGTCCCTGTCCCCACTGCACAACGAATTCAGGGCCGCTAGTGGAAGAAGCACTTCATGCGCAGGTCAGGGTCCCTTACTCGGGGCCTCGCCCACGGATATCCGGACAAGAGACTAATCCATCAGTTCTTCTAATACCGAACCCGAAAAAACTTCCCTTGCTCGGAAAGCACAGGCGATTTCTCCAGGATAATTTTTCTCTAACTTAGTCAAAAAGTCTTAATAACTAACTGAACTGATCTGACCGAACCCGTAAGTCCCATAGTCAGATCAGGGAAAGATTGCACTTGGATCGTAGAGACCAACGCTTTTTTCCTCATTGAGAGGCACAACCGTTGATTCTTTTCCATAGAACAATTTTTGTCTGAGATTTACTTCATCTATCATACCATAACATAATTGAGTCTCAATTTAGGGATCCATCAGTCCAGCCTCACCCCATCTAGTCCCATGGGTTAGCCAACCACCCAACCATTGTAGTGTTGGGATTCAATTAGGAATTTGGTTAGGTTTTGTCCCAGGTACCAGGGAAAAGAGAGTTCCTAGGGCCCCCTAGCTGGATATTCATGCAAACTTAAAACTAGTCACACCACTTACACACCCAATATGAAATACCTTCTTCAAATATTCAACTATCTTTAAAATAATCATTTAATAAAATCATAGTCACTGATCATAATCCTCCACGGTTGAATTCTAATTTCCAATCATGTGTACCTATGGCATCATTGGCAACCAGAACGCTCACCAGCTGTCCACTCAGGGGTCTTTTCGATGGCTCCTAGCTCATAGTACTCGACAATATTCACATATCAAAATGAAATCTTTGTTGCGAAGATCAGCAAGATCGACCAACAGATCCATATAAAAGAACCATGGACTTATCCGTTGTTGAGGACCAGCAAGGTCAATCAACCATATCCATGCCCGAATTCAGAAAACAACTCTTACTCCTTATTCCAATATCTTCCACGACACACGTGTGGGTATCTTCGACGATCCAGAGCCCGAGCATCGTATGGTCAGCACCCTCTAGGATCCTTCGCATGTCACCTAGCGCTTCACTCATATGCTGCTTCCTTGGTCCCTCATTCACCGTACCGGAAGCCCACCATTTTAATCGAACTGAGGCGCGACTGGTCAAGACCTTGATCGACCTTGCTACGCGAGACGTCCTCCATTGACTCTCTGTCAGCTATTGCAACTTTATCAGATTAGGTCTCCATGACCTCATTCACAAGACGGTCAAAATGCTTCCCTAGCATTCTTGACATAAAACAGTCATTTAAAAAAAACAGTTCATAAATACTGTTTCTATAATGAACTCTCGTCTTTCCACATTGTTCCACATCATTCCTCATTTATTTCATCTGTATTCCCTTTCTCATCACATCATAATCATTCACATCACAATTCACATGACACATCAATTCTCGTCCATCATATTCAATTACATCACATCCATTTATACCCATCACATCTCATTCATTTATATCCATCACATTCGTTCATTCATACCCCACCACATACATTTCCATAACCATCCCATCACATACATTCGATCCACATTATATCACATCACTTCTGTCCACACCATATCTCATTCATACACATCCATCAACAAATCGTTCACCTGTACGACTACCCACATCTATTCATACACATCCATCCAATCATTCACCTGTACGACTGTCCACATCTATTCATACATTCATATCTATCACTTCACATCCACATATATTCATGTTACATCACATCAGTTTTCATCACATCACATTTCTTCGCATACACATCCACATCACATTCTTTTACATACATTCACATCCATTCTTTCACATACATCCACTCACATCCCATATCATTCATTTACATCCTGATTCACATGACATCACATCTATTCACCTCACATCTCTTCACCACCATTCACATCACACATCTCATCACATCCATCTATTCACCTCACATCTCATCACCTCTATTCTTATCACATCTATCCATTCCTTCATTCACATCTATCTGATTCACATCACATCTCATCACATCTATTTACCTCACATCTCATCACCTCTATTCAAATCACATCTATTCATCCCTTCATTTACATCTATCTAATTCTCATCACACATCTCTTCACATCTATTTACCTCACATCTCATCACCTCTATTCACATCACATCTATTCATCCCTTCATTCACATCTATTTGATTCACATCACTCTCATCACTTCTATTTACCTCACATCCCTTTTTCTTCCTGAATTGTTTTTCTCAAAAAAAAGAGTGATATTTCAATTACTAATTTATTGAATTTCATTCATTGAATATTTACTTAACTGAATTCTATATTAATCACAAATTTTGATGAGAAATAAATTAATCATTTATCTGAATATTTCGACTTCGAGAGATTTCTTGAATTTTCTCTTTATAAATGGACTGAATATGAAACGATAGAATTTTTCCTCTCAGAGTATTTTCTTATTCATTTATCAAATATTCATGAAAATTAAACATAGAATTAAAGAGAATCTAATTTTGATATAAAAAATTTTATGCATCTATTTATGCATAAAATCAATTTAATAGGAATAACACTTAAAATAAAAATATTTCCAATATGCATCTTTCTATGCATAGAATTTAAATCTAATGAAAATAACACTTTTATATTAAAAAAATTTAATATATATCTTTCTAAGCATAGAAATCGAATCTAATGAAAATAACACTTTTATAATTGAAAAAAATATATCCTATATGCATCTTTCTATGCATAGAAATTGAATCTAATGAAAATAACACTTTTATAAATTAAAAAATATCCAATATGCATCTTTCTATGCATAGAAATTGAACCTAATGAAAATAACACTTTTATAATTAAAAAATATCCAATATGCATCTTTCTAATGCATAGAAATTGAATCTTATGAAAATAACACTTTTATAATTAAAAAAATATCAAATATGCACCTTTTTTTTCGAGAAAAGATCCTTTCATTAGTTATAAAAAAAACGCCCGTAGGACTACAAAAGATCCTCTCCTGCTCACAAGAAAAAACAGAGCAGAGAAAACAGCAGGCAGCTAGGGAGACTCTCCCTAGGTGCTGAAAAGTACAAGTATCAGTACAAAGAACTAAATGGCTATATCATACAATAGGAGGGGGGGAAAGCCAAACAGCAGGGGGACCCCGCGTGAAGGGTATAGAAGGGGCCGCTGCGCCAGGTGGTGTGAAAGGCCTGGCGCCGCAAGATCGCCTCATTCGAGTCGCCTCGAATGCAGTCGTACTGTCCGCGCAAGGTGTGGATCAACTCCTGCCAGATCCCCCGAACAGTCTCTGCTAGTGGCTCTAGTCTCTCCTCAAAGGCCCTGAAACACCGGGCCTTCCAGGTCAACCAGATGGTGATGCTGCTGAGGAACTCCCATCATAGATCCCTCTCCTGTGTCCAGCTGGCGGACGAGAAATCCGGTGAAGGAACAAGGCGAGGCTAGTCCCTAATGAATCTGATGGCCTAGCTGTCCTGCTCCGTCTCATAGCCCATAGCAAGCCCTGAGACAAAGTCGACCAAGCAATGGCACCCCATGTATACGTACCCCCTGGAGAGAGGGGCCAAAATACGCAGCATCCGCAGCCAAATCAGCTGCGCCGCCTGAGGGCAGTCCCAAAGGCAATGTCTCTGTGTCTCCATAGGGTGGCCGCATTGGACGCAGGCCGCCGGAAGACCGCTGTAGACAAGCCAAGTGCCAACTGCTGAGCCCCTGTGGCGACCAGCCACTGGAAAGTCGAGATCCTGCGGGCTTGTCGACTAGCCCAGAGCCGGGCCCAAAAATCCTCCAGAAACTCCTGTGAGAGTCCATGTAGCCGCCAGTGCCCCGCTCTGCAGCTGGAGAGACCATCCTCCTCACCGTCAAAATATGCCGTCCCAACCGAACAGTATACTAAAAAAAGGTAATATCTGTGGCCTCAAGGGATGCATAAGGATCGTGCCACTCGTACTCACGAGGGTCCCACTGTAGCCGGGCTAAGGGGCGCGCTACATATGCCCATATGCGCCAATCCAGGAGCACATCTGTAGGGTCTGGGTCAATATGCCACTTCCAAGAAGTGGCGACCACTACCCATATCCTTTGAAAGGTGCACTCTGCAACCAAAGGCGACTCCACCTCCACTCTCTGAAGTCTGCCCTTATCCTGAATCTCATAGTAGAGGCATCTGCCATCCTCAGTGCAAGCTCTGACAGCAATCAGGATCTCCAACTGTGTAATGTTGAAATTTGAGCATAATGATGAGCTAGGGTGGATCAAACACTAGAATCAACATGATTAAGAAAGTGATTAGCAAATGATTAACACGTAATTAGTGAATAATTAGCAGATAGATTAATGTAGGCATGGATACTCAAAAACCAGCAAATTCTCATTAGGGCTATGCCTCAATTTATAGAGTTTACATCAAGCATCAAATCCCCTTGATTTCTCCATGATTCATTCCCTGAATTTCTCCACCTCTTGCCTGATTCTCTCCACCTCTTCTCTTTTCCCTGAATATCTCCCAGAATAACTCCACACTCCTAAATTCCCTCATGCTACCCATTATTCTCTCCCAGTAGATTCTCCTAACCTTTTCACAGGTTCTTTCACAATTACATCTCATCTTTTACAGCCTCTATCCAAGAGCTTGTTCCCACACACACCCTATTCACTTGTATATTTCAACACCTCTCCTCAAGTGAATAATCCTAACACACCTGGACCCTGTATCAAGTTTCCCTCTTACTTGATAGCCCGCGACCAGTGCCTCAAGTCCCTAAACTCCATAGTCCTTGACACTCTCTCTCTCTATGTGTCCAAGGCTACTATAAGTGCCCGTGACCTTGACTAAAGTGCTCACACATACATCTACCACTTGGCCTACATCATCGGTGGCTCAGAGGTGGTTTTACTTTATTGGGGCAGGTTACATTGGGTTGTGGGTTCTCTCTCTCTCTCTCTCACAAAAGATGATCCGACTCCACTTCTCTTGGAGCCTCCATGAAGTTTGCCGATGTCGTTCCTTCTTCACTGGGTTTGCTGTAGCAGTCTCTCGCCATGTGTCCTGGCTTTCCACATTTGTGGCAAGTGAAGGTCCTCCCTCCTACTCTGCCTCTTCCTCGTCCTCGTCCTCGAGAGAATCCTCCTCGTGTGAAGAATGCTTTTTCCTCTCCTGCTGTTGAGTCGAGCTCTTTCTTCTCTTTGCCTCTGCTCTCTTGCTCCAGTAGAGCTGCTTCTATCTCGTGTATCTTCAGTTCAGGCACATTCTTTAGTGTTGCTACAATGTTTTCATAATCTCCTTTATCCACACTCTTCAAAAGTACAGCTAATGCTTCATCATCTTCTACCTTTTTGCCAATAGCTGCCAGCTGTTGCTTAATGCTTTTATATTTGTTCAAGTGTGTGATTAAGGGTTCACTTTCCTTCATGTCCAATTTGTAAAACTGCATTAATAGATTTATCTTGGAATTTTTTGCTTGTGTACCAAATAATTTATTGAGTTCATCCCATGCATCTTTTGCCCACTGTATCCCTGTGATATGGTGAATGATCTCATCATTTAAACTGAGTGCAATAAGCCCCAATGCTTTTTCATTCCTACACTTCCACTCATTTTCCCCTCTCTCTGGGTATTCATCTCTCCCTTCAACTAATCCCCACAGATTTTTTCTCATCAGCAAATACATGGTTTTTGTTTGCCATGTATAAAACTGTTCTCCATTAAATTTGGCTATTTCCTGTGCTGAATTCATGGTGATGTGAAGGGGGTCTTACCTCTTGATCCAAATTCAAGATTCAAGGGCAGTGTCTACCCTTTTACAACTCAATCTGGTGTTTAATAGATGATTACAATAATTTTATCAGCATAAAATCACCAGAAATTACATTAAATTGAGAGTAACCAATTTGTACGGGATGGTTGGAGTATCAAACCAACTCCGATTTGCAATCTGAAGCTTTAGGGATCTGTATCAGATACCTAATGGTTAATTTGAACCCTCAATTGCACCAAAGTACAGTGATTAGCACTGATTAATCACTGATTAGCAAATTAATGCTCTGGTTTGTGTGCAGAAAACAGAGTATGCGGGGAGCTCAGATCTGGTGCCTTCCACTTCAAATGAACTCAAATGCTTTCAAAGGCATCAATAGCAATGAGTCTAGTAGAGGATTAAGCCAAGAAACACAAGATTTGACCAAATAATGAAAGCTTAATCTCTGTTTTACCAAAGTCACCTGCAGATTTGATGAAGAGCTTTGATCTCTCTGTAGACTTGATGAAATTGATTTCTGTCTTCACCAGCTTGTAGAGCATGCTTGATTACCCCTTGGGCTAGGAGGAATTGAAGCAATTTGATTGGAGCAAGTAGCAATGTCCAATTCACTCAGAAAAATAGGCGCCAGCGATTTTCGTGATTTCTCCTTCGTTTCTACGCGGTTTGATGCGCCGTCTTGCTGAGCATGAAGCTGAGAGTGTTAGCTAGCTTGTGTTAAAGTCTCAAGACCTAATGTGATGTGTGCTAAGTGCTAGAGACCCTCCACTGGCTGGGGGTGAAGGGGAAGAGTGAAAACTCACTAAAAACTGATTTTTTTTTGCTAATTATCTTACTAATCCTGATTAATTCACTAATGGGCTCATAAATCTAGTTGATTCTAGGCATGGCTCTGATACCATGTTGAAATTTGAGCATAATGATGAGCTAGGGTGGATCAAACACTAGAATCAACATGATTAAGAAAGTGATTAGCAAATGATTAACACGTAATTAGTGAATAATTAGCAGATAGATTAATGTAGGCATGGATACTCAAAAACCAGCAAATTCTCATTAGGGCTATGCCTCAATTTATAGAGTTTACATCAAGCATCAAATCCCCTTGATTTCTCCATGATTCATTCCCTGAATTTCTCCACCTCTTGCCTGATTCTCTCCACCTCTTCTCTTTTCCCTGAATATCTCCCAGAATAACTCCACACTCCTAAATTCCCTCATGCTACCCATTATTCTCTCCCAGTAGATTCTCCTAACCTTTTCACAGGTTCTTTCACAATTACATCTCATCTTTTACAGCCTCTATCCAAGAGCTTGTTCCCACACACACCCTATTCACTTGTATATTTCAACATGTAAAGGCTCCCATCCATCGTGGGGCCACTAGTTCGATAGGCATGAACCACTCCTCTGTGAGTGCCTCTTGAATGTCATCCCTCATAATCAACCCCCCTCTGAAGTGACTCAGCCTCTCCACCTAGATCTCCTCTGGTAGACTGTAGAAGGCCTGCCAGTCTCCAAAGCTACGTGCTGGGCCTGCCGCCAAAGGTCCCCAGGCTAGACGCGGCCGAGAACCCAGCATATGGCCCTGCTCTGTGCGAACCGCTGGGCTCCAGATGAGCGGCTGTCTGGCCGCTCATTTGGCCGCTCCTCAACACAAGAAGGAGGTCGCTGAGAGAGCCCCGGTCTCAGCAGCTCCCAAGCTCTCAGGATGCTCAAAGCAAATCTGTCCTCCCATCCTCTACTAAGGCTTGTCCTCCTCATCTCTATGAAGATCCATCGAATCTCTGGTGCCCAAGTGCCCCCTACTGGGGGAGCCCGAGCCTGCAGCCGCCGTTGCAAGAGAAGCTCTTTCCAAGGCTCAGCAGCCCCCCTACTGGGGGAGCCCGAGCCTGCAGCAAGCCGCTGCAAGAGAAGCTCTTTCCAAGGCTCAGCGCCTGGAAACAGCCCCCAAACAACAAGCTTCCCCAATAAGGCTCTACTCTGATCGACTGGATCTATAATGCCTAAGCCTCCCTGAGCCAGCAGAAGTGTAATAACTACCCTGCAACCTTTGCCCGAGCTGGCTGATCGTCCCGCCCAGACCAAAGAAAGTTCTTGATCAGCCTCTATACGTGGCTGATGCAAGAGCTCAAGAAGATCCAGCAAGACGTAATGTACCACATGGTCGCTAACAGCACCTGATTTGCCACCACCACCCTCCCAGCCAAGGATAGTTGAGCTGTACTCCAATACAAAAGCTTCTTTCGAATGCTAGAAGAAGCGGGGCAATCTGCTGCTCAGGTGACAAATCTAGTCCAATCTGGCATCCCAAATACCGCACTGCTGTGCCAGGAGGAATCCATCTAAAGCCGGGGTCCGGGCTCCATGCCAGAGTGGGAGCGCTACTGATCCAAAAGGCCACTGTCTTGTGCCAATTGATCAAAGCTCCTGAAGCTGCACAAAAAACCTGGAGCGACTGCTCTGCCCGAAGAAGATTGGCCTCCTGGCCATGCAAAAATAAGCCCGTGTCGTCCGCAAACTCAGCATCGAGCAGGTCCTCCCCCCAAACTGGGAGCTGGAGTCCTCTCAAACCAACCTCCTCTGCCGTCAAATACATGCTCATAGCCTCCGCAAAGAAGAGAAAAAGAAAAGGGACGAGGGAACACCCCGGACTGATCTGGTCAGCTCAAAACTCGATCCTCCGTCCTCTTGCAATCAACACCTGGCTGCTGCGAGCCTAGCTCAAAGCCGCCACCCCTCTAATCCAACCTAGCTCAAAGCCCAGGCGAAGCATAGTGCCACCCCTCTAATCCAACCTAGCTCAAAGCCCACGCGAAGCATAGTCCCCTCTAAGAAACCCCAATCGACTCTATCGTATGCCTTCTCAAAATCGAGAAGCATCACGACCAAGTCCTCACCAAGAAATCTAGCTCGGGCCGTCGCCTCCCAGAAGGTGAAAATGTTGTCAAGGATACTACGCTCCTTGACAAATCCTATCTGGGTAGCCCCAGGAAGGGATGGATCCTCAAACTCAAGGCCTTTGCTAAGACCTTGTAGACAGTATTGAGGATCATAATAGGTCTCCAATGCCGAATATCATCTGATACTCCCTCCCACGTGGGGATGAGAAAGATCAAGCCCTCTGAAAAGCTCTGTGGCATTACCCCAGTGTCCAAAACATACTGAAAGCCCTTGCGCGGAGGCCTGGCCCCAAAAGGTCCCAATAGCACATAAAAAAGGTAGGCGTCAACCCGTCCTCCCCTGGGCAACTATGGCACGGCAGGACCCTCAAGGCCTCAGCAAGCTCAACCTCTGAAAGAGGCGCACCAAGGACTGTACGCATACGATCTGTGACCCTCCTCTGCACCTGGGCCCACACCGTCTATCTGCAAGCATCCCGAGCCTCAATGGCTGGCTCCGCTGAAAGCAGGTCTCTATAGAACCCAGTGGCAATGGCTGTGATCTCGCCGGGCTCAGTAGCTATAGACCCGTCCGGCCTCCCAAGTTGACGGACTCCTGCTCGAGCATGGCGGGGTCCAGTAATCTCAAAAAACTCCCCAGTCACTCTATCCCCAAGCTGCGTCCACTGAGAGGGCTAGCGACGATAGTAAAACTCATGTCTCTGCTCCTCTGCCTCTCTAACCTCCTGGCGTGCCTGGCTCAGCTGGGACGCCACCCACTCACATGCAGGCTGCTGCTCCCGCTCGCGAATCTCTCCCAGCCGTGTCAAAGCTGCAGCGTGCAGAAAAGAGCTAAGCTCCACGAGTCCCTGGGCACACTGGCCTGCTGCATCTTGATCAGAGCACTGACTATCATGCCAGATCCTCTCAATGTCCTCTGCGAGACTAGGATCTGTAAGTACCCTCTCTTGGATCCTCAACTGCAAGATGGGCTCCCGTGTCCTCTCCTCAAGCGTCAAAATAACTGGCGCATGATCTGCAAATGAGGTGCCACGGCAAGAATGCCAACGGTGCCCCCTCGCTCCCCGAACCAGTCGCCCACATAAAAGCGATCAATCCAGATAGATTAGTCCCTCCCTGCCAGCGATCCGACCGAGAGAAACTAAGACTATCCTGAGAGCAGGAGAAGGCCCCATGCTGCCATGCATCAGTGATCCTCATCCGGCGGCTGCGAATCTGCCCACCTGGTGTACTGCAAGAATCACGGATCAGGCACCAGTGGGGGCTGTGTCCCATGGCGACTGCCTCCCGCTCAGATAGAGCAACCTCGTGTATACATACATATCCAGGGTTGCGTGCTAAGTCTGCCACTATGCGAACGACCAAATGACAAATCTCTGAGGCATCCACACTCCCGTGATCCAAGAAAAAATGAGCCAATTCCCATAGTCGGCCTATCACATCTGTCACCTCCATCGCTCACATGATGAGAAAACTCAAATGCATGAGTCTTCAAAGTGCTAAGAGCGAGCTCTAGAGTCCAACTCACTCCCGGTCGCATGGGCCACCTAGAGGGAACGAGAAGGCCACCCGCTGAATCAAGTGCCTCCTCCCCGTGGGCCGGAGGAATCACTACATGAACTCTGATGGGTGCTGGCTCATGGGGGCCCTCTGCTCCAAAAAGCCGTGTAAAGGCGTAATCAAAAGCCTCCGAGTGCTGTCTAGTGCCGAGGCGACTCAGCCGACTGCGGATAGATGATATCCGTGAAGCCCGAATTGGCATGGTAAGTCTCCTCTGTGGTGCTCGAGCGAGGTCGGTGCTAAGCGCCCTCCAGACTCCAGGTGAACGCCAGGGGACTGCCAGGGCCTCCCTGGGAGGTGAGGTGGGCAGGGGGGAGAGGGGGCCGCTGCCGAAACTGGAGGTGAGTGTGGAGAGGGAGCCGCTGCCGAAACTGGAGGCGAAGGTGGAAGCGAGGCGGTGGGGGGGGACGGGGGTGGGGGTGGGGGGGTGAAGGAGGGGGTGCTGGCATCTCCTGGTCCTCAGTCGTCTCGCAGGGGTCTCCTTCTGGAGGGGAGCAAAGCTATTCCTCACGGGAACCCAGTGATGCTGAGACTGTGGCTGCTACTGCAGCGGTCTCTGCACGTGCTGCTGTGGCTGTCTCCCTCGACGGCGCCCCTGTCCAAGCTGCCACTCCGAGGTCTCTGTGGCCTGAGCAGGTGTCCCGAAGGCTGCCTGCCGAGCCGCATCTGTGGGCGGGCCATCAGGGGCCTGCTGTGGTGAGGGTCGGGGTCTCCTGCGAGGGCAGGCCTTGGCCAGATGACCGACCTGCCTGCAAATGAAGCACTGGTTCGGGAGCCCCGAGAACTCCACTCTCTGATCAATCCATCCCCCCCATCCTAGGTAGCTGAATGACCTTAGGAAGGGAGGAGATGTCAGACACCAAAACTCTAACCGAAGGTAGCCCAGCTGCTTTGGCCACCACTGAAGCTGCTGTGGGGCCAGTCTCTAGTACCGAGCCCACCAATGCTCCTAGCCTAGAGAGGAGTGGAAGATACTCCCGGCGGAGTCCAGGGAAGCAAACTGTAACAAGGAAAAGGCGCTCTCCCTGCTCGGCCTCCCTGCTCGGCCCGCTGCTGGGTCAAAGCCATGCTGCGAAGGTCTGAAGAAAGCCCGAGCATCCCTGATGTCAAGGGGACTCATGGCTAGGACCTTGGCCACGCTCTGGGCGGTCTCGAACTCGATCTGGTAATGTCCACGGCCTAGTAGCTGTACGTCCAGGATCTTGCCCACATCTGCAAGAAGGCGGGCCTGGAGAAGATCCCGGATCTCCCCTCTGCTGGGGCGAGTGCCGACTATACGGCAGATGGTGGAATGAGCCTGGAGGTGTTCCACCTCTACGGTGAGGCTCGCTTCCTCTTCTGGTGAAAGAGAAAGCCTGATGGGGGTGTCCTCAGCAGGGGCGGGCGAGGGGGCTGCGGGGGAGTCCCTCTGAGGTGGGGCGGGAGGAGCCTCCATCAAAGTCTGAAGCTATGGCGAAGGCGAGGCGAAAGTGGAGATCCTACAAGAACCAAGCTGCACACAGAGAAGCGGAAGACGAAGGCCGGAGAAAAAGGAAAAACCCCCCTGGGGGCGGAAATCAGCAAGAAAAGGGAGGGGGGGCGAGGCGGTGAAGGAGTAGCCCTAGGGGGCGGAAGCTACGCGCAAGAGGGGTGGGGGGGAGAAAGAACTGGCAGAGGGGGGGTCGGGGCGCTGCAGAGGGGAGGTGGGCGAGCGCGAAAAGAAGGGGGGGCGCGAAGGAGAGGTGGGGCGGCAGGCAGAACAACGTGAGGGAGGGGGGCGCAGTAGCAAGGATAGGCGGGGGGCAAGGGGGGGTGCAAGGAATGAGGGGGGCACGAGGGGGCGAGCAGGCAGGAAGGCGGGGGGCACAGGTGTGGAGGTAGCGCGAGCAAGGAGGGGCGGGAGCTTCAGCGAGCCAGTCACTCAGCTACTTACAATGAGAATTTTGCATCAAATATGCATCTATTTATGCATAAAATAAGAATAACACTTTTAAAAGAATTTCTTTTAGAATGCACAAATGGTGGGGGATTATTCTTTTGGAGTAACATAAAGATAAAACTTATTTCCACAAAATTTATGAAAATTTTACCATAACCTCCTTTGTATGGCTGACCATTTCTCAATTTTTACATTCTAAATTTATCCCAAGATGAAATAAAGCACTCTAATCTAATCAATTTTTCACTTCTAAAGAGTAATCAATAGGAAAAGTTTAACTCAATTTAATTGTTGTTACTCATTTTAGGATAAAGAAAGGCTGAAATTCTTAATGAAGAGAAGGGGGAAGCCTTTTCATCAAGGCTTATAATCCATAATCACATCGAAAAGCAAAGAATTCTAAAAACCATAGATTAGTATTAAAAAAAGTAGAATTAATAACTTACATGGGATTTTGTGAGCTTTCCTTTGGCTTGAGAGATTGAGGGTTCTACTCTTGTTTGGATCAAGAGTGGCCACCAATTCTTTGTAGAGGAATTAGTAAAAAAAATCAAATTTTCAAGTGAATTCAATCTTTTTGGCTCTGGGGAGAAGAAGAGTAACAGTGCATAAACACTATTAAGCTTTTACAAAGGGGAAGGCTTCTATTTATAGAAAAAAGTGAGCCTCAAACCAAGCAAAGTGATTCTAGAATTTTCCATATCAATTTTTGACTATTTTTGGGTTAGTTTAGCTTACTTTTTGGAACTAGACTTGAATTAGGAGTGAGGAGAGATGAAATATCTCATTTTATTGATTTAAAATGGAAATAAATGATAAGAAAAAAGGTGCCTCCTTCATGAGAAAAAATCCCTATTTTGAGGTGTCAAAAATTAGTTTTTTAACTATTTTCCTTGGTCCTTAGTCCATTCTTCATCTTATGTGAGTATTTACTCATTTTTGGGGGGGAGGGGTGTCTTTATTTCTTCAATTTATCTCCTCCCTACATTTGGATTAATCTAATTGATCTCTCAAAACCTTAATCCAAAATTTTCCAAAAAATCTGGACCCTTAGGCTAAGGCCTTTTGAGCATATTATAATTTATTTCTAATGCACCTTAGGAAATTCTTTTTAAACTTCTATTTTGAGGAAATTTAGTTTAATAAGAAAGGATAATTTTTCCATCCAAAGATATCTAAAAACTCAGCTATCTCTCTCTAGAATATTTTCTCTCTCTAAGCCAAAAAACAGGTAGAAACAAGATCTTTTATTATTCTGAAAAGGGGATTGATTACAGCGGAAAAAATTGGACATCTTGAGGGACTGGGGAGGAATCTTACATTCTCTCCCACTTGAAAAACGCGAGATGTCCTCATCTCGCAGGTGGACTATGATCTCTTTCTTCTTCTTCTTCTTCTTCTTCAATTACTTCCAGCGTTACTACCTCTTGGAAGTGGACGGCCGATTTAGAAATCTCTCTTTGCCTTCCCCTATCTGAGGTGGAGGTCTTGCATTACTTTGTATTGAGACTGCAGGTTAGTTAGAGGGTCTACCTTTGGGATTTTCTTGATTTTGACGGAAAGAAACTTGATTACTCTGGAAGGAAGGAGCTGGAGTCTGGAATCTTGATCCCTGATTTCCCTACCCCGAAAACCTTAATCTAAAAGGTGTTGGGCATATCCATACTGTGACATCCAAATCCTTGAGAGTTATAGCATTTCACTCCCTTGTTTAAGGGTGGAGCTTCTGAAGTTGAATTCCAGAGGGGATTGAGTTTCAGAAAAATGACATTTCTTCCATTCTGGAACTTCCTATATCCTGGGCTTGAACTTGATATCTTTTAGGCGACGGAAGGTTGGAATCACCTTCTGGAATTAAAAACCTTTTGAAAGGTGATGGTGCTGGTTTCGGCGGGCGGGACTTTGACATCAAAGGCCTTGGTGAAATCCTTCACCATCCGCACTGCTTCAGCCATGGAAACTGGCTTGGCATTCTTCACCGGGATATTCAAAGGTTCGTTCAGTCCCCGAATGAACCTGGCCATCAGCTATTCTTCATCCACTAGCAGAATAGTTCTACTCCCCTGGGTTAACTCTAAGAATTCGTTCATCTTTGATTCCAAAAAGCCGGGAGAACAGAACCTCATCCTTAGATAATTTTTGAGATCATTCCATGTCTGGGTATTCCGATCCAGACGGTTTGTCTCGCAGTGGTTTTTGCATGCCACTCTGGCTGTTTCTACTATCTTCAGTCTTGCAAGAGCCATTTTGCTCCTCATTGTACCCGGTGACATCGAAGTACTCTTCCATTGCTTCGATCCACTTTTCCACAGCCTCACCCAAGTTTTTCCCTTCACCCTTGAAAGGTCTAGGCTGCAATCTATGAAGAGTTTTACGAACATCCAAGTCGAGCTCTTCCTCGTCAAGTTGGGGAGGTTATTATTTCTATCAATTCATGCTTCTATCACTCAATACAAAAATTCTTATTAAGTCCTTTTATTTATGATTCAAATCCGATTTTAGATTCAACTGATTCTGGGGTTCTTTAGATTGGTCAGTTCCTCACAGAATCATGGGATAAAGATATTCATATAGAACTCATTATCGGATAACAATTCATTCAGAACATCTCATTCATATCTTTAACACAATAATGGTCCATTAGACCGAAATTTCCATTTGAACAGTCCTCCATGGGGATTTCAATTATACAAATTTTTTTATTTGTCATCCCTTAACTTGATCCACTGGTGGATCAAGTGTTAACAGTAGCAATTTGCCAACATAATCCACTAATCTCATAGTGATTTGCTGAAGTCATTATCGTCATTCCAGTTATGAAAATCATCACAGGGACTCATCCCATTCATCCTCATTGTGGTTTTGTTCAACTTATTACATTTCAACCAAAATTCAAGAATCATCATTTTTCAATTAGAATCCGAATCAACTCATCAGTTCTCAACCAGAATTTGAAAATCATATTAACCACATTTGAATTCATCATCTAGACAGCATTTTTGCTTATAATTTTAAGATCTTAGATTTACTCGTATATACTGCCAGTAAAGAGTTGCAGTTATACCCTCGGTATAAACAGGTAGTCACGGTCCTTGGAATTATAAGGTAAATACCATCATGTCTAGGCCTCAAGTAAGTCAAGGATTCTATATAATTGCGGTACTTCCATGAAGACCCAATACTTCATCAATTTTTAACATTTTTGGCTTTTCAGTTAATCCACTTTAGCCAAACTTGCTCTGATACCAAATGTAAGGTCCCTGTCCCCACCCGCGCAATGAATTCAAGGCCGCTATAGCAGAGCGAAAGAAGCACTTCATGCGCAAGTCAGGGTCCCTCACTCGGGGCCTCACCCATGGATATCCAAACAAGAGACTAATCCATCGATTCTTCTAAAAACCAAACCCGAAAAAACTTTCCTTGCTCGGAAAGCACATGCGATTCCTCCAGGATAATTTTCTCTGACGTAGTCAAAAAGTCTTAACTAACTGAATTGATCTGACCAAATCCGTAAGTTCCATAGTCAGATCAAGGAAAGATTACAAATGGATCATAAAGACCAACGTTTTTTTTCTCATTGAGGCACAGCCGTTGATTCTTTTCCATAGAACAATTTTTATCCGAGATTTACTTCATCTATCATACTATAACAGAATTGAGTTTCAATTTAGGGATCCATCAGTCCAGCCTAACCCCATCCAGTCCCATGGGTTAGCCAACCGTCCAACCACTGTAATGATGGGATCCAATTAGGAATTTGGTTAGGTTTTGTCTCGGGTACCAGGGAAAAGAGTTCCCAGGGCTCCCTAGCTAGATATTCATGCAAACTTAAAACTAGTCACACCACTCACACACTCAATATGAAATTGCCTTTTTCACAGAATCAGCTGTCTTTAAAACAATCATTTAATGAAATCATAGTCACTGATCATAATCCTCCAAAAATTTTTGGTTGAATTCTAATTTTCAAATCATTCCTTCCTCAGTGTACCTATGGCATCATTGGCAACCAGAACGTTCACCACCTGTCCACTCATTTCAGGGGTTCTTTCGATGGTTCCTAGCTCATAGTACTCGGCAATATTCACATATCAAAATGAAATCTTTGTTTGAAGATCAGCAAGATCAACCAACAGATCCATATAAAAGAACCATGGACTCATCCGTTTGAGGACCGGCAAGGTCAATCAACCAGATCCATGCCCAAATTCAGAAAACAACTCTTACTCCTTGTTCCAATATCTTCCACGACACACGTGTGGGTACCTTCGGTGACCCAGAGCCCAAGCACCATATACCTCTAGGATCCTTTACAGATCACCTAGCGCTTCACTCATAGGCCGCTTCCTTGGTCCCTCATCCACTGTACCGAAAGCTCACCATTTTAATCGAACCGAGATTGATCAAGACCTCGACCGAACTTGCTACGAGAGACGTCCTCCATTGACTCTCCGTCAGCTGTTGCAACTTTATCAGATTGGGTCTCCACGACCTCATTCACAAAATGGTCAAAACGCTTCCCCAGCATTCTTGACATAAAACAGTTATTTTAAAAAACAGTTCATAAATACAATTTCTATAACGAACTCTCGTCTTTCCACATTGTTCTACATTATTCCTCATTTATTTCATCTGTATTTCCTTTCTCATCACATCATAATCATTCACATCACAATTCACATGACACCACATCAATTCCCGTCCATCACATCCATTTACACCCATCAAATCTCATTCATTCATTCATATCCATCACATTCATTCATTCATACCACCACATTGTTCTACATTATTCCTCATTTATTTCATCTGTATTTCCTTTCTCATCACATCATAATCATTCACATCACAATTCACATGACACCACATCAATTCTCGTCCATCACATCCATTTACACCCATCAAATCTCATTCATTCATTCATATCCATCACATTCATTCATTCATACCACCACATACATTTTCATAACCATCCCATCACATACATTCTATCCACATTATATCACATCACTTCTGTCCACACCATATCTCATTCATACATCCATCCAATCGTTCACCTGTATGACTACCCACATCTATTCATACATTCATATCTATCACTTCACATCCACATATATTCATGTCACATCACATCACATTCCTTCGCGCACATATCCACATCACATTCTTTTACATACATTCACATCCATTCTTTCACATACATCCACTCACATCCCATATCATTCATTTACATTCTGATTCACATGACATCACATCTATTCACATGACGTCACATCTATTCACCTCACATCTCTTCACCACTATTCACATCACACATCTCATCACATCTATTCACCTCACATCTCATTACCTTTATTCTCATCACATCTATCCATCCCTTCATTCACATCTATCTGATTCACATCACACATCTCATCACCTCTATTCAAATCACATCTATTCGTCCCTTCATTCACATCTATCTGATTCTCATCACATCTCTTCACATCTATTTATCTCACATCTCATCACCTCTATTCACATCACATCTATTCATCCCTTCATTCGCATCTATCTGATTCACATCACACCTCTCATCACTTCTATTTATCTCACATCTCTTTTTCTTTCTGAATTATCTTTCTCGAAAAGGGGGTGATATTTTAATTACTAATTTATTGAATTTCATTCATTGAATATTCACTTAACTGAATTTTATATTAATCACGAATTTCAATGAGAAATAAATTAATCATTTATCTGAATATTTTGACTTCGATAGATTTCTTGAATTTTCTCTTTACAAACCGAGTGAATATGAAACGATAGAATTTTTCCTCTTATAGTATTTTCTTATTCATTTATCAAATATTCATGAAAATTAAACATAAAATTAAAGAGAATCTAATTTTGATATAAAATTTCTTTATGCATAAAATCAATTTAACAAAAATAACACTTTTAATATAAAAAGATTTCCAATATGCATCTTTCTATGCATAGAATTTAAATCTAATGAAAATAACACTTTTATAATTTAAAAAATTTCAATATACATCTTTTTGTACATACAAATCGAATCTAATGAAAATAATACTTTTATAATTAAAAAATATATCCATTATGTATCTTTCTATGCATAGAAATTGAATCTAATAAAAATAACACTTTTATAATAAAAAAATATCCAATATGCATCTTTCTATGCATAGAAATTAAATCTAATAAAAATAATATTTTCATAATTAAAAAATATTCAATATACATCTTTCTATGCATAGAAATTGAATCTAATAAAAATAACATTTTTATAATAATAAAAATATCCAATATGCATCTTTCTATGCATAGAAATTGAATCTAATAAAAATAACACTTTTATAATAAAAAAATATCCAATATGCATCTTTCTATGCATAGAAATTGAATCTAATTAAAATAACACTTTTATAATAAAAAATATCCAATATGCATCTTTCTATGTATAGAAATTGAATCTAATAAAAATAACACTTTTATAATTAAAAAATTTTAATATGCATCTTTCTATGCATAGAAATTAAATCTAATGAAAATAACACTTTTATAATAAAAAAATATCTAATATGCATCTATTTTTGCATAAAATAAGAATAATACTTTTAAAAGAATTTCTTTTAGAATGCACAAACGGTGGAAATTTTTCTTTTTGAATAACATAAAGATAAAACTTATTTTCATAAAATTTAAAAAAATTACTATAACCTCCTTTGTATGGCTGACCATTTCTCAATTTTTACATTCTAAATTTACTTTAAATTTATCCCAAGATGAAATAAAGCACTCTAATCTAATCAATTTTTCACTTCTAAAGAGTAATGAATAAGAAAAGTTTAACTCAATTTAATTGTTACTCATTTTAGGATAAAGAAAGGCTGAAATTCTTAATGAAGAGAAGGGGGAAGCCTTTTCATCAAGGCTTATAATCCATAATCACATCGAAAAGCAAAGAATTCTAAAAACCATAGATTAGTATTAAAAAAAGTAGAATTAATAACTTACATGGGATTTTGTGAGCTTTCCTTTGGCTTGAGGGATTGAGGGTTCTACTCTTGTTTGGATCAAGAGTGACCACCAATTCTTTGTATAGGAATTAGTCAAAAACAAGTGAATTCAATGTTTTTAGCTCTGGGGAAGAGTAGAGTAATAGTGCATAAATACTATTAAGCTTTTATAAAAGGAGAGGCTTCTATTTATAGGAAAAAGTGAGTCTCAAACCAAACAAACTGATTCTAGAATTTTTCAAATCAATTTGATCAATTTTTGACTATTTTTGGATCAGTTCAGCTTACTTTTTGGAACTAGACTTGAATTAGGAGAGAGGAGAGATTAAATATCTCATTTTATTGATTTAAAATGAAAAGCAATGATGAGAAAAAAGGCGCCTCCTTCATGAGAGAGAATCCCTATTTTGAGATGTCAAAAATCAAATTTTTAACTATTTTCCTTGGTCCTTAGTCCACTCGTTATCTTATGTGAGTATTCACTCATTTTTTGAGAGTTTTTCTTTATTTCTTCAATTTATCTCCTCCCTATATTTGGATTAATCTAATTGGTCCCTCAGAACCTTAATCTAAAATTTTAAAAAAATCTGGATCCTTAGGCTAAGGCCTTTTGAGTAGATTATAATTTATTTCTAATGCACCTTAGGAAATTCTTTTTAAACTTATGTTTCGAAAAAAATTAGTTTAATAAGAAATGATATTTTTTCATCCAAAGATATCTAAAAACTAAGCTATCTCTCTTTAGAACATTTTCTCTCTAGGCCAAAACAGGTAGAAACAAGATCTTTTATTATTCTGAAAAGGGGATTGATTACAGGAGAAGAAACTGGACATCTTGAGGGACTGGGGAGGAATCTTACAATGGACTATGATGTTACTAGAGCACTACTAGATCACTTCTCTCTAAAGGCAATAATATGGTAGCATGCCACCCTTTTACTATAGTCTTGAAACTTTCAATATCAACTTTACTAGATAGAAGCTCAATCACATTATCCAAATGGAAGTCATCCATCCCATAATCTTCTCAACATAGATTTTGAACCACCAAATCTTCTCACAAAGATAGGCTTTTACAATTTAAACAACCCAAAATAAGAAGTTTCTTTATTTGAGTGCCTATCCAAGGTCCCTCCCTCTCTCCCCCCCCTCCCCCCCTCCCACACACACACACACACACACAACTAGCATGTTTGTGAAGCAATCCAAGTACTTGTAATCCATGGTCAAACACATCAAATACCATGACAAGAAAGGCATGTTTGGCTAACACCACCCAATTATAAGCTACAAACCAGATATAACGTGATAAGCCTAGAGACCACAAAAACTTAGCTTAGTCCACATTCCACATGCATCCCAAATCATTGACGTGACTAGTCAGTGGGCTGTCCAAATAGTTTGAGGGTCCACATTCACCGCAATGATTTGAGGGTCTACTCAACACAAATGGGAGAGAACCTCCAAAATTGCAACCCAACACCCCAACACAAAAGTAAACCACCACCACTCTCACACACCTAAGCCCCCAAAACAGTCTACAAATGCAACTCTCAATTTTAGCAAAATTACTCCACCAAAGCCAAAGGTAGATGACCTTATGAAGTCCTTTTATTACCAAGGTTCCTTAAATAATCTCTCTCTCTCTCTCTCTCTCTCTCTCTCTCTCCCTGCCTATGAGAAGCACTGTAGAGTAATCTCGAGGAATGGCTCCGAGTCTGCAAGAGAAGCTCGAGACCCTCAAGGTAGCAATGAAGGCACAAATCAAGGAGAACAAGAAGACATCCGATTCCAACCTCAATGAGGTGGAGAATAAATTACACCGGCACATCATGGCCCTCGAAGCACGGGTCACAGACCTTCTTGAACAAAAGAACACGGCACTCAAGGAGGAGGTGAGTGCATTGAAAGTGGAATTGGTAGCCGTCAAGAACACCGACAAGGAAGAAGGGGAGATCAATGACAACACTCTCACGGCCATCAAAGAAGAGATCTCCAAGGAGATCACAAAAAAGACATGTAAGGGAAACTCGAAGCCAAGCAGTCACGATGGGTTGAAGTGGTGAAGAAGAACATCCTTAAAGAAGTGAGGGAGGAGATTGAAAGGGAAGAACACCAAATCATTCACACCACCATTGAGGAGGAGTAGATGAGGCAGGCCCACCGCTTCAACATTCGAGTCCCAAGTATAGCCGAGACACCCAACTCCACTCCCGAGAAAGATGGAAAGCTTCTATGCACGAAGCTCGGCTACAGGGAAGAGGACCCTCTCCCCTTCACCAAAGCATGGAGAGCCGAGAAATACTCAACACGCAAGCGAGCCCTCATCCTACAGTTTGCAGGAGAGACGGAGAGGGTCACCTTCATGAGGAAGAGGATGATTCTACGAGAATTACAAGGGGGATCCCATCTATTTGGATGACGACCTTACAAGGATGCAAATAGTAACATAGGAAAACATGCATGCGGAGAGTTCTACATGCCCGAAAAGAGGGCAAGAGAGCATTCTATCACGATGGCCATGTCATCATCGATGGCAAGGCCATCGATTAGCGCCATGCGGCCTATGGGACATCGACTATGGAGGATCCAGATTCACAGACACACATAGCAGTTTGGAACTATAATGGAGAACTCTAGACACATCCTGGGAGGATGGAGGAGGTCATGGAGGGACGAGACATCATACTACGTATTACAAAGACGCACCAGAGCCCAGAGAGGGGGCTACCCAAAGTAGAGGGTTATCAGTGGGAGTCTACATACAGGGGGATCACACGGCAGAGCACATCGAGAGGATCTGGAGGTATAGCAATACTCTTCAAGCGAGAGCTACAGGAGTGCCTATAGGTGGTAGCACGTAACCAGAAGAGGCTAGATACATGTGGATCAGACTACAGCTCTCGACAGACAGGGTGTTACACATTGCTCTATGCTACTTCTCTCCTAGAGGATCGAGATATGCCATGACAACAGAGGAGGAGAGTAGAGGCGGACGAGGACATAGGGCCATTGGGAGAGTCACCATATGCATCCCTTTCAGATGAGATCATACACTACTCCAACCTA
Source organism: Cibotium barometz (assembly GCF_041138505.1). Lineage (NCBI taxonomy): Eukaryota > Viridiplantae > Streptophyta > Polypodiopsida > Cyatheales > Cibotiaceae > Cibotium > Cibotium barometz. The sequence continues at coordinate 33,292,795 of NC_141074.1, read as the reverse complement.
GGGGAAGTCCTCCTTATGGGGGACTTCAATGCACGGACACAGAGCCGACAGTGCGACATTTATGATTTCGAGCACCCCGAGGTGATGCACACACTAGAGGTGAAGGACACGGGAGCTTGCAGGGTGTTAGAGGACATGGGGCCGGATAACTCCAGATATGGTCATAACTTACTTGAGTTGGGAGCCTGACACCATCTCATTATTTATAACAGGATGAGACAATGGCAGGATTCAAGAGCACTGACATGCTTTCCACGATCAAGGGGGGTAGCATAGTGGACTACATCATGGGGTCCACAGAGACCACACAGGAAGTGACATCTTTCACCATCCCCCCGTCCTATTGGTGCGGATCACACGTACCTCTTACTGTCACTGGCGAGCTCCACACTAGCACCCACACAGCCCACACAGGCATCGCATACAACTTTCTACTTCACCCATGACTTGGAAGACATATATGAGCATCATGTATATGACGAGCTACTCCAGATGGATCCCCTGTCACCTCTAGACACTCACCACTCAGCTGTCATCTCTACTACATACGGCCGCCACCCACAGCTTCCTCCATCATACACATTGCACACACACATAGATTTGGGAGCATGCCCCAGAATCGGTGGTATGATGATGAGTGCATAGAGCTATATAGACACCTCCGTGTCCAGAGAGCGCTGGGGACCATTACACAAAGACAGTGGAGCAGATGAGGACCCTGACACGCCGTAAGAGGCATGCATATGAGGAGGCAGAGTACTGGGATATATACCACCTAATCATGAGCAGAGATGCAGTCACTGCATGGCGCAGGATGAGAGAGCCTGGCCCTCATACCCCGATTGAGGATCCACACACATGGCACACATATGCAGAGAGCCTTTACCATATCGCGCTCAACAGCCGCCCATACCACAGCCACAAGAGCACCACCCTACCACCTCTACTTTCTTTACCACCTCAATGGTAGAGAGAGCTATCCGCCGGTTATTACAGCATGGGAGATCGGCTGACCACACAGGTATACAGAGTGAGCATCTTATTTATGCAGCTGACACACTAGGACCCTTTGTTGCTCACCTCTTTAATAGGGCACTTGTGGAGGGCCTACCAGTTGAGTGGACTATGCACACCATCGTGCCTCTCCACAAAGCAGGAGACGTGCTAGACCCGAGCAGTTATAGGACTATCATGATTGGTCATACATTGGCCAAACTTTATGGCGCAATGCTCGAGGCAGAGTTGAGCTCATATGCAGAGAAGGAGGGACTGCGAGCACGAGGGCAGTCTGGATTCCTCGATGAGCTTTCTCCACTATTGAACCATATATTCACTCTGAGATATCTGATTGACCAGGCTAGGGCGCAGGAGAGGAGATTATACTACTACTTTGTGGATTTCCACAAAAAGCATTTGACACGGTGCCACGAGAGAGACTCTTCCAGTGTGTACAGTCATTAAGGATCCCATCAGAGATGGTTTGGGGCATTTATGCTTTATATGATCAGGTCCTCGTGCACATACGATGCTCCGGGGGGCTATTTGATGTTATTGCTAGCACCATAGGTGTGAAGCAAGGATGCCCACTCTCTCCTACACTATTTGGGCTATACCTCAATGAGGTGGCTGACTTCATTGGTCACGATGGTGGGGACGGGGTAAACATCTCAGGTACCACATACCACGTTATGCTATATGCAGATGATATTATTTTGGTCTCTGAGTCATGGATGGGACTACAGCACCATCTCTATGCACTCAACGACTTCTGCACACAGAGGAGGCTTACAATGAACCTTGGAAAAACCAAGGCCATGATTTTCCACACCTCAGGGCCGATTCGACGACAGGCCATCTTCACACTAGTAGCAGGAGGACAAGTACATGTGGTAGACTCGTATGTGTACCTGGGGATTACATTTGCGACTCCGCCATGAAGATTACTATGGCACAGGCAGCCAAGGATAGATTCACACGAGGGTATGCAGCTCTGGCCATGCTAGAGAGACAATGTCACTAGGCACACTTCTAGGAGTCCCGCACGAAGGGGTGGTTGTTTGACACACTAGTCACCCCTACTTTGATGTATGGTGCAGTAGCATTATGGGCACCCGGGCTTGCCACCTCCACATGGTCTCAGATAGAGAGGCCTCAGATTCTCATGCTCTCGCGGATGATCCGCAGCAAACCCTCCGTCCCACATGACATTGTCCGGACGGAGTTTACTGCACCTCCTATAATAGTAGAGGCCCTCTTTCAGACGATCTGCTTCATACAAAGGATCAGGGATATGCCATCAGATCAACTCTCACATAGAGCTTTTGAGGCATCCAAGCAGGTCGCAAAGAGTGGAGATAGGAGATCATGGTATTCACAGATGATACATTGGCTCACTCAGCATGGTCTCGACATAGATCACCTGCCACCTTTCCAGTATGATATACATGCACCACACATCCAGCTCTCACAGTGAGAGGAACAGAGTCCTTCAGCAAGATTGATGGCAGCGATACACTCAAGAGACTTGGATTACACCCAATCAACCTCTACCGCCGAAGATGCCATACTATAGAGATCAGTTTATGGGTATCTCAGCGGATGGATTCATACAGAGACCTGGATACATGGATGTGTACATGCCTCACAATGCCCAAGTGGCGATTGGCCAGCTCAGAGTGTCATCACACCAGCTTGAGATTGAGGCAGGGAGGGCAGCACAGATCCCTAGAGCCAAGAGGATATGCAGACTATGCCAGGAGGAGGTTGAGAGTAAGGAGCATTATGTATGCAAATGCAGAGCATATAGTGTCATTAAAGAGAGATACACCACCATGTTCAGTGGACATCCCTCACTCCGCCACATCATGGAGTCCGCAGACCAACACAGATTTGGCCATTTCTTGCTAGAGACATAGCGCCACAGAGACACTGCTATACGGACTCATACCACAGGGAGAGGTGGGCGGGCGACATCTCTAGCTCACTAATTTCTTCGAGAGATCTATCCAAGTGCCTACCCCGACATAGGAGGGGGTTACACTTCAGCACGCTGCGGACCTCTGAGCCAGACGGGGATTGAGAGCACCAGACTCCCAGACTACATCGGAGGGAGATCACAGAGATACGGGCTCGACATCAGCACCATATCCAGGAGCGGCTAGCTCACTTACACTCACACCCGGAGATCATGCTCTGAGGTATTTTTGCCTCGCCATCGCCTATGTATCACATATTACACTAGTTGGAGCTAGACAGATCTGCATTGCTTTCTTGTATACCCTACGCATATAGGTTGCATACTGAGCCTCTAGCAGTAGTGCTCCATCCATCACACCCCTCCAGTAGTACTTTCATAGTTTATGTCATGTTCATTTTGTCCTTTTTTTTTCTGGACATCCAGAGGACAATGACAATTGTACATTGATTTTTCTCATCGATCGAGTTCAGCCCCTAGTAGACGTTAATACAGCTCTCTCTCTCTCTCTCTCTCTCTCTCTCTCTCTCTCTCTCTCTCTCACGCACACAAATTAGGCTTCACATTTCACAAGAGAAAGTCAACTTTGATACCAAATCAAACACCCCAAAGTAAGAAATCCACTTGCCTAAGCACAAGCATATCCATGAAGCAATCCAAGTATTTGTGCCATGGTCACAAAAACATCAACAATACCATGAGAACGAACGTAGGTTTGGCTACCATTTACACATCCATAGGCTACAAACCAAGAGCCTCAACTACAGACCACTCCCAATCCACATCCCGGCATGCATGGTGCATACCAAGCACCCCCACTCACCTACATTGTAACTGATGTGATAAGCCCTTGTGGGCCAATAACTAGACCCTTGGGAAGCCCCTCACCCAAGGCCTAAGTCTCATGTAGTAACTCCCTCTAAATGAGCCAAAAACCAACTATATATAACCCAATAGTCCAATTCACTATAATGAACTGTCCTACCTCAATGCTAGAAAAATACCAAGGTACCTAGAAAGACATGCTTCATGCTTCATCATAACGCTATGATGTGAGATAGGGCTTTATGGGGAGCAGTAGTTGGAGGAGGTTGTACCATTTCTGGAATGTGCAACACCAAGGGAATTGAAGTAGACGTTTCCAATGTCCTGCCAAATGGATCCATCACCTCGAACTTCCCACCAACCCATCCCTCTCTCTCTCTTTCTCTCTCTCTCTCTCTCTCTCTCACTAATCAAGGAGAACAAGAAGACGTCTGATTCCAACCTCAATGAGGTGGAGAACAAACTACACCAGCACATCATGGCCCTCAAAGCACGGGTCACGGACCTTGAACGGTGAGTGCATTGAAAGTGGAACTAGTAGCTGTCAAGAACACCGAGAAGGAAGAAGGGGAGATCAATGACAACACTCTCACGGCCATCAAAAAAGAGATCTCCAAGGAGATCACAAAGGACATGGAGGGAAAACTCCAAGCCAAGCAGTCAGGATGGGTTAAGGTGCTGAAGAAGAACATCCGTAAAGAAGTGAGGGAGGAGACTCAAAGGGAAGAACACCAATTCATTCACACCACCATTGAGGAGGAGAAGACGAGGCATGCCCGCCGCCTCAACATTCGAGTCACAGGTATAGCCAAGACACCCGACTCCACTCCCAAGAAAGATAGACAGCATCTATGCATGAAGCTCGGCTATAGGGAAGAGGACCCTCTCCCCTTCACCAAAGCATGGAAAGCCGGGAAAGACACAACACGCAAGCGAGCCCTCATGCTACAGTTTGCAGGAGAGACGGAGAGGGTCACCTTCATGAGAAAGAGGGTGATTCTACGAAGATTACGGGGAGATCCCATCTATTTGGATGACGACCTTACAAGGATGCAGATACAACACAGGAAAACATGCATGCCGAGAGTCCTATAGGCCCGAAAAGAGGGCAAGAGAGCATTCTATCGCGATGGCCGTGTCATCATCGATGGCAAGTCCACCGATTAGCGCCAGGCGGCCTATGGGACATCGGCTATGGAGGATCCAGATTCACAAATACACATAGCAGTTTAGAACTGCAATGGAGCACTTTGGACACATCTTGGGAGTATGGAGGAGGTCATGGAGGGACAAGACATCATACTACTTACAGAGACGCACCAGAGCCCAGAGAGGGGGCTACCCAAAGTAGAGGGTTATCAGTGGGAGTTTACATACAGGGGGACCACACGACAGAGCACATCGAGAGGATCTGGAGGTATAGCAACACTCTTTAAGCGAGAGCTACACGAGTGCCTACAGGTGGTAGCACGTGACCAGGAGGCTAGATACATGTGGATTAGACTGGAGCTCTCAGCAGACAGGGTGTTATACATTGCTCTATGCTACTTCTCTCCTAGAGGATCGAGATATGCCATGACAGCAGAGGATGAGAGTAGAGGCGAGGACGAGGACACAGGGCCATTGGGAGAGTCACCATATGCAGCCCTTTCAGATGAGATCATACACTACTCCAACCTGGGGGAAGTCCTCCTTATGGGGGACTTCAATGCACGAACACGGAGCCGACAGTGTGACATTTATGATTTCGAGCACCTTGAGGTGATGCACACACTAGAGGTGGAGGACATGGGAGCCTGCAGGGTGTTAGAGGACATGGGGCCGGATAATAGAGATATGATCATCACTTACTTGAGCTGGGAGCGCGACACCATCTCATTATTTATAACCGGATCGTGGAAAGCACTGACATGCTTTCCACGATCAGGGGGTAGCACAGTGGACTACATCATGGGGTCCACGGAGACCACACAGGCAGTGACATCTTTCACCATCCCCCATGTCCTTTTGGTGCGGATCACACGTACCTCTTACTGTCACTGGAGAGCTCCACACCAGCACCCACACAGCCCACACAAGCATCACATACAACTTTCTACTTCACCCATGACTTGGAAGACATATATGAGCATCATGTATATGACAGGCTATTCCAAATGGACCCCGTGTCACCTCTAGACACACTCACCAGCTGTCATCTCTACTACATACGGCCCCCACCTGCCCGCAGCTTCCCCCATCATATACACATTGCACACACAGATAGATGTGGAAGCATGCCCTAGAATCAGTGGTATGATGATGAGTGCAGAGCTATATAGACACCTCCATGCCTAGAGAGCACTGGGGACCATTACACAGAGACAGGCGAGCCGACAGATGAGGATCCTCACACGCCGTAAGAGGCGTGCATGTGAGGAGGCACAATACTGGGACATATATACCACCTACTCATGAGCAGAGATGCAACCACTGCATGGCGCAGGATGAGAGAGCCTCGCCCTCGTACTCTGATTGAGGATCCACACACATGGCACACATATGCAAAGAGCCTCTACCATATCCCTCAACAACCGCCCATACCACAGCCACAGGAATCTCACCCTACCACCTCTCCTTTCTTTACCGCCTCGATGGTAGAGAGAGCTATCCACCGGTTACAGCATGGGAGATCAGCTGACCACACAAGTATACAGAGTGAGCATCTTATTTATGCAACTGACACATTGGGACCCTTTGTTGCTCACCTCTTTAATAGGGCTCTAGTGGAGGGCCTACCAGCTGAGTGGACTATGCACACCATCGTGCCTCTCCACAAAGCGGGAGACATGCTAGACCCCACCAACTACAGGACTATCATGATTGGTCATACATTGGCCAAACTTTATGGCGCAGTGCTCGAGGCACAGTTGAGCTCATATGCAGAGGAGGAGGGACTGCGAGCACCATGGCACGCTGGATTCCAACGAGCTTTCTCCACTATTGACCATATATTCACTTTCAGATGTCTGATTGACCAGGCTAGGGCGCGGGAGAAGAGATAATACTGCTGCTTTGTGGATTTCCGCAAAGCATTTGACACGGTGCCACGAGAGAGACTCTTCCAATGCCTACAGTCATTGGGGATCCCATCAGAGATGGTTTGGGGCATCTATGCTTTATATGAGCAAGTCTTCGGGCGCATACGATGCCCCAGGGGGCTATCTGAAGTTATTGCTAGCACCATAGGTGTGAAGCAAGAATGCCCACTCTCTCCTACACTATTTGGGCTATACATCGATGAGGTGGCTGACTTCATTGGTCATGGTGGTGGGGACGGGGTAAACATCTCAGGTACCACAGTCCACATTATGCTATATGCAGATGATATTATTTTGGTCTCTGAGTCACAAATGAGACTACAGTACCATCTCCATGCACTCGATGACTTCTGCACACAAAGGGGGCTTACGGGAAATCCAAGGCCATGATTTTCCACACCTCAGGGCTAGTTCGACGCGACAGGCCATCTTCACACTAGCAGGAGGACAGGTAGAGGTGGTAGACTCATATGTGTACCTGGGGATTACATTTACGACTCTGCTAGGAAGATTTACTATGCCACAAGCAGCCAGGGATAGACTCACACGAGGGTATGCAGCTCTGGCCATGCTAGAGAGGCAGTGTCACCAGGCACACTTCCAGGAACCCCGCACGAAGGGGTGGTTGTTTGACACACTAGTCACCCCTGCTTTGATGTATGCTACAGCGGCATGGGCACCTGGGCTCGCCACCTCCACATGGTCTCAGATAGAGAGACCTCAAATTCTCATGCTCTCACGGATGATCCGCAGCAAACCCTCTGTCCCATGTGACATTGTCCGGACGGAGTTTGCTGCACCTCCTATGCTAGTAGAGGCCCTCTTCCAGACGATCTGCTTCATACAGAGGATCAAAGATATGCCATCAGATCGACTCTCACATAGAGTTTTTGAGGCGTCCACGCAGCTCGCAGAGAGTGGAGATAGGAGATCATGGTGTTCACAGATGATACAATGGCTCGCTCAGCATGGTCTTGACATAGATCACCTGCCGCCTTTCCAGTATAATATACATGCACCACACATCCAGCTCTCTCACAATGAGAGGAACAGAGTCCTTCGGCAAGATTTATGGCAGCGATACACTCAACAGACTTGGATTACATCCAGTCAGCCTCTACCGCCGAAGATGCTATACTGCAAAGATCAATTTATGCATATCTCAGCGAATGGATTCATACAGAGACCTGGATACATGGATGTGTACATGCCTCAGAGAGCCCGAGTGGTGATTGGCCAGCTCAGAGTGTCATCACACCAGCTTGAGATTGAGGCAGGTAGGGCAGCACTGATCCTCAGAGCAGAGAGGATATGGAGACTATGCCAGGAGGAGGTTGAGAGAGAGGAACATTATGTATGCAGATGCAGAGCATATAGTGTCATTAGAGAGAGATACACCACCATCTTCAGTGGACATCCCTCACTCCGCCAGATCATGGAGTCCTCAGACCAGCGCAGATTTGGCCAGTTCTTGCTAGAGACACAGCGCCACAAAGAGACACTGCTACGGACTCATACCACAGGGAGAGGTGGGCAACAGCTCCACCTCACTGATTTCTTCCAAAGATCTATCCCAATGCCTATCCTGGCACAAGAGGGGGTTACACTTCAGCGCGTTGCGGACCTCCGAGCCATACGGAGACCGAGAGCCCCAGGCTACCAGACTCCCAGATTACATCAGAGGGAGATCACAGAGATACGGGCTCGACATCAACACCATATCCACAAGCGGCTAGCTCACTTACACTCACACCCGGAGATCATGCTCCGAGGTATTTTTGCCTCGCCATCACCTATGTATCACATATTACACTAGTTGGAGCTAGAGAGATCTGCATTGCATTCTTGTTTACCCTGCGCATATAGGTTGCATATTGAGCGTCTAGCAGTAGTGCTCCATCCATCACACCCCCCCACTAGCTCAGTACTTTCATAGTTTATTTCATGTTCATTTTGTCCTCTTTTTTTTCTAGACATCCAGAAGACATTGACAGTTGTACATTGATTTGTCTCAGAGGTCGAGTTCGGCCTCTAGTAGTCGTTAATACAGCTTTCTTTCTTTCTTTCTTTCTCACATGTACCATGATGAGATTACATGGACACTATTGTATCACTTTTGGTCCCATAGACCCATTGGGTCTTTTGAAGACGTTTAATAAAATTTTCTTTCTTTCTCTCTCTCTCTCGCAAGAATATGTTGATGCAATCAAGGCAAACCTTTACAGAATCCTTTCCTAGGAAAAAAAGGAATTAATGTAACAGTTTCTTCACTGTAATCTCATGTTGGGAAGAACTCCCTAAAAATTATTTGGGACCCAATTTCCCAACCATATCTTTGACTAGTGTAGGATTACTTACATCTCCAAACTGATAGGATTTCATAAGCATAGTTGCCACATTGACCCTACACCGGCCAAGGTGGCCAGAGAGGGATTCTGGCATGTCTAGAACTTTGGATGCTTCAATCATTAGAACAAAACCAAAATATACCTATTCTTAGCATGAACTTAATATCATGGGTGCTTCAACTCTTGAGAGATACCGGCATATCAAAGCATAAATGGTATGCCCAAAACAAAAGAATCTTTTTAGCATGACTGACACTTCATGCATGTGCCTGTCAAAGGTGGCATCATGCAACTCTCCCCATACTTCAGCTCCCATCAATATGCATCAATATGCTTGGAACCTATCCTGTCATTTGCAAGTCTTGGGCGGTTCTGCTATAGCTGTAGTAGCTCAAGTTCATTCCTCATTTGTTCTGGAAGAGGTATTGCAGTAGAGAAGCCACAACAGCCACACTGAGACTGTTGCCTAGCAACGCATACCTGCAGAGTCAACAGAGCAAGCTTCATGGTACTGAAATCAACTTTAGCAAAAGCTTTATTAGGTATGAGAAATGTGTGCCAAGCATGCATGTACATTGCTTTAAAGACGTCATCAATTAATCAGGTTTGAAGTAACCTCACACCTTTGCTTCAAGCTTACATGACCTGGAAAATTGAACTCTTTTGGAAAAGAATGCAGGTTTGCAATCTGTTATATACCATCAAAGGGCTCATCTTAAAACCACCAAATCAGCTTCTAAATAATCACTTGCAATTAAGCTCTTCATTGGTTCCATGCTTGACTAGCCATTACCTCACGTGGAGTGAAGTATCGCAGTCCCAACCGTTTCAAAAAAGGTTTGCTCTTTGTGATTGTGGAAGCATCCTCCTCATCCCTAGACTGTTTGTCAAAAGCTGCTGTAAGAATATATGACATGTAAAAGTAGTAAGCACTCTTTTACATGAACAAGAGCTGTGCTTCAATATGTATAGGCAGGGCAGGTGACATCTGAGAAAGTTGGTACAAGCCCACAAATGTAAAAAAAGAAAAGGAGGGGGGGGTTGTGGGGGGGGGAGGCGGGCGGGCACGGCTTGGTGTCTGTCACAGGCAAGGGAAAATCACACAAGAAATGGCTGTGTAAGGCAGCTTTTGCTGAGTTTGTCAGGCTTTTCTTGGTGAAGGTTGGCAGGTATCTCTCAATCACCCAATACGAGGTAAAGCTTGATGGAGCCAACCACGCCCTCTAAAAACTTGTGTTGATTCAAGAGAGCCAAGCTGGCCTCCTAAACCAAGAGACCATGGGCAGAACCCCCCAAAAGAACTTCAAAGGTAAGTCTTTCTGTAGCTTTCTCGCCAACCAGATGCACGCTAAAGCCTACAACTACCAACCTGCAAATCCCTGCCACCTCTACAGCCTGCGAACTCTCAGTCAGCAAGTGGATATTTTGGCACCTCAAGGTTCCAATAGGCAAAGCCCAAAACTGATCACCTTAGTTCCAAAGAATCAAGCGACCAAAAGAAGGCCCACTCCAAGAGCAGGACATCATCAAAGAAGAAGCCGCTCAAAACTGGTCATCGTTGCCCTTAAAGAAAGCACCCTCCAAGTGCAGGACAATAAAGAAGTTCAAGGAGAGGAGGACGAAGATGAGGACGATGAGAGGCTGCCACTCAAGCGAGGTGACAATGATAGCTCTTTCTGTACGGACATGTTCTTGCTCAGAGGCTATCATGATTCATATTCAGTCTCAAAAGATGATAATATAGAAAAATGATTGCAGCAGAATAAGGCATATGAAAGCTCACGCAAACACATACCTTAGTTGCTAAAAAGGAACCAGTGCCCTTGACAAAACGCCCATAACTTTTTGTAAAGCAGCAACACCTCTTTGAACTTGGTGTGACAACATCTGCAGCAAGAACACCAGATTATATTAAATTATTTCACAAAAGCAAGACTTCAAAGAATAGAAAATGTCTTTACAGCAAGCTTATCTCCATAACTGTCGTAACTTTTCCCCTAATGCATGTTTAAGCACAGAGATAATCACAAGATGTGTACCCAGCTTGACTGGCATGGAAAGTCTAGTTTGGTTGGCATAGAAAGTCCAGCTTGGCTCTGACACAAAAAGCCCAACTTGGTTGGCACGAAGTCCAACTTGGTTGGCATGAAGCCCTAGCTTGGTTAGGCACCAGATCACACTAGCTTGGCTTTGGGATCTCATCCCTAGGTCCATAGTCACAGGGGACGGCGGGGACGGAGCCTAGGAACGCTGGGACGCCGAAACGGGACGGCGCAGGGACGGACGGACGTCCCCTGACGGGCGTTTCAAACAGGGGACGGCGCAGGGGATGGCATAGGGACGGGGACGGCTGTCGGGGACGGCCTGTGCGGGGGACGGCAGAGAGCCGTTGTGCCTGCGCCTGCGCCCGTTTCTGGCCGTTGCGCCTGCCTGCCGCCTGCCTGCCTTCGTAGCCGTTTATGGCTGTTGGGCCTGGGCTCTTCTAGCCGTTTATGGCTGTTGGGCCTTGGCCCTCTCTCTCTCTCTTGCCCTTGAGGCTTTCCTCTCTCTCTTGCCTATCTATATAAGAGCCCACCTCTACAAGGCTACAAGCACACACAAGTTCATTGCTCATTGCTCGAGCTTTCAAGGCTCAAGCTCCTTGAATCTTCTCTCTTCCAACTTCCAAGCTTTCAAGGCTCAAGCTACACACAAGTTCATTGCTCATTGCTCAAGCTTCTCTCTACAAGGCTACAAGCACACACAAGTTCATTGCTCATTGCTCAAGCTTTCAAGGCTCAAGCTTTCAAGAGGAACCGACTGGGGGTAGAGCGTGCCAATGACCTTGTCTTCGTCAGCGCGAACTTGCGAATGCTTTGCAAGAGCGTGACCAAGAAGGAGATTCCTTCACCGAGTGGGAGATGAGTCAACAAGAAGAGCAACGGGAGGATGAGGTGCAGGAGCAGCATGCCAGTGAGGATGAGACTGAGGATGAGTTTGATGCTTCTTTGGCAGCCGCACAAGCTACCCATGACCATGAGGCGAGCACTTCACGTGGATGATCATTCATGGATCATGATTCATGGGCCTTACTACTTAGCTCTAGCCTCTAGCCTCTAGTCTTCAGCACTTTTTTGTCATTGACTCGTTTGAGTCCGTCCTTGTATTTTGCCTCCTTAAGGCTTAGTCCTGACTCCTGAGTCCTGACTCTTGAGTCATGACTCATTTTGTATCTACTTAATTATTAATATGACTCAAAATCTTACCATTTTAGTGTAAATTTGTGCTCATTTTGATGTACTTCCAAAGTAGAATAAGTGCAGAGTAGAAAAATTTAACAAAAAAGTATTTTTTGAGTGCCGTTTCCTCCCCCGTCCCCGTTCCCTACTTATGGCCGTCCCCCGTCCCGTCCCCGTCCCCCGTCCCCCGTCCCCCCGTCCCTTGTGACTATGCCTGGGTCTATTAGCTTGGCTTTTGGCCCACGATAGGTACAAGGATGGTGAACAGGGAAATTCCAAGTTTTCATATGCATATGCATCTCGTACCTGCTTGGCTAGTTAGATGAGTTGCTAGATGTGTGCCTTGTTTTCCTGTCTTGCATGAGATGTCGTGGGTCAGTCTCATGGAGCCGGGGACGCCCGGAACTACTGGCTTCGAGATCGTGCATGTGCCATATTCTGACAAGTTGTCATCGTTGCAAGACTCCGAAGTTGGGCCGAACTTCACTTTGGGGACTTAGAGAAATTTGTAAGCTTACGTGTTCACACCCAATTATTATGGGGTGTGAACACATAAACCGGGCACTGCGCATTTTCAAGGCATGTGGACTCCCAAACCTTTCTATTTTATAAGGATCCTTCTTTTGGACATTAGAGAGTGCCGAAGCCCATTTTGAAGTGTGTGTTAACACTTTAGACACTTGTCAAGCTATGCATGCATGTTTACACACAACAAGCAAAGTGTGCATGTTTTGACACATCTCCTTCTTCCACTCAAGCAAAAACCTCTCTCTCTCTCTCTCTCTCTCTCTCTCTCTCATGGGGTACGGTGTGCTATTGGTCAGATGCGCACATCCTCACACCAGCTAGAGATTGAGACTGGCAGATTCAGAGGAGTACCAGCTGAGGCCAGGATTTGTCAGCTGTGCCAGATGGAGCCAGAGACAGAGTTACATTACATATGTCACTGTCCAGTATATTATGAGATACGAGGCCGTTTTCACTGCCTGTTCAGAGAGGGCTTTGGACCACTCTCTAGAGTCACGAGATACCAGGATCAGAGATGCCTCGGATTGTACTTCCTGGAGCTGCGTAGACATAGAGAGGGTCTCCTGAGAGGGAGGGGATCAGAGAGGGAGAGACACCTACAGAGGCAGATTACAGACTTCTTTCAACCAGAGATTGAGCAGTCAGGTCAGCAGGCATTGCAGCTAGCCCCAGAGTACAACCGCACCAGAGGTACACTGATTGATCGGGCTATAGAGCTGGGGCGGTCCAGGCGCCCCAAGATGAGAGGCCCATCTCGACACCTGCGGAGACTACAACAGAGGATCAGGACCATACTAGCACGGCATGGGAGACGTCCAGTCAGAGTACTCACCATGGAGGACATTGAGGATATCCGCCATCGACCGATGAGCGACATCTTTGGATAGTGATGTGTATGATGCTTACCTTTGTTGCTGGAGTTTTCCTCCCAGATGTTATCCATTAGGAGCTCCTAGTACCGTACTTTTCCTCATAGTTGTTTCAGTTTCAGTTAGTTGTTTAGTTGTTTTTAGCTTTCCTTACACAGACATTGTATCAGATCCACCAATTGTTGTAACCTTTTTGGTCTCATAGGTCATTTTGGCCTTTTGAAGACGTTAATATATCATTTCATTTCTCTCTCTCTCTCTCTCTCTCACCCCTAACACATGCTCTATGTCACAAATTGGGGACCCGGAACAATAGTAGACCAACACTTCAAATACTAAACAGAGCATGAAGACACAGCGGAAGAACAATAAACAATATAATAACATTCAGAGAGAGAAGGTGTTATACGGACGGCAAACAGCCACCCATCACATGTATGGCCAACGAAAAGAAGAAGAGGAACTGCTGCCGGCGAGGGAAGAAGGGTGCTTGTTCTTGATGATGCCAAACAGGAGCCTCTTACAGCTTTTATAAAGTCGACCAGCCTATAATTGAAGTGTTTTTCCCCTTTTGGCCCAAAATAGCTTAACTTGCCCCAACATATCAACTTTATGCTTTTCTTGGCTTGTACTCCAAGTTTGAGCCCAAAATATCAACTTTATGCTTTTCATGGCTTGTTTTCGGCCCAAAATATCAACTTTTGTGCTTTTCCCAAGCTTGTTGCCCAAGTTTGCTCTAGGCGCCTCTTTCTGTCCACATATACATGCCCATAATAATAACATGTCCAGCCCTTCATTAATGATGTGTCTTATAAACATTATAAGTCACTTTAATGATAAAATCCCATGGTGCTCATGTTGCATAGCCATCTTTCGGACTAAGCTTTGCCAACTCTAGCTTTCTTCCGTGGAAAATCCCCATCCACACCCTGGTTCCGCCCAATGTGTGAAACACTGGTCAAGACTAGTGGAGGGACCAAATGGTGACATCCCCTCCATCTTATAAAGGAGTTGTCCGCAACTGTATAAACTTGATACCACTCAGATATCCTTCAAGTATAGCAAATGCACTGCCAATCCATGATATTTCATAATTCCGTCATTAAAGCCATAAATCCAAATCCACAATCTGACACTAGATACATGCACAAGAGCCAACCGTATCAAGAAAGAAACTTTATCCATATCTTGAGTCAACAACTCTGATAATAACTAGACACAGGCACAAGAGCCAACTGTGTCCCAAAAATCCATAATTCCATAAGCCGGATAATAACTAGACACAGGAACAAGAGCCAACTGTGTCCCGAACCAAATATCCATAAATCCATAAGCCAGATAATCAATAGACTCAGGCACAAGAGCCAATTGTGTCTCAAATATCCATGATTCCAGAAGTAGCTTTAAGTACCTCCAAAAATAAAGAAGCAGTATACATAGCCACAACCATCTTGCCATGCCATTGGACTACATAAGGGCATCACCCCTATGATCCATACTCATGCCCAAGCCTATGGTCTACCAGGGCAACAACCCTTCCATGAAACCATAGATGCTCGCCAGGGTTTCCCCTTCCACGAGGCTTCACTCACTAGGGCAACTACCCTTCCATGAGTTCATGCGACACTCACTAAGGTTTCAACCCTTCTATGAGTTCACAGAAAACATTCACTCACCAGGGTTACTACCCTTCCATGAATGAATGTGCTCACCAGGGTTTCCCCTTCCACGAGGCTTCACTCACCAGGGCAACTGTCCTTCCATGAGTTCATGTCATCACTCACCACGGCTACTACCCTTCCATGAGTGAATCTAAATCACATGACCCTTGGCGTAGACATAACTTCCCAGCCAACAAGGCATCATGTCCACTCTACCACGTGCACTCGATGCCGGTACCTAGAACATACACTTTGGAGGAGAGATGGACTCAAGTTCACTCTACCACATGCACTCCGTATCGGTACTCCAACCACCTAGGAGGAGAGCTGGGCTCAAGTGCATTCTACCACGTGCACTCCATGGTGGTATCTTGATCACAGACCTGTAAGGAGAGGTGGGCTCAAGTGTAGAAGATAAGATGAGAATAAGTCACAGGCATAAATATCCTGGTTTTCCATAAGCATGTCCACAACAGATAAGTTCACAGGCATAAATATCCTGGTTTTCCATAAGCATGTCCACAACAGATAGTTTTTACAAGCATTTCAGCCGCCAATAGTTTTACAGGCATCTCCGTCGATAAAAGAAATCCATAGATAAATCCTCGATCCATAAGATATCCATAAATTCCAAAGATCTACTGCATCCCCAATAAAGGGAGCCAAAAAATACTCCATCCGAGTATAAAGGAACCAAAAACTCAGTCCATAGTCCATGGTCATGTCCATATGAAAAACAATGTAAACCAGGCTTTTCAACCATAATGTTTATCTGAAACAATTCAAGGCAAACAAACAACACAATTCTCCTTGTACGGGCATACAAGGGTTAAGTGTCCAAAAACACTTGCAACAAATTTCAAAAATCGGTAACTTTGCAAAGCCCAAAGTATACTTTAGCTTTTCTCACTAGGTTCGTCATGAAGCCAAAGAAATGTCTCCTTAGCATACGCATAAGATATCTTGAGATATAGCTCCATATAGGTTGCTCATAAGCTTGATTTATAATTCACAATAATCAATATGGAAAAAGTGCTGAACACGGGCACATAAAACCAACTCCATATTCCGAGGATAAAATCCGTGAATCCATAAATCCTTAGACCAAGCTGTCTACTGCTCATGCTCTTAACTGCTTCCATAAGCTCAATAGCAAAACTGTTGATTAGTGTAGTCCCCACTTCTGATCTTTTCTCTTTCTCATTGTTGAAGGAAGTCTCTTGCTTCCGAGAAAGCCTATGCTCTCGATACCACTGTCACAAACTGGAACGATAGTATATCAACACTTCAAATACTAGACAGAGCATGAAGACAAAGTTGGAAGAACAATAAACGATATAATAACACCGCACTGACCGCCCAGTGTGTGAAACGCTAATCAAGACTCCTGAAGGGACCAAATGGTGACACTCTACCTTCTCTACATTCTGATTTTCGCCCCTCCACTCACCAAACTAGGGTTTTTGAACCTCCTCTTTGATAGAATGCACAACGGAAGAAGGGAAAGTGGAAACACAGGAGAGGGAGTGAGAGAGAGAGAGAGATGGAGAGGAAACACGGGTATGGACCTGCTCTCAATATCATCAACCAAGAATACATGTCCCGAGCAAGAGGGAGAAAGCCTCGTATGTGAGGGACTGCAACAAACGATTGCTAATCAATGAATAGGAGTGAGGTTATGCCCAGCTATATATATGCCTATGTAGAGGCAATCGACTAGCATCCCACGGCTAGGATAAAATGTCCATGACTCCATAAAATGAGGAAAATATGGGGAAAGGGGTGACCAGCCCCTCTAGCTAACATGGTCAGCCCTAAAGGCTAAAAAAGGACCCCACACAGGAAGCCAGCAGCAAGGGGATGATGTCTAACACCCCCTCTCAGCACCGGATGCTAAGTGAACTCCAAGAAGCCAAAGATGCCGCCCTCGATCATAGATGAAAGACTGCAGAAACAGGTACCAGGAAAGCTCCACAAGCAATCTCCTCAACAACTCAGTTACAAAAGCAACACAACAAGCTGCCAGGTACACCACTCTTTTGAAAGAAAACAACCATGAAGGCTGCGACGTGCTGCTCCAAATAATGCTGCCAAACCCCAAGTGTAAGAACACTCCCCGAAGTCATATGTCGTGTTTCCAATCTAGAGAAGGTATGAAAAAACTCAAAACCAACCAAGATCAGATAATCCATCCTGGGAGAAGCAAACCGCTCCTCACTCGAACCCTCAAAAGAAATAGAGTCAATCTGCACCAACTCTGTACCAAGAGTAGCCAAATGCTGTACAAAAGCATCCTCTGAAAAGGTCGGCATCGCAAGATGTAAAGACTCTATAGAAAAGATGGGGTTCATCTACTCAAACTCCATACCATGAGTTGCCCAATGTTGTACATAAGCACACTCCACTAAGGTGGGCATCGCTAGATGAAAGGACTCCACATCCCCTCTGAAAAATGATGTCGTCGAACTGATACAAGCCCAACCTGATTTTGATCCAAATCCAAAGAATTCTGGAAGTACCACTGTGCCCCAGGCACGATTAGCAACCACAGATCCAAAGCATACCACTAGGTCCAGAACAAACCTACACACCACAACAAATTGGCAGGCGGATGGGCATCCTCAGAAGCATCATAAAGAGAGGTAGAGGTAGACTCTTCACAATGAGGAAGGAAAGAAGGAATATAAACTGCAATGGTAACAAAGTCCTCAAAAGCATCACTGAGAGCAGAAGACTTTTCCATAAGTAGAATCAGATCCCAAAAATCAGCAACAAACAAGTGATCCATGTGAAAGGATCACACCTCACAGGCAAAACACCCTCCTTTCTCTGCAAACACTGCAAACAACACATGCTCGGAAAAAATAAACTCTGCTCAGGATCTCTGAAAAGATCACTACCCTCCTCCAAAATCTGTAAACTCCTGTTTACAGAAGAAATTCTCCACAGATACAAAACAGCTCCCGAAGCTGATCCTCAAGTGAAGTAGCTGGAGATGGGCCCCCTCTGAGTATAGAAAACTCCTTTGGGAAGCAAAATGCAGCCAAAACACTGCTGTCCCAACCAAAAAAAAAAACAGCACTCCACCGCCAACAGAAGACAAGGAACATGAAGAAACTGGGAAACCGTGTAGGCCAAGAACAAGACACAGGTATAGATGCTCCAAAATCAGTAAAACGCTGACTGAAATCAGAAATTCAATGTGCTCCTCAAGTACCAAACTACTTCCAAAGCCATAATCCACACAAAACTCCCTCTGCAAGTGATCTATGTCCACTGGAGGAGAAAACGCAGCCAAACAAGGGCTACAAACCTGAAAATTCAGGCCAACCAGTGTCCACACCTCCTATGAGGAAAAACGTTGAAGAGAAGGTACCTTCGGGTCCAACGGTGTCATGTACACAGTGTGTATCTACCGTGTGCTACACGCACACAAGACTAGCTTCGAGACTTGGGGAAGCTTGAAGCTAGGCAGGCTGATTGGCGAGCTAGGCTAGGGATAGACTAACGGGCGGGCACCTAAGTATGGACGGGCGGGCACCCAAGTGTGGATGCCCGATGACCGGCCAAGAGCTTATAAAAGAGTGGCCAAGGTTAGTCATTAGTTCACAGAGTCTCGCATGTCTTTCTGAGAGCTCTATGGTCAGGAGCCTGGATCTAGTGCAGACGTGCACCTGCTTTATGCAGCCGAGGCCGGCAGCAGTCTCGAGGCCCCCGAGGGTAGCTTCGTGGCAGTATGGGACATCACGAGGTAGAGATTGGTCGGTACGTCCATCTAGGTAGCTCAGCTCGTGGCTCCGTGGGGACAGCCAAGACTTGTCGGCTTGCCCACGGCTGTCATGGTTGGGAGGTGAGTCAGGCCTGCACCCCCTTCACGTTTGCTTGTTTGTTTGCAGGTTTCGAGTCTTGTACTACCAGGAGCGTTCTACGAGGTGATCCTATGGGGACTTGACAGTGGTATCAGAGCAAGCCTCGAGAACGAGCAAGTCGGTAGGTAGAGAAGATGAGGTCTAAGAAAAGGTACGAGTTCATGAAGATTGCTGTTTTTTTCTGTTTATACTGCTGTTTTTCAGCACGTTGCTTTTGCATCGTAGGAACCCGTGATGAAGATTGTGGTCTAGTATGGGTTGTTTGCTTTGCAAAGAAGAAGGGTTGGATGTGTTTGCAACTGTATGAACAGTTTGAGAGAGGAAAAAGAAAAGGCCTGTTGGCTGTTTTTTGTAAGAGAGAGAGATAGAGAGAGAAAGTCGCCGGCTGTAGCTGTGTAGCGTTTGTATGATTGATGTGCAGCCCACCTGAGCGAAGACACCTGTAAGCAGGCACGCTGGCTGGTACACATAGGTGGTACTCACACGCAAGCGGGTAGACGTGCGCATCTGGTACGCAGATGGAAGCAAGTCTTGCACGTAGGCTGGATGTACACGCAGGCAGCGCAAGTGCGCCGTGTATAAACAGGCACAGTCGGTCAGGTAGGCGCACGTCTGTGCACAGCCGATTCCAGGCGCACGTAAACAAGCGTACCTTTGGCAGAAAATCGGGCGCAGCAGAAAAGCGAAAAGCAAACGCGTGGCGTGGAGTTTTTAGTTTTTGTTTTATATATATATATATATATATAAAACCCACGATTGACGTTGCTTTCGTTTTTTTGCTAAACCTTAGAGAGGGTTTTTTTTTTTAAAACCACGTATTGCTTCTATTGCTTTGTAAAGTTTTTTTTTTTTAAGAAAAACAGAATATATATATATATATATATATATTCCAAAAAAAAAACAAAAAACAAAAAACAAAAAACAAAAAACGAAAAACAAAAGCCAAAAGCAAAAGCTAAGTTAGCTTTTGGGGAATCCTATATATTCCCCTTAAGTGGGCTTCTTGCCACACATCTCTCAAGCTCTCAAGCTCCCAAGCTCCCAAGCTCTCAAGCTCTCTAGCACTCTTATTTGTGCGAGATCAAACTTTTCTCTCATCTTGCCCTCTTCAAGATGTCGACCCAAGAATCCGAGTTGGAACCCATTCTCGAACGTGAAGACCTGCCGACTACGGAAGCCACCGATGGCGATCTTTTCGACAATTTTGTTTCAAAATCAGATTTCCAAGAGTTTAAAGTTGCTCTCGAAGCTTCTTCCTCGGAACGTCGAGCGCAAATCGCCGCGCAGATGCAGGCTTTGCAGAACTCCATCTCTTTGTTGACCACTACCCTATCTACTCTTTCGGGTATGGATACTTTGGCATTTGCTTTAGGCTCCAATATTACTCCGGAACAGTTTAGGGCCGAGCAAAAGCAACGTACCAAGGAGATAGTGGACACTTGGCTACATAAGTGGCAGGTCCATTTTCAGTTTCATCCATATGACGATGGCAAAAAGATCCAATTAGCAGTAGGCTTCCTCTCAGGCAAAGCTTTGCTTTGGTGAAAAGAACTCAACCCTAAACCAACGACTTGGGCACAATTCGAAGAAGTCAAGGAAGCACCTATCTTAGCATTACCCGATCCTAGTCAGGCACAATTCGAAGAAGTCAAGGAAGCACCTATCTTAGCATTATCCGATCCTAGTCGGCCTTATGTTCTTGAAACTGATGCAAGTGACTATGCAATCGAGGCTGCTCTATTTCAAGATGGTACACATGTTACTTTCGAGAGTAAAAAGCTAGATGACACTCAATTTCGTTGGCCAACCCTTGAGAAGGAGCTTTATGCTGTGATTCACGCTCTCAAGGTTTGGAGACATTATTTACATGGCTCCAAGTTTGTGGTATTGACTGATCATCAGTCAATCAAGTATGTGTGTGATGCCGATGATTTGAAAGGAAGGAAAGCTCAATGGGCTGAGTTAATGCAAGATTTTGATTTTGAGATTCATTATAGAAAAGGGTCCATGAATAGTGTCACAGATGCGCTTAGTCGAATTAGAGAGGTGAATACTTTGTCGTTCACCGAGATTTCTGCTGACTTATTTCAGTCATTGAGAGGGCTTTGTAGGACTGATAGTTATTTTGGTCCATTTTGACAGAAGATCCAAGACGGGAGCTCATTGATTGACCAAGACTCAATGACTGAGCAGCCTACCATTCAGGCTGCAGGAGGCCAGTGGATGATTAGAAATGGTTTACTATTCCGTAATGACAAAATTTATGTACCACATATCCCGGACATTAGGTCCAAGATTCTTAAGGAGTGTCACGACGCCCCTTCTACTGGACACCCTGGGATACACAAGACATTATCGTTAGTGAAACACACTTTTTATTGGCCAAGGATGAGAAGAGTATATAGAAGATTATGTTCTCAAGTGTCAAGTTTTAATTTCCACGTGAAGTCCCGTTCACGCGTGAAGAGTGTTCCACGACGTGAAACAAAAGTTCACGCGAACCAAAAAAAATCAAAATCAAAATTTAATTTCCACGTGAAGTACGGTTTCACGCACGAAGAGTTTTTCACGACGTGAATCAAAAGTTCACGCGTTTTTAAAAAAAACGAAATTTAATTTCCACGTGAAGTCCGGTTCACTTAAAGAGTTTTTCACGACGTGAAACATAAATTCACGCAGCCCAAAAAAAAAACGAAATTTAATTTCCACGTGAAGTCCAATTCACGCGTGAAGAGTTTTTCACAGCGTGAAACAAAAGTTCATGTGGCCCAAAAAAAACGAAATTTAATTTTCACGTGAAGTCCGGTTCACACGTGAAGAGTTTTTCACCGCGTAAAACATAAATTCACGCGGCAGCACCCAAAAAAAAAAAACGACTCTGGAAACCACCCTTGTTTGGAGGCTCGTATCTCCTAAACCGTATATCCGATGAAGGCGCTCTAGGGCACATCGAAAAGCTGACATTGAGCTCTTCGACTTTGGACTTCGTCGTCCGAAGTTAAAATCGATTATTTTGGCCTCCGACCAGCAGCCTCAAAATTCGACCCGAAACAAAAAACCACCCAAAAACCACAAAACATCACAAAAAATAGTGCGAAAACAATGACGAGCCATATTCGGGCTACTTTTTGAGAGTCTAAACAACAAAATCACAGATGAATCAGGGAAACAAAGTTGTGGTACTCCAAAAATACTACAACTCTCTCATATAGAGTTTTCCAAAATTCCTTTTGGAACACTCTCAAAAACGTGCTGCGAAACAGGAAAAAAATTCTCAGAAAAATTTTTCATCTTGAGACAGTGATGGAAAATAAGTTTTAGGACCTCCTCTTCCCTCTGGAAAGTTCCTAGCATACACTTTTTTCGGAAAAATATATTTAAGAACTCGTTCACGTGCGTATAGCACCTAAGCTAATTAGGACAAACGGACACCCGTTTGATCCAACGAAGAGTACGCCTAGCCTCTTGAGATTGTAACGGGCTGTGGAAAAGTAAAAAAAGCAAAACATAAAAATTTTAAAAAAAAAAGTGATTGCTTATTAAGGACCATTTAGGTACTCTGACATAACCACAATTGAGGAATTGCCTGCAATTACACAAGGACTGAACCCAATGGCTGACATCTTTGAGCCTTTGAGATCCATGCCGCCAATTCACCTCCCCATGCCATTGACCATGCCTATAACAAGCGTGTCATCGGGTTTTACACCCCCTGTCACTTCGATTCCACCAGGCTTTGGCCCCTTGCCTAACATTCCTACAAATTCTATAAGTACCAACCCTTTCCTGGATACCCACACCTTGGACATACTAACTAGTCTACGAAGGGGGGTGGCCCAAGGACTCCATGAGTCTCTTCCAACAAGAGCACTCACATACGGCCTCAATGACTCTTATAAAAATACGACCGTACAAATTTTTAAAATTATGGGCAAATATGACGGAACAACCGACCCAAGTCGGGCGGCGAAGCCAATGTTACACCAAATCGTTGTAGCGAAGACGGGATTATACCCAAGCCGAGTAGCGACCCTGTTCAATTCATTCAAAAGTTTGAACAAAGATGTGAAGCCTTTGGAAATCCCAACTGCCCCACTAAGGTACCTGCATTAAACTTATGCTTATAAGAAAAAGCTAGTCGATGGCTCATCGCATTGCTGCCGGCGATCAAGACCAACTTCAAAACCTTGAAATCAGCCTTTAACCATGGCTTTTCCAGACAACGTGATCGGTGGAGTGCAACAACACAACTCTATTTAATTGAACGTCAACCAAATGAATCCATTTGATATTTTATCCTTCGGATAAAACTCTTGGACTCACATTGTGAGTCATGGGAAAAATTAAACGATGTTCAATTGAGGAGATGTTTCATGATGGGCTTAAAGAATAACAGCTTACATAACTTGGTCATTGTATAATCAATGATCTCCTTGTAGAGTAATCCTGAAACATGACTTGAAACTTGCAAAACAAAGCCAACAACTTGAAGGGGGTGCAGGCCTGACTCACCACTGACAACCGTGGGCAAAGCCCACAAGCCTTGGTTGCCCCCACCAAACCACAAGCTAAGCTAACTAGCAAGACGCTCCGACCAGTCTCTACCCCGTGACGTCCCATACTGCCAAGGAACTACCCTCACGGGCCTTGAGATTGCTGCGGGCCTCGGCTGCAAGGACCCCACACAGGAAGCCAGCAGCAGCAAGGGGATGATGTCTAACACTCTTTCCATCTACATGCTGCCAAGACTGTTTTGAAGCCTCCCCACTGCCTCTACATGCTGTTTTTTGGGCTGTTTTCATGTGAGAAAACAATTTCTCTACAAGCTCCCCAAGTGCCATGGAAACTATCATGGGAAATTTTATCACCTAAAGTGTTCCCCACCGGGAGGTACCTAGTGCCTAGTAAATTACTCTCTTGCTGAAATTTCAAATTTTCAACAAGCGTAAAGTTGTTCTATTTGAGTATCATGGATAGCTCCATGGGTGCATCTAGGGTTATGGGCATAGCTAGAAGGGTTTAGAGCATGTCTCACAAGTGTTTAGCTTGGCCAAAAGCCTTGGTCAGTGTCTAACCCTCTAGAGCCATGTTGTCCTTAACCCTAGTGTGAAGCTAGACTCTCCCCTTGCCTTGGGCTTGGGTGGTGATAATGTTTTCTTTGATTTCATTCATGAAACTTGGAGTTTGGTGTGTTGCACCCACTATCTTGTACCTTATATCCAGTTGTTCCTAAAGGGGAGGGGCGGCCCTATTCCGGTCCTAGTGTGGACTATCATATCATTTATGTGTTGAGAGAGAGTGTTGATTTGTTGTCTAAAGTTATTCTCATTTATGGTTATTTAATCACAAGATTAGGGCTCATTAACCCACCGCATTACATTGGTATCAAAGCCAAGGTTTCGTTCCCATTGTGGTTGGAAGAAGTCCTCTCTTGTGTTAAATTCCTTATTCATCTCGCCAAGGCTATGAGCAGTTTTCTCTCAGCTCAAGAGATGGGGCTCCAGGGATTCCGTCTCCCCCTCTGTACACAAGAGGAGCTACTGGACTCAGAGTTTGCAGATAACACAACAGCATACCTATCAAGAGATGTGGGGAATCTCCAGAGATTCGCTGAGGCGATCGAGATCTTTTGTCGCGCATCAGGAGCGCAGATCAACTGGCACAAGTCGTGTGGTTTTTGGGTAGGATCTACACCCACCGCGACTTGGCACCCACCAGTAGAGGCTTTCTAGTGGGTTTCGAGGGGCACTCTAGTCCGCTATCTTGGATGCAAGGTGGGCACCGATAACTCTCCAGAGCAACAACTCGCCCCTCTTCCACTAAGCATTCAGAAGCAGCTTTTGTACTGGAGTTCTACGAGGCTCTCCTTAGCCGGTCGAATCTTTCTTTGGTTGATGGCACACAAGAGCTTGACGGTTGGCACGTGGTTGGCCATTGGTGGTCAACCAATAGCTTGCCCGAGGTGCAGCCACCCTCAAGAGTCTTAGCGACACTGTCTTTCGGATTTCCCGAAGGCTCAGCAGGTTTGGCAACGGATTCTCCGTGTCTTCACGATGGGCAAGACCTCGACCCATATCATTACATGGGGGACTGTCGCTTGGGCCATAGAGGTTGAGGTTGGCAAGGCTTATGAGAAGGATGGTTGGGGGCTAGCCCTTCACGTCTCTCACCTCTGCATTTCGGCAATACCCGCATTTCGACAGTACCAGTCCCAGCCCCATCTACTGAGACCACTGGAGACCGGGCTCATGTTAGAGATGGGAGCTTTGCAGAAGCCTTGCAGCCTGGCACATATGGAGAGCTAGATGCAGCCAAGCCATCGAGGGTACCCACACTCCGCTTACAAAGTCCATCAAAACCCAAGGACCATGCATCCCGGGAAGAACTCCCTCCACCCTTAGTGTGGTCCGATATGGGAGATCACCCCACACTTGTGTGATGCCAAATCTATGTAAGCCGTCCCTTAACCATCTGGCCACATATGGCCTATCCCCGGTGTGGAAACCAAAATCTGCTAGGTGTCCGTGTTGCTCATACACAAAGCAGCTTCTCCTCATAAAGGAGGCCTTACAAAATAAAGCTAACCGGTCCCATGCACTCATGATGAGGGTGGAGCACTGATTTTCAACAATAAGTTCCTGCCCAATTCGGATTGAAAACCAAAGTTCTACTAGACTTTCCCTTTTGGCAAATAATTCAACGGCCCCCATGGTGACCTAGGCAAGGGGGTGAGTGTGGCCCCTCACCAAGCAACCCACTCATTGCATGCTGCGAGAAACCTGGGCAAGCAGTCTTTGTTGAAGCAGGCCTTTGGCACAGGTACAAGACTAGTTGCATCTGCTTTTGGTAATGTTTTCTCATAAATTGACAGCTGAAATTGTAGACGTAGTGTGTCTGCATCATATGACTTGCATGGCAACCCAAGACCTGCATGATTACATATGCTATGTGTATGCATGATTCACAAATTGCATGCAGGCCAATGTAGAGTGCAGGCATGGAACTCACATTGGGGCCTGCATGTGACTTATGAATCATGCATGCACCTGGCATGCAATCATGCCAGAAAAACTCCTTATCTTGCTTGTTAATGCTCCCACCAAATAGCAGACCCTCACAAAAGAGAGAGAGAGAGAGAGAGAGAGAGAGAGAGAGAGAGAGAGGTGCCAATCGGCACAGGACTTACCAAACGCATCACCCCACCGATCTATTAAATAGTCCGGAACTTTATAACATGTATGTGTCAACTTCTGCCCATTGCTATCCACTGATACTAGATGAGACTCCGTATCATCAATGCTACTGCTGTCTTCAAGTGGATAATCTCTGCCAACATCTGCAGTCCCATCTTCACCAAGTAGCTGCTCTTCTTCTAGATACTCATTGATGGATGTGCAGGCACCGTTCTGATTGAGTTCTAGCTCATGGATCTCTGAGGACTCTTGTGAGCTGCTTGCAAATGGCTCAAACTCTAACTCACTTGTTTCAGAAAAGAACGGTGCTAGAGGGCCAGGCTTGCAGAGTAGCTGATCATCAAATTGAGGATACAAGAAACACAATGGTCTTTTTTTGGCCTGTACATGCATATTAGAGTCTCCCTGAGTTCAATTTCTTGTGTACTGAAATCAGACCAAAGCTCAAAAACTATATTTGATCATTTAGGTATGTACCAGAGTCACTAACCAGGCAAAAATATCGGGGTCTAGAATATGGGATTCCAAACTGAAGTGGCGTCAAGATAAACTCCTGTATTGAGAAGTCTGCCCCCTTTAAAGCCTTAACAAGACAATTGTGACTCACAGAGCACTATATCCAAAAAACAAAAAACAAAAAAAAAAACAAAACAAAAAAAATCAATAGATATAATTTCAGGCATATATATACATAGGAACATACAGCATACATGCATGCATACATAAGGAGAAATGCAGTTATAGGGAGTAATCTGAATAACCATTACTATCAAAAAAGCTACCTCAAAACCAACAACGTTCTCTACAAACAGGCGTGTTGGAGGCCTTGACATGAGGGGAAGCATCTCCAGTAACCTCAAGAAAGACAATGCCCTTAAATCTTCTGCATCTTTCTGCAACCCTGTGACCTTTCAAGAACCATAAGACTTATAAGAACAACTTAAGCATGTGTTACCGTAACAAGCATTTAATTGTCTCTTTCAAGAAAAATCAAGATACATACGTGTGCTTACAAATGGATGTGTGACAAACAGCACAACAATTAAAGATTGGTTGCTGTGCATACCTTGACGGGTGTATGGCTGGCATGGAGGAGACAAAAGCCAAGCATCTGCCTCAAAACTGTCAAGTTTTTGAGTTGTGAGGTGCTGGATATTTCCCTGTATTTGAAGAGATGCATCTATAAGTTTTCCTTGATTAATTTGCTGATAGAATTGAGCATGAAATTCTATCACAGATAAACATGTTTTGGGCAAGGTAAAGCAGCATGATGCTTAAAAGGTCTTAGACCATAGTTTCCAGCAGGAGTTTTGTTAATTTGTTCCAAAAACGTTTCCAAAGTTTCAAACCTTTACAACATGTTTTGGAGTATAAACTTTGGGACATGCAAAAATGTGCCCTATTCTTCCCTAACAACAGATAGGAGATGTCGAAATAAGCCATAAATGTGTAAAACATTGTTGCAAAATAGATCAATCATCATTACAATTTAAACACAAAAAGCCAGTGAACTAAATGATTTTGAATCTAAGGAATGAAGAGAAAAAGGAATCACAAATTTAACATTTGGCAAAGATAATTAGCTAGGAACCTTGATAAATTCCTCAAAAGCTTGAGCATGGAAAAAAAATGTTTGGTACAACATAGCAGTTTCAAACTGCACAAAATGCATTTCGATGCAACTATTTATACCTTCATAAGATTGGAATGTATCCAATCTTACAAAATGAGAGAATAATTGCACTAATTTACCAACAAACAAACACAAACAAGGAAAACAACTAAAAAGAGTTTCACAAAGAATGAATTAACTATTAAAAGCAAGTTATTATTTAAATCAAGAAAATTAGTCTATAAAAAACTTGGTTCGGCCAAGAATCCTGGACTCCTATGTTGCTCCCTCTTGTCACTTGCATAAAGCTCTGGCATGAAAGAAGGGCCACTGAACTAGGTATCACGGAAGAATACGGGTTCAAAACTACCTGCTACAAGAGAGAACTAATTGCTCCCCTACGTGTAGAACACTTGCCTATGTGCTAGGGTTTCCAAAGATAGAAAGAAGAGTGCGACAGAATCACACAAACAGCACACACAAGATTCCTAAACTACTGCTTTGTATCATGTACAAGGAGTAATACAACTGAAATTCAAGTACAAGATGTGGCTGAGAATGAAGATATCAAATCACAGCCCTGTGACCTACTGTTCACTCCCGACTAGCACTTTGCCTACAAAGAAACACTTTGTGAAGTACAACGCTGAGGAAAGCAGCTGAATATTACAATTTGGCTACCCACGTATATATATGCGCCAATGCTCCTAGTCGGCCAGTAGTACACTTGTCGGCCACTTGTACCCGACTACCACATCATCACCGCCATGTCATCAATGCCGTGTATCATCACCACCACATCATTATTCCCACGTGTCCTCTATGTTGTCCAACTCTACCTGTCGGTTGCTATCTTACATCCGGTTGTGCCTTGCATTCTTGTAGGTGTGTCACATTCTCCCCTACTTGCATTGCAACTGTCCTCAGCTACATGGCCTCTTGATAAGCTCTCAACAACAGGTGAGACTCATTCATGAACTGGTCCTCACTAAATCAGATTGCCTACTGGATTGGGTAGCCCTCGAACTCGGGGGGATACTGAAGCTACCGTGAAGGGCTCATCCAAATCCGGTAGCCGTAGCATAATGCTCCACAAAACGCCAATAAAAGACTATAAGCCCAAGAAATCCACCAAGCTCGTGTACATTTTCTAGTATGGGCCACAAAACAATGGCCTCGAATCTTCTCCGCATCCATCAAGATTCCTCCTCAGAGACGACCTAAAAAAGAAATTTTGATCATATAAAAACTCGGTCTTTGGAGGGTGAAGTCGCAAATTATGGGCATCAATCAACCGCAAGGCTGTCTCCACACACTTCCCATGCTCATCTATAGTCTTGCTAAAGACCAAGATATCATCTGAGAAGACAATGATGAATATCCCAAGGAAAGGCTGGAAGATCCGGGACATCATCCTGTTGAAGGTAGCCGGGGCATTCGTTAAACCAAATAGCATCACAAGAAACTCGAACAAACCGAACAAAGTCCGAAATGCTGTCTTCTAAATATCATCCGGATATATGCAAACCTGATGATATCCGGATTTCAAATCTAGCTTGCTAAACCACTTCGCCCCTGCGAGCTGATCCAACAAGTCATCAATGTGGGGAAGCAGTAACCCTGTGACCTATTGTTCTACACGGAAATGCTCTGTAAAGTACAACACTGAGGAAAGCAGATGAATATGACAATTTGGCTATCCACATATACATATGCACCAATGCTCCTAGTCAGCCAGTAGTACTGTTGTTGGCCACTTGTACCCGACAGCCATGTCATCACCGCCACATCATCATTGCCACGTGGCAATGCCACATGTCCTCTATGTTGTCTGACTTTGCCTTTCGGTTGCTATCTTATGCCCGGATGTGCCCTACATTCTCATAGGTGTGTTATAGTAAGCATCTTCTCCTGATGTTTTGCCATCTCAATATCAAACAATGTTATTTTCACCACCAGCTCCTATCTCCCCAGTCCCCTCAAACCCAGGTATAACCATAGCTCATTGCTCCCCCAAGTGCTCCACATGATGATAAAGACCATCAAGGAAGGTAATCCAGTTGGGGTTGCCATGAGGTAGAAGAAAGAAGCTAGAAAAAATCAAGTAAGCCTCCATCCCACAAGTCCCAAGAAAGCGTGTGCTGTCTGGCATGTATATCTCTCATCTCGTGCTGACGAGCAAAAACAATGGACAATGGAAAGAGTAAAACCCTAGGGTCAAACCTACCCTAGTGTGTGCGTCGGAATAACCAAAAGAAACACCCTCTTTAAATTTCAAAAAGCTGTGTATGCTTTTTCCAAAAAAGCCGTGTAGCTTTTATTTTATTTTTATAAATCCCGACGTGTGTTCGTAAAAAATAGCCCCATCGTATGTGTGTACATAAAAGCAAACGTTTTTGATAAGAGATCTGCACATTCAAGATTTTTCTTAAATAACATATAAGTGCCCCTTTTAAAAAATCCGTTCTTTACTAAAACAGGGGATTTTCATGCTTTTTCAATGCCATGCATGTGCTTTTTCCTTTAGCGTTGCCCTCTCCTCTCTACACCGCACTGAGACCATGCTCACAGCCCACCCTGCAGAAAGCCTAACATCTGTATAGCTGCCACATCAGCCTGTACAGCTGCCACGTGGCAGGCCGTATTGTGTAGGGCCAGTTTGCTGCATATACCATCTGTACCTGCTACTGCGTGATGCTGGATGTTGGCTGCCTGTTGCATGTGTGTGTACCCCCGCCGAGCTTAAGAGTTATTAAACCTTTCCATACACTAGTTACATACTACAATAGTAAGCATGTAGATGTATGCAATTTCCTGCATACAGTCTATAGGCGACTCATACAGCCCCTATCCCTCTCTAGACTATGCACACCACACACACCCGGCCCATAGGCTTCTACACTTAAGGTTCCCACACACAACTAACCCATGGCTGCACACACTCTCCCCACACACCCTTTCTCTCTTTCCTCCTTTGGACCACACGATTCAAACATGCATGACAGAAAACTGAAAAGAAAAAAAAGCCATACCTTTTCAATCGAGATCAAAACTCTAGCAATTCCACAAGAAAAATACTTGGGATTCTTGACATACTTGCAACCATGCGTGAGACATGCAAACCTTGCTTTTTCCGCTTCCCGTGTTTAGGTTAGCTCTAATACCAACTGTAAGATCCCTTCAAGATCTCCCTAAACACAAGGAACAAGATTAGTACTATAGAGAAGGGGTGCAGGCTAGCTCACCTCCCAATAGTAGGTTTGGGATTGCAAACCACCCCCAAGCCAGGGCTAAGGTTCACTCCCATCTACCAAGTCCATGGTGGGAGTCTCTCATCTAGGCTGAGACCCACTGTCAACAATATAATAATAAACCCATAAGTCACTTATATAGTGACTACTATTGCTATAACTAGCCATCCAGTCATAAATAGCCAGTAACCATGGATTTACTAATAATCCACCTTAGCCACCCGTATTAGCTTGCTTTCCCTAATCCCAGGGCTCCCCTAACCCTACCAAATTAGGCCACTAATCCCAAGGATTAGCGTTAGGTATGTAACATGAACAGCCACTGGGCAATCTTCGAGCAACTCGACCAGTCAATAGGACTTCTCTGGCAACTTCAAATTAAGCAGTACAAATGAGTGCAAGTGTATGCAGCCAAACAAAGCTGATACAACGATAGGGCAGCAAGAATGAGGTGAATTTACAAACTCAGAAACGTGAACAAGCTGGTAGTATAGTTTCCCAACAGCAAGGCGTAAAATCCATAGAGAAAAGAGTCAATATAACTTGAAGTAGGTGTGGGAATTCAAAAACCATGCAGTCCCTAGTTCACTGGTGAGCTGCCCACATGTTGGATTGCCCACACGCACAAGCTTTCCATGCTTATAATTAACTAGGGTGCCCTATTTATAAGTTATCCGTCCATGTTATTACTTGTCTACGTACATTCCAGTGTCATGTGAACCTTTCACTTACACATTGGTTCTAAAACTTTAATAAAATAAAGTGGGGCTGAAACCGGCCTCTGGTAGAAACCAAAGTGCGGTAGACTAGCAGTCACCCTTCCACTTGTAGTCCAGATATGAAAACAAATTTGATTGGAGCTAGAGTGCCCCAAATCTGAAATAAACCGACACCTGTTGGCCCCAAAGCTTGGCGCCCCTTGCGGTATTTCTTTATTCAATTTCAAAAATATGTAAGGCTGAGTACACCAAAATCAGCCAAGGGAGTACACCTATATGTCCAATCTGACAGCCCACAATACCACTTAGCACAGAGGATTCACACACACAGATCTGTGTCTCAAAGCAACACACTGTGCCTCCCTCTCATTAGCCAAGACCACTAAGCAGGGCAGCCATGAGCATACATCTGGCATATCTCAAGCACATGATTCAACATCTCAGCTCATACATACATGTACTGTTCAACCTCTGTCTCCACCCTTTTCAATCTGCCATACCCCTCCTCTCACAAGGGGCCAGATAACTCAAATCTGCAACAGACATAAGGCAATAGATAGAGAGATAGATGAACAAACTCGGAGCTTACCAAAATCAGCTCGTGGATCTGCACCGGAGGAAGTAACGGTACCAATCTGTACTTGCAGGCACTTGTTTCAACGACCCAGCTTCACACGTGTGAGTGTACTTGTTTGTACCTTCCTCTTTGCATCCACCTCAGTGCTGTACTTAACTGTACAGTTCTGAAAATTTGTACTGCACCAATCCGTACAGGCCACGTGTCACTGTACTTGCATACGCCGCCTGCAACCAGTATCTGTACCCGACTGTACCTGCGCAGCCAGCCTGTACCAGATCTGTCCAGCGCCGCCAACAGCTGTACTGTCTAGCGCAGCTGTACCTGAACTGTCCGCACACTGTACCTGCAGTGGTACAGTACTGTACCTGCACTTGTACTTGTCTACACAGCCTGTACCAGCAACTCATAGTTACCACGGAACGGGAACGTTCCGGAAACGTTGGATGCTAGAACAGGAGTGGGAACGGAAACGGGAGCGGATCGGGAACGTCGCAGAACGCCACGTCATATGACATGTCGGCATTTAGGACTAAAATGACAAAACATTTAAAATATCCAAGATTAAACTTTAAAGTCTTAAACATTAAAAAATTGAAGAGTCCAGACTCCAAATAGAAACTGAAAAGAAAGTACATCGCATGTGGATATATAGAAACTGAAAAAGAAAGTACATCGCATGACAAGTATAAAACTAGCCTCAAGGGCCAAGGTAACTGGTGAGTCAAAGACTAGTCATCAGCAAGTGGGATCTCATATTCCTGTCCAGGCTGTCCCTCAATCTGCTCATCCTCATGCTGCTCCACATCATCCTCTCCCTTTGGCTGATCCTCACCATCATTGTCATCAAGATCAAGGCAAAATCCAATAAATGGCTCTGGAGTACACTCAGCCCTGAACTTGTTAAGCAAACGCAAGTTTGCATTAACAAATACAAGGTCATTTGCCTTCTGGACACCAAGCCTGTTCCTCTTCTTGCTTGCAATGTTCCCAAAACTGCTCCATAAGCGCTCACATGGCGAGGAGCTAGCACCCTGGCTAAGCACTCGAATGGCCAATCTTTGCAGCAATGGTGTATCTGCCCCATAATCCTCCCACCACCGTGCACTGGATATCTTGAACCTATCATTCTGTGCATCCTGCAAAGCGAAGAGGCCTCTCTTTTGTCGATAGAAGGAAAGGTCTTCACGAACCCTCCTCCTATCATTTGCACTGGGTACAAGCTTCCTCAAGATATCCTCCCAACCTTGCACAACCTCTGCATCTGTCTCTTGTCCTTTGCCTTGAAATTCTGGATCCACCACAAATGCAGCAACCTCTAATGCAGAGTGATACTCTGTCCACCTGCCTGTCGCAAGACGAGATAGCTCCTGTCTCCTACCCCCATCCAAAGTCTGTAGAGATAGGATTCTCTCAATCATCCTGTCCATCCCCTCATACACCTTGCCAATGCAAGGCTCATCTCCATCAAGAAGCCTCAACATAAGAATGATTGGCCGCACAACCTGCAACAATACCTCAACAGTGTCCCAAAAAGTGTCATCAAGAACAATGGACCTGCATCGAATACCTGCCACTGAGGTACGCTCTCGCCATGCATCCCACTCCTCACAAACTACAAGCTGCCTCAAATGATTCTTCACTTCAAAAAGACGCTTTAGCATAAGGAAATTATATGCAAAGCGTGTATCTGAATACTTTAAGAGATCCTTTGGGGATCTCTGTCGATATACAGCCAAAATGTAGTGGTGGCGAGTGATAAATGAAACAATGTGATTGCCCATTTCAATAGAAGGCTCCACCCACTGCATCTTACCAATATCTTTGAGGAGATTGTTGAGCCCATGTGACATGCAAGGAGTGAAGCAAATATGTGGGTACCTATCCTCAATGATCCTCCCTGCTGCCCTGTTTGAGTTCTCTCCATCAGAAACAAACTGGATGACATTATTGGGACCCACGTACTCAATGGCTTCACTCCAAATATTTGCCAATCTCTCTGCAGTTTTGCCCGCCTCTGAATTGTCAATAGCTTTAATAAAAAAGCTACATCCTCTGGAGTAGGCAAGGATACCCTGAATGGAGCGGCTCCTGGTGTCACTCCAACCATCACCCATGATAGTGACGCCACATCTACGCCATACATCCTGAATGGGTCCCAAGGCATCCTCTATGGCCATCCTCTCTGTGGCTAGAAGTGTAGTGCGCAATGCCTCGGATGAAGGTGGAGCATAGCCAGGTCCGAAAGAAGCAATCTCCTTCACCATATCTGCAAAGTATGGGTTGCGGGCCTTTACCAAAGGAACGTCTGCAGCATAAAAAAACCGTGCCACTGATGCATCTACTTGTGCCCTCCTCCCAGGGTGCCATGATGCCACAAGACTAGCCTGCACTGGACCTCGTGAAGCCTAGGTCTGGGAAGCATTTGTTCCATGTGCGGATGGCTGTGGAGCAGCCCCAAATAATGGAGTAGAGGCACTCGCTGAAGATGCCACGCCTGCAGGTGTAGCTGATGATGATGTACCTCGAGGATCAAGAACAGAGGGCCGACTCCCTGCTGCATCAAGTCTATCTGCAAGTGCCTGCAATCGTATGATATCTGCTCCTGACACTGTAGGGCAAACAGAAATGCCTTTGCCTCTAACCCCCAACAAATGGGCTCGCACACGATCCGTGCCTCCAGTCTTAATGGATCCACAAAAGTGGCACTTCCACTTGCGTGACCCTCCTCCTCTTGCACTATCATATCTGGACACAAGATCCACCTCATTCCACCAAGGGGATCTGTTTTCTGCATCTATGCCACGAGGAGGTGCCATTGAAATTGATAAATGACTGAAAATTAAAAAAACATGCAAAATGCCCTTGCATGAGACATAAGTAAAGTGTCCACAAAGTGGAAAAAAACGCAGCAAACTAGAATCTCCAAAATCCAATGTTCATTGTGTAAATTTTAAATCTTACCTGCTGAGTGCTCAAGACTCGAGTCACGAGTGCCACCCGAGCAAAAGAAGGGGCCAACTTGCCAAGGCCCAAGAGCCTAGAGGAGGGGCCAAGAGGAGGTAGGAAGAGTGTGCACTGTGGGGCAGCCAAGGCTCAAGGTAGGGAGAGTGTGGGGCAGCCAAGAGGAAGGGTGGGATAGTAGGTGGAATGGAGAGTGTGGGCCAGCCAAGGGGGCAGCCAAGGGGGCAGCGTGGAGTGGTAGGGAGAGCAGCCAATGAAGCACGCGCAGCCAACGAAGCAGGCGCAAAAGCGAAAAAGAGCCGTACGCTGGAAAAAAATGGCCGCCGGCGACTTAGCGAAAGTACACTTTTCCGGAACGCCCGGAACGTGCGTTCCGCCCTAGCGTTCCGGCGTTCCGACACGCGTTCCACCACGTTCCCCGGCAAGTGATCCGTTCCGGCTCCCGTTTCCACGTTCCGGGCACGCCTTGCGCTTCGGAGCGGCGTTCCGACGTTCCAGGAAGGCGGAACGCCGTTCCGCGGTAACTATGCAGCAACTGCAGCCGCCTGTAACAGCCGCCGCCCACTCTCTTGGTGCAGAATTCAGTCAGCGCAGCCTGTACCTGCAGTCGTACAGATGAGTACGGGTGTTGTACGGCCTGTTCTAGCACACAGAAATCAGCAACCAGAAATCTGCACCAGCCAACTTGCTCTCTTGCTTTTCCACGCTTCCCCACAACACGTTTGCTCTACGTTTCTTTTTCCAAAAAAGAAGAGAGAGAGAGTGTAGAGAGAGAGGCATGCACTCCAAAAGTGGAGTTGCCTCCTCCCCATAATAATCCTAGGGCCCCACCTTTAATAAATATTAAAGTTCCCTAGGGGCCACTAAGGCCTAGGAGCAACCTTCAATAAAGCATTAAAATTTTAATGTTCTAGTTCCCCCCTTCACACCTAGGGATGTCCACACATCATTAACTCTGTCCGGGCACCCCCCATGTGAATCATTCAATATTTTTGACTCAGCAACCACCATGCCCACACTTGTGCTGTTCCATTTTCACAGGGCCATGACATACCCCCCTCTTGAAAAATGGCAAGCGTCCTCGATTGCATTCTGGTGATACAGCAAAATATCCAAAGTGAAATATACAATATGGCAAGATCAGCGTCCCAATCTCTCTAGGCCATGCACATGTATCAACATCATTCACTGCAAAACAATGGCGTAGTAATAGTCCAAGTTGTATACCACTGTGAACCATACATATCCACAAAATCCCATGTGACTAGTACACATATATCATAGAAGTCCCATAAACAGATGTACTGTCAGCCTCAGTACCTTCGGGTGAGATAAAAACTGCACCAAGCGACCTCTAGATGTCATCTGAGCCTGTCTGTATCAAGGGAGTGGAGGTGCTACCCCCCTCTTGAGCATCAGGTAATGCTCCAGACCCATGCTCTGCTGAACCTGAATGAGCCACAACAAGAGTCGGCTCTAACTCAAAGGCATCGAGATAAAGCTGCAAAACCTGAGGTGAATCTGTTAAGTCACCTTCCTCCATCCACTTCGCATCCATCGGTGAATAGTTCTTGAACTTCACAAGATAGCGACGGGAAACTTTACCTCGTACCTTTCTTTCCTTATGTGCCAGTATCTGCTCTGGAATCAGAACCTCATCAAGTTCCTCAACTTCCGGCTGAGCCTCATCTGATACATCCTCAGGCACATCCCCACGGAAAGGTCTAAGGAGACTCACGTGAAAAGCATTGTGAATCCTCCAGTGATCTGGTAGCTTCAAGCGATAGGCTACCTCACCAATCTTTTCCAATACCTGAAAAGGCCCATAATAACACATGCTCAATTTAGGGAATAAGCGCTCTTTACCCTTCATCTTCTTGAGTCTAGCCTTTTCAAAGCGCAAAAGAACCCAATCACCCAATCCAAACTGTAAATCACGTCTGTGACGGTCTGCGGCTTTCTTTTGCTTCTGCTGAGTTTTCTGTTACCATATTATAGTAGTGATGTGTGTGAACACACTTAGGACCGCCGGGGCACTTTTTCCCTCACTAGGAGGTTTTTTCCCCCGTGCATTGTATATACGCCCATTATCTTCTAGGGCTTGTTATCTTTCATTTTAGGCACTCATAATACACTACAGTGTTGTGCTCAAGCTTCCTCATCTTCTTGAAGTTGTGTGTGCATTCCTGCAACCCTAATTCCAACAATTGGTATCAGAGCAGGCTTCCTTCTCCCGGGCAGCATCACCGGCACCTGCCGCTTCATCTCCTCCGATTGCAACGAGGTTTCACGAGCGTCTGCAGGTTAGTATATGCCGTGGGAGAGCCCGTAGGGCTCGGTCGTTTCAGAATTTTGATCTGAAGTCATTTCGCCCTCCGTTTTTGCATTCCAAGTACTGCGCAGGCAAAATCGTCCTACTGTGCAGATTTTCTGTCAAGATTAAAATCTGCAGGACAGGTGCCCATTCGTCTGTTTTGGGCTGTGCTATATAGCACAGGTCGATTTTATACAGGTTTACCTCTTGCAGACAGCATTTACATCTAGTAGTACAGTCATTGGCCATGGCTGACAACAATGATGTATTCCGCATGTTGGCTGCTGAGGATAAGTTGGATGGCACCAACTATCCATTGTGGGCATATATGATGCGACATGTATTGGTAGCAAAGGGGTTATGGAATATTGTGCAGGGTATTGATGCACGTCCTATTGTGGCTGGAAATGCTGCAAACACATCAGAAACAGGTACTGTTGATGATGGTGCAGGCACAAGTGCTGTAGCAGCTGTTCGAGAACCACCACTTTCAGCAGAGCAGATTCGTTGGGATGGTAGAGATGCGCAGGCTCATGCCTTGATTGCGCTGTCTGTCAAACGTACCATTATCCCACATATTCGCTCCTGCAGGACTTCTAAGGATGCTTGGGATGTACTTGCCACATTGTATCAGGCAAGAAATGAGGCTCGTGTTGCTTACCTCCGAAAACAGTTGGAGAATGAGCATATGAACGAAGGTGATTCTATGGATAGCTTTTTGACAAAGATCAAGGATTTCAAAGAGCAGCTCATTTCTGCAGATGAAATCCTGTCAGACAGTTCACTTGTGCAGACTGTTTTGAATGGTCTACCAGATTCTTATCAGGGTTTTGCTTCCACTCTTCGCTTGATGATGAAAGGCAATCCCAATGCCTTATCATTTGAGGAGTTAGTTTCTGTTTTGCTGCAAGAAGACCAGTCAAGGCAAAACAGGAATATTATGCGTGTCGCAGATCAAGCTTTCGGTGCTAGTCAGAGAAGCGGGAAAGGTAAAGCTGGCTTTTCTTCTAGTAAGCAGAAATCTGCAAATGCTGCGCAACCAAAGAAGGAAGACAAAGATGAGAAGAAGGGTGACAAACAGAAGACATTTTGTAAGTACTGTAAGGGAAATGATCATGTCATCAAAGCGTGTCCTAAGCTGGCTGCGAAAGAGGCTAAGAAGAAAGAGGCTGGTATGGCTGTTGCAGATGCCTCTCCTTCTAACAATGAATCTGCTAATGTTGTGCTAGATACAGAATGGGCATTCAATGCGCAGTGCAGTTATGACCCATCTTTGCATGACACATGTATATCTGCAGTAGATTCAGATGTATGGTACTTTGACAGTGGTGCCACTAAGCATATCACCTCGCAGCGCAGTTTATTCACTTTCCTTGAGTCTGCTCCCACAGGGAATACTGTCACTTGTGCCAATAACTCCTCTTATCCCGTTAAAGGAGTTGGACAGATTGTGCTGAATGTTGCAAATGGCAACACCTTTACACTTTTTGATGCATTGTATGTGCCAGGGATCAAAAAGAATCTGCTGTCAGTCTCCGCATTTGCCAAAACAGGTTTGGTTGTAAAATTTGTGGATGACAGATGTACTGTTCATGATCTCTCTTGTGGTGACATCATTGTAGCATCTGGTTCACTATGTCGAGGGCTGTATAAGCTCAATATGGATGGCAAATGTGTAGAGGATTCAGCATGTGCTATTATGGATACGCAGGCTATTTCAAATGCAAAACTGTGGCATGCACGTTTTGGTCATCTGAATTTTGCAAGTTTGCTGCGCCTGCAGAAATCTGAAATGGTGTCTTCTTTGCCTAAGCTTGAGGCACCTGTCAAGCATGTTTGTGAGGGCTGCATATTGGGTAAAATGCAGCGTGCTTCCTTTCCCAAAGATGGATCAGTGAGAGCTGAACGCAGATTGCAGCTTGTTCACAGTGATGTTTGTGGTCCCATGCAAACTCCATCATTTGGAAACTACCTTTACTTCGTGACTTTCATTGATGATTTTACCAGGCATGCATGGGTATATCCTTTGAAGGCAAAGTCCGAAGTGTTTTTGTGCTTCAAACAGTTTTTGGTTATGGCTGAAAATGTGTCAGAAAGTAAGATGGGCACCCTCCGTTCAGATCGAGGGGGGGAGTATATGTCTTCAGAATTTAATGCATTTCTGGCTGAGCGTGGGATAAAACACCAATGTACAGTGCCGTATACACCACAGCAAAATGGTGTGGCTGAGAGAAAAAACAGGTCTCTCATGGAAATGGCAAGATGTATGGTTAAGAGTCAAAGTCTACCACATGGTTTTTGGCTTGAGGCTGTCATGTGTGCCACTTATGTACTAAACAGGTGTCCCACCAAAGCATTACAGGTTGTCACTCCATATGAGGCTTGGCATGGCCGCAAGCCATCTGTTGGCCATTTACGTGTTTTTGGTTGCCTGGCATATGCATTAGTGCCTGTGCAACATCGCAGAAAATTGGATGACAAAGCTGTCAAATGTATTTTTGTTGGATATAGTGCTGAGAGCAAAGGCTATCGTTTGTATCATCCACAGACAAAGCGCATTCTGGTTAGCCGTGATGTTGTATTTGTGGAAGATGCAGTTCAGCCCTTGGTTTCATGTACTAAGGAGACAGATATCAGCTCACGTGATGTCTATGATACATTGTTGCCTCTTTTCAGTGGTGCACAGTCAAGTGCAATACCTCATGAGGCAGTTTTTCAGCCTATGCAGGTTTTAAATGATGGCACAGATCAGCCTATATCTGATGCAGATGTGCATGATGCACTTGAGGATGAGAGACAAGAGATTGAGGGCTCTAGGAATATGCCTAGATGGCTGGTGCAGACTTTGCGTGACAGCAAGTTGGATGCCCCTTTGTCTAGTCGCACTCGTTCTGGCTCTCATGGTGCCTCTTATGCGTCAGATTGTTATGCATTGGCTGTTTCTAGTATGTGCGATGAAAGTGAGCCTGTTTCATTTGATGAGGCACAAAGTTCAGAAAATTGGATGGCTGCTATGCAAGCAGAATACGATGCTATTATGAAGAATAGTACATGGTCTTTATGTGACTTGCCCCCTGGCAAGAAGGCCATTGGCACTAAGTGGGTATACAAATTGAAGCGTAAGCCTGATGGCACAGTGGATCGCCATAAGGCTAGGCTTGTTGCAAAAGGTTATGCTCAAGAGAAGGGCATTGATTTTGATGAGACTTTTGCTCCCACATGTCGTATGACCACTGTTCGTAGCATCTGTGCATTAGCAGCTCATAATGGTTGGAATGTACATCAGCTGGACATAAAGACTGCGTTCTTAAATGGAGATTTGCATGAGGAAGTGTATGTATCGCAGCCTCGTGGTTTTGTTCAAAGAGGGCAGGAAAACAAAGTGTGCAGGTTAAAAAAGGCTTTATATGGTTTAAAGCAAGCTCCACGAGCTTGGTATGAAAAAATACATGCATATTTGACTGCACATGGGTTTCAGAATAGTCCAACAGAAAGCACTTTGTATGTTAAACGTGTGGATGGTGTACATCTAATCATTGCTCTCTATGTCGATGACATGCTGCTCACAGGACCAAATGAGAGTCATATTGCTGATTTTAAGGCTGATTTGAATGCCTCTTTTGAGATGTCAGATTTGGGGCATTTGCATCATTATTTGGGGATACAATTTAAGCAGTGTGATGGAGGTATTGCTTTGTGTCAGACAAAGTATATTGAAACATTGTTGCGGAGATTTGGCCTTGAAGACTGCAAGCCTATTGCTACTCCAATGGAGACAGGTTTGAAGTTGAGTCTTCATGATGCTGGAGATCACTTTGATGTCACACTCTATCAGACAGCTGTTGGTTGCCTCATTTATGTATGCATTACGAGGCCAGACATTCAGTTTGCAGTCTCACAGGTGAGCAGATTTATGCATAGCCCAGGCATTAAGCATTGGCAGGCAATGAAGCGTATCTTTCGCTATTTGAGTGGTACTCGGCATCTTGGGTTGTTTTATCCCAAGGGGGGATCATTGCTGCCAGATTTACATGCTTTTTCAGATTCTGACTGGGCTGGTTGTTATGACACACGCGTGTCCACGAGTGGTTTTTGCTTCATGCTTGGAAGCTCATGCATATCATGGTTGAGCAAGAAGCAGCCTACTGTGGCCACTTCTAGTTGTGAAGCTGAGTACAGGGCAGCTTTCACAGCTACGGTTGAGTGTGTGTGGCTCAGACGCCTTATGGCTGATTTGGGTGTTGGGCAGCCATCTGCCACCACCATCTTCACTGACAGTCAGAGCGCATTGGCAGTTGCGCGGAACCCAGTGTTCCATGCTCGTACGAAGCACATTGAGGTGCACTACCATTATGTCAGGGAGAGACTCTCTGCAGGAGAGATCAGTTTGGCTTATGTGCCAACACAGGATAACCTTGCAGACCTTTTCACAAAGGCTCTGCCTCGTGAGAAGTTCGAAGCTTTTCGCAAAGCTTTGGGCTTACTCCCTTTTGTGGATTCGTCCACATAGCTAGACACTTCCCTATACATGAGTGCTAGCTCTTGTTCACCGCATCACTCCAGGGGGGATTTGTTACCATATTATAGTAGTGATGTGTGTGAACACACTTAGGACCGCCGGGGCACTTTTTCCCTCACTAGGAGGTTTTTTCCCCCGTACATTGTATATACGCCCATTATCTTCTAAGGCTTGTTATCTTTCATTTTAGGCACTCATAATACACTACAGTGTTGTGCTCAAGCTTCCTCATCTTCTTGAAGTTGTGTGTGCATTCCTGCAACCCTAATTCCAACATTTTCTGGAGTGCCAACTTAACCCTCCGATAAGCTTCATCCAAACTTTCCACATACTGATCAGCCTCAAAGATCTTATCCTTTGTATGCAAAATGGATGGTACCTTCTTCCCTCCTTTTACAATCTCAAAAGGCGTCTTGCCTTTCGAGGTATGTACAGTGTTGTTATATGCAAACTCCACCAAAGGAAGATACTTTTCCCATTGTTGCTTGTGCTCTGACACATAACACTTGAGAAGATCCAACACTGTAGAGTTAGCCTCTTCTGACTGACCATCTGTTTGTGGATGAAATGAGGATGAAAACTTGAGAGTTGTACCCATGTTGTCAAACAACCCTCTCCAGAACAAACTCGTCATCCGTGGATCACGGTCACTAATGACAGACATAGGCAAGCCATGATACTTGAAGATGTTCGCCATGAACAACTTCACCATATGATCCACTTTGATCGTCTTACGCACGGAAATGAAATGAGCCTGCTTACTGAACCTGCATATGATAGTCCAGATGCCATCATTTCCCGTTTGTATCCGAGGAAGATCAAATATAAAATCCATGGCATGCTCTCCCAAGGTCTATCTGGAATAGGTAAAGGCTGTAGTAACCCTGGTGCCTTTTGACGGTCAAACTTTACCTTCTGACATACGATGCATTGCCTGACAAAGACATCAACATCTCTTCTCAAGGTTGGCCAATAAAAGAAAGTCTCCACTGCTTTTACCGTGGCGTCAATACCTCTATGACCTGCATACGGTGGAGCATGACTTTCAATCATAACCTTGAGTCGCAATGGCCTGGTAACACACAGTCTGCCATGCATCAATAGAAATCCATCTCTGAGAGTATAATGCTCATCCCGCTGACCCTCAGACATCTGATCATACCTTTCAAAGTCCTCATCATGGGCATACTGCTCTTTCATTTCATCAAGCTCATGATGATAAGCAAGTGAAACTGCGGAGACCTGTGGCTTGCGTGACAAAGCATCTACCACTACATTCTTTTTGCCTTCCACATGTACAATCTGGAAGTGAAACATAGACAAAAAGTTTGCCCAATGCATATGCTTCTCTGAAAGCTTAGCTTACGTGAGAAAATAATGCAAGGTCTGATGATCTGTCTGCACAGTGAAATCAGCCCCAAGCAAATAGTGTTTCCATGTAGAAAGAGCATGAATTACAGCCAACATCTCTTTCTCATAAACCTGTAAATGCTTCTCGGCATCTTGCAATATTCTACTCTCATAGGCTATCACATGTCCCTCCTGCATGAGAACTGCCCCAATGCTACTTCCGCATGCATCACACTGGACAACAAAAGCCTTTCGGAGGTCCGGTAACACCAATACTGGATCCGAAGTAAGCTTTTCTTTGAGCTTTTTGAATGCTGTAATTTCCCGATCAGCCCATTTAAACGGAGTTTCCTTCTTTGTTAAGGCATGAAGGGACGAAGCAATTTCAGCAAAATACCGTATGTACCGCCTGTAATAGAAACACAATCCTAGAAAGCTACGTACATCATGCACGGTCCTCAAATCTCGCCAATTAAGAATTGCTTCCACCTTCGCTGGATCCATACGGACTCCATGCTTAGACACAATATGCCCCAAGAAGTGTATCTCTTGCAAGAAAAACTCACTCTTCTTGCCATTAATAACCAGCCTATGGTTCCTAAGTTCTGCAAACACAATGGCCAAATGTCTTCTATGCTCTTCCTCAGTTTGTGAATGCACAATCATATCATCAAAGAATGTGCCCACAAACGCTCTATGAGGCCTGAAAATCCTGTCCATCATTCTGTTAAATGTGACAGGTGCATTTGTCAAACCAAAGGGCATAACCAAGAACTCATACAACCCAAACGTGGTTCGAAATGTTGTCTTATGCACATCCTCAGGTCTAATACGTATCTGATGGTACCCACTTTTCAAGTCAATGCGACTAAAAACTGTGGAGCCCTGTAAGCGGGTCCAAAATGTCATCGATCCTCAGAATGGGG
This sequence comes from Cibotium barometz, assembly GCF_041138505.1. Lineage (NCBI taxonomy): Eukaryota > Viridiplantae > Streptophyta > Polypodiopsida > Cyatheales > Cibotiaceae > Cibotium > Cibotium barometz. Next base: position 33,247,998 of record NC_141074.1, on the reverse strand, counting down.
AATCGATTCTTGATGGTGTTCTTGTTCAGCGCCCTGTAATCAATACACATGCGCCAAGAACCATCCTTCTTTTGCACTAAGAGTACAGGTGAGCAAAAGGGTGATGAGCTAGGCTGTATCAACCCTTTATTCAAAAGCTCCTGTACCTGACTCATAATTTCTTCCTGTTGGGTTGCACTAACACGGTACGGCGGTCTATTTGGTGGAGTACTACCAGGAATTAGATCAATAGCATGATCTTCTTGCCTCTCAAGAGGAAGTTCTCTTGGCAATGACTCGGAAAAACAATCTTGGAACCCACATAAGAAATCAGTCCTATCCTTATCTAGCATAGACAAATTAGACTTAGACTCATCATCTTGTGCATCCTTTACATAAATCAAGTACGCGGAAAGATGCTTTTTCATTACTGATAAAATTGCCGAAGCGGATACAATAGGAACAGATTCCCCTTTCAGTTTTATATCCAAAACATGTTCTTTCCCTCTATGAGTCAGAGTGATCTTCCTATTGTATGTGTCCACCACCGCATGTACTCTGTGGCACCATGGCATACCCAACGAAACATCACAGCCATCAAGTGGCATGATGAAAAACTCTTCGCTGTCCACATAACCCTGCAAATGAAGCCTGAGCTTCCCAATGATAGGAGTGACGGGTTCTGCATACCCTGGACAAGCCATGTTAGCCTCATATAACGGCCCCATCTCCTCTGCACGAATCCCCAATCGGCCAGCCAAATCTGGTGAAATGAAGTTGGCTCTAGCACCTGTGTCAAAGAATATCAAGGCATTTTGATCTCTCACTTTGCCCCATGCCCTGCACAACTCTGTCTCTTCACCACCTGGCTGTTCCCCAACAAGATCAGGAACTAACCCTGCAGAAGGTCTTGGTTTCTTTGACTTGGGCTCTCCTTTATTGTCAGAGTCTTTTTGGGACTTTCTCTTGGGACAATTAAATGACATATGTCCCTCTTCTGTACAGTAAAAACATTTCCGAGCATCTCTCAAAGCCTGTCTTTCCTCAGAAGTTCTCTTGGGCATTGGCAACTTCTTATACCGCGTCTCTGAAGACCCTTTCGCATCACGTGAAGCATGCCCAGATTTTTCAACTTTCTTCCTCGAGTTCTTACTTCCTTTAAACCCAGATGAACCTCCAGTGAGTAATGCATTAGCTGTCATAGCATTCTCTATCATCTGTGACATGTTCGTTACTCGAGTCTTGATACAGTAGTCATGCACCTCTTTGGGCAGCCCACAACAATACTTCTGTACCTGCTCAGACAAAGGCACTGCACGGTAAGAAGTCACTGGGAGTAAAGCTTCCCAAAACTTCTTGTTATAATCTTCCAAATTTTCACATTTTGAGGCATCCAACTTGTGCCATGCAGTCATAACATCCACCTCAAATGTAGATGTGAGCCATACGGACGAGAAGACCTGTTTAAATTGTACCCAAGTAGTGGGTGCTATGCCCTGCAGAAGAAGAGTAGACCACCACTGCAATGCATTGCCTTTGAGAAAAGTGGCAGCTTCCCTCACCTTAGAGGACTCCGTGTAATTCCCACCAGAAAAAGCAGCATCAAAGTGCTGTAAAAAGGTAAGTGCTTTTAATTTATCTTTGGCTCCACTAAATGTATCAAATTTTCAAAGTATTCACCTCTCGAGTCTTTTTTTTTTTTTGTAAAGGGCTCGCTGAAGCTCCCGCCCCCCTCCCTGCTCGCGCTACCTGCACACCTGTGCCTCCCGCCTACCTGCCTGCTCTTTCCTCGCGCCCCCCTCATTCCTCGCGCCTCCCCCTTGTCCCCCCCGCCTGCCTTCCCTACTGCACCCCCCTCCCTCGCTGCACTGCCCGCCGCCCCTCCTTTTGCCCCCCCCTCCCTCCCCCGCCTGCCTTCGCTGCTGCGCCCCCCTCCCTTGCTGCATTGCCCGCCGCCCCTCCTCGCCTTCGCGGCGCCCCCCCCCCCTCCCCCCCCTCTTTCGCGCCCACCTCCACTCTGCAGCGCCCCGCCCCCCCCCCCCCTCCACCAGCTCTTTCTCCACCCCTCCCCTCTTGCGCGCAGCTCCCGCCCCCCCTCCCCTCCTCCCCCCCCCCCCCCCCTAGGGTTTCTCCTTAGCCGCTTCACCCCCCCTCCTTTTTCTTGCTGACTTCCGCCCCCAGGGGGGTTTTTTCCTTTTTCTCCGGCCTTCGTCTTTCTCCTCGCTGTGTGCAGCTCGGTTCTTGCAGGATCTCCGCTTTCGCCTCGCCTTCGCCATAACTTCAGACTCTGATGGAGGCTCCTCCCGCCCCGCCTCAGAGGGACTCATCCGCAGCCCCCTCGCCCGCCCCTGAAGACACCCCAGAGGTCCAAAGAAGGAACTCTGAGAGTTAGCACCATAAGCATGCTGCATATTTGGAAACTGTCCAAAAGATGGATCCTGTGGGAAGGCACCACTATGACCCTGAGGAAGGTTTTTAGAACGCACCTCTTCTTCTTCTTTTCGGGCTTTGTACGGGATCTCATAAATTCAGCAAACTTCTCACTTTGTGTGAGCTGCATAAACACATCCGTAACACCAGCCAAACGATTTTTAAACTGAGCATCATCTTCCTCTTTACCAAGCACATCTTCTGGCTGTGTTACATCCTCATATTGCTCAACATCTGCAGCTTGTTCTCCTGCAAGAATATCCTCGGATTCATTTCTTTCAGGAGAGGTCTCTTGCTCTTCCTCTTCATGATAAAAGTACTCGTCTTCTGTATCAGACATGTTGCTGAATTTTTCAGCGATGACTTTCCTCGAGTCAACCACGAGCTCACCCCCTTAAGAAAGTTGATGATTGGTCCCGGGGACGGAACGTTGAAACCGGCCTCTGGTAGAAACCAAAGTGCGGTAGACTAGCAGTCACCCTTCCACTTGTAGTCCAGATATGAAAACAAATTTTATTGGAGCTAGAGTGCCCCAAATCTGAAATAAAACCGACACCTGTTGGCCCCAAAGCTTGGCGCCCCTTGCGGTATTTCTTTATTCAATTTCAAAAATATGTAAGGCTGAGTACACCAAAATCAGCCAAGGGAGTACACCTGTATGTCCAATCTGACAGCCCACAATACCTCTTAGCACAGAGGATTCACGCACACAGATCTGTGTCTCAAAGCAACACACTGTACCTCCCTCTCATCAGCCAAGACCACTAAGCAGGGCAGCCATGAGCATACATCTGGCATATCTCAAGCACATGATTCAACATCTCAGCTCATACATACATGTACTGTTCAACCTCTGTCTCCACCCTTTTCAATCTGCCATACCCCTCCTCTCACAAGGGGCCAAATAACTCAAATCTGCAACAGACATAAGGCAATAGAAAGAGATATAGATGAACAAACTCGGAGCTTACCAAAATCAGCTCGTGGATCTGCACCGGAGGAAGTAACGGTACCAATCTGTACTTGCAGGCACTTGTTTCAACGACCCAGCTTCACACGTGTGAGTGTACTTGTCTATACCTTCCTCTTTGCATCCACCTCAGTGCTGTACTTAACTGTACAGTTCTGAAAATTTGTGCTGCACCAATCCGTACAGGCCACGTGTCACTGTACTTGCATACGCCGCCTGCAACCAATATCTGTACCCGACTGTACCTTCGCAGCCAGCCTGTACCAGATCTGTCCAGCGCCACCAACATTTGTACTGTCCGTACACTGTACCTGCAGTGGTACAGTACTATACCTGCACTTGTACTTGTCTACACAGCCTGTACCAGCAACTGCAGCCGCCTGTAACAGCCGCCGCCCACTCTCTTGGTGCAGAATTCAGTCAACGCAGCCTGTACCTGCAGTCGTACAGATGAGTACGGGTGCTGTACGGCCTGTTCTAGCACACAGAAATCAGCAACCAGAAATCTGCACCAGCCAACTTGCTCTCTTGCTTTTCCACGCTTCCCCACAACACATTTGCTCCACGTTTCTTTTTCCAAAAAAGAAGAGAGACAGAGTGTAGAGAGAGAGGCATGCACTCCAAAAGTGGAGTTGCCCCCTCCCCATAATAATCCTAGGGCCCCAACTTTAATAAATATTAAAGTTCCCTAGGGGCCACTAAGGCCTAGGGGCAACCTTCAATAAAGCATTAAAATTTTAATGTTCTAGTTCCCCCCTTCACACCTAGGGATGTCCACACATCATTAACTCTGTCCGGGCACCCCCCATGTGAATCATTCAATATTTTGACTCAGCAACCACCATGCCCACACTTGTGCTGTTCCATTTTCACAGGGCCATGACAGGGGCTTTAAGTTACGCACTGTTTACCATGAAATTCACGTGTAAGGCCCCAAACACATTCAAGCACACACGCCCACAGGGTTCCAGTGCGTCCCCGCCCTATGGGCATTCACAAGCATTTAAGTCCAAAAGTGTCCACGCTAGAAAAAAAACAAGTTGACACGTTCAAAACATGTGCCAAGCAACAAGCTAATGTGTCTTAACTCTCTCCAGGTGTAGCGTCCATGTGGGAATTGAGTGAATCAATTGGAGTCAAATGGACCAACTATGGGAATAGTGCAATCCAATGGACCAACTGCATGTAGTCTTCAACTATAACATGGCTACGGAAGCTGAACGGGTAACGTTGAGCCAAGGTCACCGTGAAACGTTTCACTATTGAAACGAAATGGTGCTGAAACGATTTATGTTGGAACAAAACGTTTCAACACCAAGTAGGTGGACAATGAAACGTTGGACCGAAATCATCATTTACATAAAATGTGAAGGTACTGGCCAATAGTTATAAGATGATATTAGCATATTTATCATCAGTAAACAAAGAAGACAAACAAAAGAGAAGAGAAAAGAACAAATGGAATGAAAGAAGGAAAGAGAAAGAATTATAATAGATAAAAAGCACACAAAATCACCACCTTTTTTCCCACATGAAACGATATGGTTTCAATGTGCACATGAAACCAGTTTCAAAGCCACTGAAACGAGTTTCATAGTGACCATGCGTTAAGCACATAGGGAGATTAATGTTACTCATGCTTAGCAAAAACACAATAGAGAAGACCCTGTAAACCTACACCACTTCATACTGCCAAAACATGATTATATACAATGAGCTCGCATATCTAAACTCGGGTCTATACTACGCATGTTGTGCAAACGGTTATAATGCATGACCTTAGTGCTGGTTCTCCTATCCTCAAAGATATGCTCAAAAGAACTTCCTTCTAGATGTTCTCGATGCTCTATTTGCTACCAAGGGGATCGAGCTATGCAAATGCTAGTTCACATCTGACTCCACTCGCTTGGGAATGACCTAAGTCTACCTATAAAATTTGCCAGTTTATGCTAGTAGTCTGTCAGCACTTATTGTCATAAATATCATAATGTGTCCAAGTTGTGTGTCATCCATTGGTGCATGTCGTGGGCACTTCTGAGCCCCTATCAGGCTGCTGAATTTGCCCAAAACGGTCTACACTCACCCTCGGATCTTCCTCTTTAGACAGTTGCAGTAGAGAATCGTGTCCATGAGCATCACACTCATAGCATGCACATGGCATCCCTTCCTACTAAACTTGGAGAACTAGGGGACGTGATGCACCTTTTCTCCACTCCCATGGAGATTTGTCACTTCCTGTTGGTGGACTTCTTGTGTGAATACACATGATGGCTCGAAAAGCAACATAGCCATCATCACATAACTCGTAGATCTTTGGTTGTCACAATCTACCACAACTCCCAATAAACTATCTTTCATAATCATCAGACCTAAGGAAGTTGTAAGCACATCTCCCTCCACGTCGCCCAACCATAGACTCTAGTCCAAACTTTCTATCAATGCAAACATTCACTCTAATGGAGCACACCCAATGAAAGTGGTTGAATTGAATCCCAAGAGGATTAGGAGGAGGTGGATTATTTATGAAAGATCACACAAAAGTACCAACTTTTCTTCTTAAAATATGATACCCAACAAGCACACAAGGAAATTTATGTGTTAAAGAGATCGATGTACCTTAAATACCCATTCAAAAATTGCTCATTCCTCAGTGGGGGCACCAAAATCGAGGCAGTCCGGGGTGGGCAACAAGAAGAGCGGCCTCTAAGCACTCCTCAAGGCTCCCATGTTGCTCAATGGGCTTGGGGCACAACGCAACACAAACATAAAGAACCCCAAAACCACATACTCAACAACAAAAGGGACACCACCTAGTTATGTGTGTGAACTAGGACACCAAAGATCTTTCCTTGTAGCCAATCAATACAAGCTAACCATATACATCAATCAAAAAGTACACCCACCATCAACAAACACTCATAAACATATGATATTGTGTGTGGAGGAGACTAGCATAACACAAATAGATGCACACCAAACTTGGAGAAGAGCTTAGAGAGACAATATAAGCTTGATTTTGTTGTTGGTATGCACATGGTCTTAAGGTTACGGGAGCCCTCTCACCATACAACCCTCTTACATTGGATTGAAAGACAACAAATCAAAAACAGGCCCTCAACAAGCTGCCAAGCATAAAATCACACCACAAAATATAAGGATCGAATTTACCTTAAATCAAACATCTGACCGCTTTGCTAAATCAACTTTGGAGATGTAGTAGTCCAAGACTTTGTACACAAATGCACCCAAATTCCTAATCTTATTTATGCAACAAAGGCAAGATACAATTGTGATAAGGGAGTATGACATCACTCAAGCCCTCATCACAATGACATAACTAGCTTCAAGCTTTTCTATGCAATCAAAGGTATTGATGTATAGAGAGAGCTCACAAGTTCACTATCTCCTTACACACTAGAGTTGGGAGTGGTGTACAATGTGTGATTCTCCCCTCCACAAGGAATGGAGGGACTATATTTATAGGTTTGAGAAGCCCCAATTAGGATTAAGCCTAATCAATTTTATTATGAGAAATCATAGATTATGGATTTTTTATTTTGAAATGAGAGTGGGCCTCTTCTTATACCTTGAGTCACATGGATGTGGGCTCAAGGTGAGAATTATTGAAGGTGAGAGGAGAGTGTGATGTAGAGGTTTGAGCAAATAACTTGCAGTAATGCCTACTCAAAAAGTAGTAGAGTGGGTGCTTATTTAAATATGTTTAGTGGTTAGTAGTTAGTAATCACTATAAAAGGTTAGTAGTACAATGTACAAATGGGTGAGAAGGGCTGAGAGGTTGAGTGAGAAGAGTAAAGGTTTGGAAAGATCTTTTGTGCGGTTGAAAGCTCAAAGAAGCTTGGACTCACCCATGTGTAGATCTTTAAGTTAACCGCCGGTCTCCTTCTTGCATTCGACGCCACAAAAGTTGATTGGGGTGAAGAACATAGGGGTTTTGTAGATAAAAACCCCATATTTACAGAGGTTAATATGATACAGTCATGCTAAATTTTTATGTATTTTTTGAGATTGGGAAAATAATTTAGTAACATGGGAGTAGTAGGGAGAGAAATGGAGATGAGGTATGGGTGTAGAGTAGATATGAGAGCAAATGGAGATGAAAGGAGAGGACAAAGGTGAAGAGAGTGAGAGAGAACATGAAGTTCGCAGGTTTGATGGAGTGAAAAAGGAATGAGTAAGTGTGTAGGTGATGAATGTGTAAGGGAGGTGAGAAGAGACTAGGTGTACCTTGTCAAAAGGTGGGCAGACTGGGGTCCAATAAAAACTCATATCTCACCGCCATTAGCTCCAAAAATTCTCAAAAAATTTGAGCATACTCCTGAGCTCACAAGCTAACTTTTGTCCCTTGATGACCAGTCCAAATTCGGAGTGGAGGTGGGCGCAAAAATTTCAGCAGAATCATGTATTTTTTAAATTTTTAAAATCTTTGTGTGGATCTCCATCGGTGGAATTTCTTGATAGCTCCAAGAGTGAGCCCCCAATACATCATATCCTGACCTTAGAGACTCAAGTGTATGTGAACATGGAGAAGATTTTTTTCATTTTATAGAAAGATTTACATAATAAGAAAAAAACAAGCTAGTACTTTAACTAGTCAACATATCATGATAATATGGTTACTATGATAGGAAAATAAAATAAACAAAAAGATCTAATTGTGAATAAAAATACTAAAATAAAATATACAAAAATAATTGATATATGAAAAACAAAAATACTATACCATGGAAGTCAAAAGAGAGGGAGATCCTCATTATTTTAGAGTAGATGAGAGAATAAAAGATGAAATAGTCTAAGGAAAAAAGTGATTTAGGTAGTAGATTTCTTATTTTTTTATTTTTATTTTTATTTTTTTGGCTTTCTACACGGTGTGGGTAAAAATGTGAGGGTATAGGATTTACTTATGCATGGTGAAGTTGAAGCATATCTACAATGATGGTCCAAAAGTATTATGAAGAAAAAATAATAATAAATAAATAAATAAATAAAAGTATATTTAGGTTTTGTAATACACACACCTAATGAAATATTTACATAATTAGAGAAAATAGAGACCAGAAATACACATAGTTGTTGGTAGTAAGTTGCAATTTCAGCGTGTCATTCGTCGTATGTTTGGACCTAGGCAAGTAGCAGCCATTAATGCCTTAGTTAATCCATTTATTTTGCCTTTGATTCGTTATGACATAAGCTTTGACGTCTACATTTTCATTCTACTTTGAAAAAAAAAAAAAAGAGTGAGAGAGAAAGAGAGTGAAGGAAGACCTTTGTGCAATCATATTTGTGCTTCTTCTTCTTAAGCATGGATACCACCAGGCAAATGAGTGGCTACCCCTTATTCTTTGGAGAGCCCGGTGAGGATGCCGAGTTGTTCTTATCAAACTTTAGAATGGCACTCCACATAAAGAGAGTGGTAGGAGACCAAGAGTGCTTAGACATGTTTGAGTTGGTCCTACGAAGAGATGCTTCCACTTGGTTTCAATCTCTACCTGCACATGCACGAGTAGATTACAAGGGAGTCATACAACTTTTTAGAGACAATTACTTCACTCCTTTGAACACACAAAAGCTATGGCAAGAAATAGTTGCTCATAAGCAAAAGGATCTAGAGGACTACTTGAGTTATAAGCAAGAATTCTTACGTCTTTGGACTCTTTGGTTGCGTAGTCTCCAGGGTTCAATTACTTCACTCCTTTGAACACACAAAAGCTATGGCAAGAAATAGTTGCTCATAAGCAAAAGGATCTAGAGGACTACTTGAGTTATAAGCAAGAATTCTTACGTCTTTGGACTCTTTGGTTGCGTAGTCTCCAAACCCTGGAGACTACGCAACCAAAGAGTCCAAAGACGTAAGAATTCTTGCTTATAACTCAAGTAGTCCTCTAGATCCTTTTGCTTATGAGCAACTATTTCTTGCCATAGCTTTTGTGTGTTCAAAGGAGTGAAGTAATTGTCTCTAAAACCCTGGAGACTACGCAACCAAAGAGTCCAAAGACGTAAGAATTCTTGCTTATAACTCAAGTAGTCCTCTAGATCCTTTTGCTTATGAGCAACTATTTCTTGCCATAGCTTTTGTGTTTTCAAAGGAGTGAAGTAATTGTCTCTAAAAAGTTGTATGACCCCCTTGTAATCTACTCGTGCATGTGCAGGTAGAGATTGAAACCAAGAGGAAGCATCTCTTCATAGAACCAACTCAAACATGTCTAAGTACTCTTGGTCTCCTACCACTCTCTTTATGTGGAGTGCCATTCTAAAGTTTGATAAGAACAACTCGGCATCCTCACCGGACTCTCCAAAGAATAAGGGGTAGCCACTCATTTCCCTAGTGGTATCCATGCTTAAGAAGAAGAAGCACAAATATGATTGCACAAAGGTCTTCCTTCACTCTCTTTCTCTCTCACTCTTTTCTTTTTTTTTTTCAAAGTAGAATGAAAATGTAGACGTCAAAGCTTATGTCATAACGAATCAAAGGTAAAATAAATGGATTAACTAAGGCATTAATGGCTGCTACTTACCTAGGTCCAAACATACGACGAATGACACGCTGAAATTGCAACTTACTACCAACAACTATGTGTATTTCTTGCCTAGCATAAGAAATTAGCCTACGGTATAAGTCTTCTTGATTCATAAAACTAAGCTAAAACAAGATGAAAATATGCACATCAAAGGAAATGGTGTAATCTACAATGGGAAGTATGAGAGGATTAGGTGATGCTAAAACCTCTCTTAGTCTTTCTGGACCAAAAAGAAGAACCATGCGTTGTTGGTAGAAAATTTTTCTATCAATGCAAACATTCACTTTAATGGAGCGCACCCAATGAAACTGGTTGAAGGATTAGGAGAAGGTGGAATATTCATGAAAGATCACACAAAAGTACCAACTTTCCTTCTTAAAATATGATACCCAACAAGTACACAAGGAAATTTATGTGTTAAAGAGATCGATGTACCTTAAATACCTATTCAAAAACTGCTCGTTCCTCAGTGGGGGCACCAAAATTAGGGCAGTCCAGAGCGGGCAACAAGAAGAGCGGCCTCTAAGCACTCCTCAAGGCTCCCGTGTTGCTCAATGGGCTTGGGGCACAACGCAACACAAACATAAGAACCCCAAAACCACACACTCAACAAGAAAAGGGGCACCACCTAGTTATGTGTGTGAACTAGGACACCAAAGATCTTTCCTTGTAGCCAATCAATACAAGCTAACCATATACATCAATCAAAAGGCACACACACCCTCAATAAACACTCATAACATATGATATTGTGTGTGGAGGAGACTAGCATAACACAAATAGATGCACACCAAACTTGGAGAAGAACTTAGACAGACAATATAAGCTTGATTTTGTTGTCGGTATACACATGGTCTTAGTGTTACGGGAGCCCTCTCACCATACAACCCTCTTACCATGGATTGAAAGGCAACAAATCAAAAACAGGCCCTCAAGCCGCCAAGCATAAAATCACACCACAAAATACAAGGATCGAATTTACCTTAAATCAAACATCGGACAGCTTTGCTAAATCAACTTTCGAGATGTAGGAATCCAAGATTTTGTACGCAATTGCACCTAAACTACTAATCAAAAAAAAAGTTTTTTCTAGCTACTTATCAAAAATAAATAAAATTATTACCGCCCATTTTGTGTAAATATTTCATTTCATATAAGCACCTAAATATGGGAGTCTCTATTTTCTCTAATTATGTAAATACTTCATTAGGTGTGTATTAAAAAACCTACTTATATTTTTATTTTTTTATTTTTTTTTCTTCATAATACTTTTGGACCATCATTGTACATATGCTTCAACTTCACTATGCATAAGTAAATTCCATGCCCTCACATTTCTACCCACATCGTGTAGAAAGCCAAAAAAATAAAAATAAAAATAAAAAAATAAGAAATCTACTACCTAAATCACTTTTTCCCTTAGACTATTTCATCTTTTATTCTCTCATCTACCCTAAAATAATGAGAATCTCCCTCCCTTTTCACTTCCATAGTAATAGTACTTTTGTTTTTCATATATCAATTCTTTTTGTATATTTTATTTTAGTATTTTTATTCACAATCAGATCTTTTTGTTTATCTTATTTTTCTATCATAATAACCATATTATCATGATATGTTGACTAGTTAAAGTATTAGCTTGTTTTTTTCTTCTTATGTAAATTCTTCTATAAAATGGAAAAAATCTCCTCCATGCAAGTGTCCACATACACTTGAGTCTCTAAGGTCAGGATATGATGTATTGGGGGCTCACTCTTGGAGCTATCAAGAAAATTCCACCGATGGGGACCCACACATAGATTTTGAAAATTCAGAAAATACATAATTCTACTAAAATTTTTGCGCCCACCTCCACTCCGAATTTAGACTGGTCATCAAAAGACAAAAGTTAGCTCGTGAGCTCATGAATATGCTCAAATTTTTTGAGAATTTTTGGAGCTAATGACGGTGAGATATGAATTTTTTATTGGACCCCAGTCTGCCCACTTTTCGACAAGGTACACCTAGTCTCTTCTCACCTCCCTTACACATTCATCACCTACACACTTACTCATTCCTTTCTCACTCCATCAAACCTGCAAACTTCATGTCCTCTCTCACCCTCTTCACCTTTGCTCTCTCCTTCCATCTCCATTTGCTCTCATATCTACTCTACACCCATACCTCATCTCCATTTCTCTCCCTACCACTCCCATATTACTAAATTATTTTCCCAATCTCAAAAAATACATAAAAATTTAGCATGACTGTATCATATTAATCTCTGCAAATATGAGATTTTCATCTACAAAAATCCCCATGTTCTTCACCTCAATCAACTTTTATGGCGTCAACTGCAAGAACGAGACCGGCGGTTAACTTAAAGATCTACACATAGGAGAGTCCAAGCTTCTTTGAGCTTTCAACCACAAAGGATCTTTCCAAATCTTTACTCCTCTCACTCAACCTCTCAGCCCTTCTCACCCATTTGTACATTGTATTACTAACCTTTTATAGTGATTACTAACTACTAACCACTAAACATATGTAAATAAGCACCCACTCTACTACTTTTTGAGTAGGCATTACTACAAGTTATTTGCTCAAACCTCTACATCACACTCTCCTCTCACGTTCAATAATTCTCTCACCTTGAGCCCACATCCATGAGACCCAAGGGATAAGAAGAGGCCCACTCTCATTTCAATATAAAAAATCCATAATCTATGATTTCTCATAATAAAATTGATTAGGCTTAATCCTAATTAAGGCTTCTCAAACCTATAAATAGAGCCCCTCCATTCCTTGTGAAGGGGGATTACACACATTGTACACCACTCCCAACTCTAGTGTGTAAGGAGATAGTGAACTTGTGAGCTCTCTCTATACATCAATACCTTTGATTGCATGGAGAAGCTTGAAGCTAGTTATGTCATTGTGAGGGCTTGAGTGATGCCATACTCCCTATCATAACTGTATCTTGTCTTTGTTGCATAAATAAGATTAGTAGTTTGGATGCAATTGTGTACAAAATCTTGGACTCCTACATCTCCAAAGTTGATTTAGCAAAGCGGTTCGATGCTTGATTTAAGGTAAATTCGATCCTTGTATTTTGTGGTGTGATTTTATGCTTGGCGGCTTGAGGACCTCTTTTTGATTTGTTGCCTTTCAATCCATGGTAAGAGGGTTGTATGGTGAGAGGGCTCCCGTAAGACCATGTGTATACCGACAACAAAATCAAGCTTATATTGTCTGTCTAAGTTCTTCTCCAAGTTTGGTGTGCATCTATTTGTGTTATGCTAGTCTCCTCCACACACAATATCATATGTTATGAGTGTTTGTTAAGGGTGTGTGTGCCTTTTGATTGATGTATATGGTTAGCTTGTATTGATTGGCTACAAAGAAAGATCTTTGGTGTCCTAGTTCACACACATAACTAGGTGGTGCCCCTTTTCTTGTTGAGTGTGTGGTTTTTGGGTTCTTATGTTTGTGTTGCGTTGTGCCCCAAGCCCATTGAGCAACACGGGAGCCTTGAGGAGTGCTTAGAGGCCGCTCTTCTTGTTGCCCGCCCCGGACTGCGCCACTAGCTCTACACCCAATAGTGTCTCTATTGGATCTGTTGTCATAGGAATTGCTACAACACCTGTCTCATCCTCCTCTCTAATGGATTTGAAGAGACACACCTAAAGCTCCTCAAGTAACTAGCCCTGGCATTTGCTTCGCTAGCAACTACACCTCTGTTGGATCTTCACCCTCATCCTCTAGAAGCTCCTCTCATGAAAGGTCTTTCCCACTGGAGAAAACACATCAGGTTGTGCCTCAACCCGAGTAACTAGTTCTACCATTTGCTTCACTAGCAACTACACCTCTATTGGATCTTCACCCTTGTCCTCCAGAAGCTCCTCCTCTCTTGAAAGTTCTTCCACACCGGAGACATCACATCGAACACTGCCTCAACCCGTGGGTGGTGACTCCAATGTAGTACTTGTCGATGTTGCCACATATGCTGCCCACAAGCTCCAAGTCATTGATTGCCTTTTCCCTAGGTTGGGTTTTGTGTTTCCCTTCTTGTTTATATCACCTTAGAGATCCTTAGTCAAACTATAAGTTGTGCAACCCCGTGAGTAAAGGATTTCATATGTTATTGGCTAGATTCCTCATATTTGGGCGTCCAAGACATTGTGTTAAGGCGAAGAAGTGGTGGGTGGCATTATGCAGGCAAATGGGTGTCATAGGAAATCCTTTGTAGATGCATGGCGAGTTGGAAAGGACTTGTCGAGGGAACAACCCCTCATCCTTAAGTTTAGCGACCCCGAATCACAAGTTACTTCCGAAAAAATAAAAGAGTAGCTCTCAAAGCTACTACGATTATGTACCTAGGGGATGGCCTCACACCTTCGCAAGTGGAGCACAAAAAATATGGAATGGTCCAAGTCACGGAAGCCTGCCGAGCAGGGAAGTGACCAGTTTACCATGAGGGTAGGATCTAATCACAAACAAACACCTTGCTTGACAACGCAGGGTCTATGAGACCATAGATAAAGTTCACATGGCTGCTTGGAGTTTAAGTGGAACTCTATGGTCTAAACCGGGAGGTTTTGCATAGACGCTAGGAAGGGCGAATAGAATCCGGCCTCTACAACACCCAGCTCAAGACATCCAGCAGCGCTATAGCTATCCTCTGAATCTCTGCTGAAGTAGTCGGACACCTGAACTCCCTCAGTCTAAATCAGCTGACCTACCAAAATGTCCGCCTGCGTCAGACCTAATTCTCAACAGCCCCGATCTTCAGTCCTAACACCTCAGCTGACCTCCTTTGTTCTGCTGCTGACCTTATCAGACTTTCTAGAGCTTCTTGTCCTCTAGACTCCCAAATTTTCCTCCAGAACCAACAGCCCTCAAATCCCTTGCTCCAGAACCCTGCTGATCATGTCAACACCCCTCTATTGACTGCCTGCTGACTCCTTTCTGATTCATCCCATGACTCAATTGACTTCAGACCTTCCCACTTATGTGTCCTCTAACACTTACAAACCCTCAAATACCTTAAATCCCACAATGATTCAGCACTACTGCTCTACGAGTTGAGATATTTTTAGAGATGAAGTTTATGGAAGGAACGATCTCTTAAATTGGGACATGTGGCACATGGATGCTACGACTTGTGTGAATTCTTACCATGTGGACTTGCACGAGATCATGAACTCCAGGTGAGGAACAATCATAGAAGAACGCTTGAGGATGCCATCAAGTATGATAGGATTTATGAGGAAACTGGCTAGCCAGACTCAGAAACAAGCCTCACTCCGGTCAATTCCAAACACGGTTCCCAACGTAAATGCAAGTTTAGGTTTGGGAAGGCTTTACATAATAAAATTCATTTGTGGCCACAGAAGAGCCACATATGAGAGTGAGTTGTCCGCATGCAAAGAAAGCACCCAAGGCAGCTCATGTAACTAAAGTAAAAGGTAGCCCTAAAAGTTCTTCAGCTGATACTACGGTTCTAGATCATAGTCCCTGCATGGTATGTAACTTCAACATGAAGGTGTATGGGTCAGTCTTGGGTAAGACTATGCACATCCTTTTTGACCCTAGCAATACTCACAACTTCATTAATGCAAAACTTGTGCAGAAGTTGGACGTGGAGATGCAGCTAAGCGATCGTGTGAACCTAGCAGCAAGGCATGGACAGAATTGGAACCAGCGGGTTTCTTAGTTGCCGATCTCTATCCAAGATTACACAGAGCCCCTAGATTTTTTGATTATGAATCTGCTTTTTCCTTGAGAACCTGCAGGCAAAAGTCTAAAACCAAGTGGAAACACGTAACCTGTGTTAGCCAAAAACAAAACCATGCATCATTCTACATATGACACACATATGCATTCGCAAGCAATGTGCTCCTCAAGATGCTCTACCTACTCTAAAGTAACAGTCTAAGGGCTGCTCTTCGCAAGCCTTATGCCCATGGGCATCCCGCAAACCCCACAACTGGTGGTACAACATGAGCATATGAAAGCACTCAATGCATCCAAACAATACATCCACTAAGTACTTCCCACATATGTCTCATGGCCATCCCGCAAGAGTCACACCCAATGGTGCATCCATGAACATAATAAAGTACTTGATGTATCATACCAATATACATGCATCACACGACACAATCCAAAGTATTACCCAATGTATTCTCAATGGTACCAGGATCCAATGGCACCAAAATACAATAATACCTCAAAAAGTGTATGCATACATGCACAAATAGAGTTCGATCCATATATCCATGAGCCAAACCAACTCTAGGACTGCTCGCAAAACTTATGTCCTCCATAGAGTCTCGAAGTGTTAGCTCATGTTGCCGCAGACTTTGAGCTCAACCAAACCATGCCATTCCAAAGGAGACCAACTCCACAAATAGCATCATCTCAATATCCAATTGACCGATCCTGTGGTCAAGAACACCCAGAACCATATGACAAAGATCAATGTCCCAATCTTCCTCAGTCATACCTTAGTTCCAAAGGCAAAAACCATCTCTGTTACCCATAGATGTAGACAGAGTTATCCATAGTTACAGTTATAGTTCATGGTGCGGCCGACTGTGAACCATACCCAACTTTACCATCTCATGAGACTAGTACACAATATCATAGAAGTCCCATAAGCAGATGTACTGTCAGCTATCAGTACCTTCGGGTGAAGATGTCACCAAGTGACTCCTAGATGACAATTGAGCCTGTCTGTAACCCCCTCTTGAGCATGAGGCAATGCTCCAGACCAGCTCTGCTGAACCTGAATGAGCCGTAGCAAGAGTCGCTCCAACTCAAAGGCATCAAGGTAAAGCTACAATACCTGAGGTGAATCTGCTAAGTCACCCTCCTCCATCCACTTCGCATACATCGGTGAATAGTTCTTGAACTTCACAAGATAGCGACGGGAAACTTTACCTTGTACCTTTCTTTTCTTGTCTGACAGTATCTGCTCGGGAATAAGAACCTCATCCCGTTCCTCCACTTCTGTCTAAGCCTCATTTGATACATCCTTAGGCACCGAAAACCTGCTTGCACTCCACCCAAGTGGTAAGCACAAGTCCCCAATGAAGCGTAGTAGATCACCACAGCTAAACATAGAAAGAAACTGTCTTCCGAGCCCATGAAGCCTCCGTGAAGATACCACCGGTGACAAAGTGTCGAAAGCCATAGCCTTCAACCCATCTTTTGCACCATAACACTTCAACTGCTTCTTGTTCTTGGCCGACTACTTCTTGTCCTTGGTGCCTTTTCTCCTGAGCTTCATCCTTAGCTTTTGCTCTTCACCTCATATAGGCAAAGACACAATCCTGCACTGCCTTTCCTTTTCACTTTCCACATGTTGAAGCTTTTGGTGTGACTCTCATGAGACAACCACGAGCTCACCCCCTTGGGAAAGTTGGCGACTGTCCCGACCAGAGTAACCACAAGCTCGCCTACTTGAGAAAGTCGACGATGTCCCGGCAACGGAACCTTGTAAACCGGCCTCGGTCTTCAGACAAAACCAAAGGGCGGTGTGAAACAAACACTCGTACACAAAACACTTCAACACCTTTAAGGACCAAGAGAAGGAAAAAGTACATCCTCCGGGCTGCCTCTGCTTCGTCTTGTGACATTGGGGCGATTTATGACCCTTCTTGCCACAATAATGACACTCAATGTCCTTGTTTTTAGAAAATTTGCTTTTGTCTTTATCCTTGGAGTTCTTGTCAAAACCCCCTTTCCCTTTCTTCTGTTGATTCTTCCCTTTATCTCGCGCAGCCAAAGCTGCATCAGAACCACCAGAGGTGCCAGTCCGCTCCTAAAAGCGAGACTCAATCTGCATAATGGAGGGAAGAACTTCCTCCCAAGTAACTTGAACAGGACGAGGAGAAGAAACAAGAGACTCAAAATAAGCATCAAACCTCTCTGGAAGCTTGAAGGGAAGCCGAATAGCCATATCCTCTGTAAGATATCCTTGCCACAAACAACAAGCTCGTCCCGGAGATCTTTCATCTTCAAGATGAAAGCAGATAAAGATGGAAAGGCCAAAACTGATAAGTTCATAAGCTGCTTTTCCAACGCCAAAATCCGACCCGGAGACTTAATCTCGTAGAGATCTGCAAATGCCTTCCAAACTTCATGTGCAGCATCTGTTGTAAGCACATGAGAGAGAACAGAATCCTGACAATTCAACATCAGAAAGGAGAAGACACGACGATTGCCAAATATCAATCTGTGCCTTAGTCACACCACCGGAAGCAAGGGTGGGAGGGGTGGCATTGGCAGGTGTAACAAGCCAATCCCAGAGATCCACCCCACGCAAGGCTGATTTCACCCTCACCTTCCACGAAGTATAGTTGGAGCCATCCAACTTTGCAGACTCAAAGAAAATATGAAGTGTAATCAGGGCAGCCATCACAAAAGCTTGGGCTCAATCTCAGAATTATGCACAATCTCGGTAGTGTCCACCACAGGTACCAAGGTTACCACCAAAGCCCTAACCATCACAATACCCCCTCTACAAAAAGGAATGTCCACTGGAGAGGAAAACGCAGCCAAAGAGGGGCTGCTGTCCTGAAAAAACAGGCCGCCTAGTTCCAAACTCCAAGTAGAAGAAAACGTTGATGAGAAATTACCTTCAGACTGCAAGCAATGAAGCTAAAGTGAAGGGAAAGCAATCAGCAGCAGCTGTCCAGAAAATACAGCATCCAGAGGGCTGCAAATCTGAGAAAAACACAGAGGTGAAGGGGCTGTAGATAGGGCTGAATCTGGGGCAGCAGAGGGAATCGCTGAACCAGGAGCGATGATACCATGAAAGAGTGCACAGAGCGGAAGCAAATAAGCACTAGAGTGTGCTGAGTAGAGAGTGCAAAAGAGAGAGAGATATGGAGCAACTATGTTGAATATATTGAAGTGATACAGTCCCAAGCAAGAGACAGAAAGAGTCTCATAAGTAAGGGAGCAAAAGAAAGACTAGGCAAGATGGAAAAGTGAGAGGCCAGCCCACCTATTTATAGGTGAGAAGGGCTAAACGACTGGACATGCTAATACTAGCTGACTGGACATGATATAGCTGGCTGACTGGGAAAATACATCCAGGCTGGGAAAAATCCCAGAAAAATATATAAAAAAGGGGTGGCCAGCCCACAATCAAGGACCATGAAAAAGGGACCAAAAGGAACACCAAACATGGGCATAAACCGGGGATGAATGTGCTAACAAATTTTACTCCAAGAACTTCACGGTCACAGAGTTAGTCATGGCCTTGTACCATGCAAGACATAAACCTAATACCCTACAGATATTGGAATGACTATTGTTTTCGTTGTTGGGCTTTGATAGGCAAGACTTATCTGCATATGTAGGATTGAGGAATAGTTGACCACACATTGCCACTGTGGCTACACGAATATTTGATAGAGGGCATCTAGAGTAAGTTTACTTGTTGGGTTTCATTGTCAGATTGCATGACAAGACAGTTATGCGACAATACCCAATATGTACCTTTTCAGCCTTACAGCCCATAATCCATGTTACCACTAGGGGAGCAGTACAACCAAGTGAAATGGTGCATGCAAACGAGACTCTAGTCACTTGGTATGGTCCAAGATTTTCTGGGTTTAGACACATGCTTTGACTGGGACGCTGGTCAAGGTTGTTCTTCTTTGTGTACACAGATGTTGTCTAATCCCTAGACCGAGTTATGATCACTAGTCTCGTTTGGAGTTTGTTCAAAGAGGGGGAGGGGGGTTCCGGCCCAAGAGTGTGTGTCTTTTCATCTTATGCTAAGTCTATTTTAAGTTGTCTACTCTCTATAAGATTTGTTAGTAATGAGAAAGCCCAGTTAATTTGTTCTGAGCTTGTTACAAAAGCTATCTGCACATTGACATTCCACATCCATATGGTCCATGGAGCTCTAGGTTGATTTCCATACATAAACATGAATGAACTCAACTTAGTGACAGCATGATTTGCCCTATTATATGCAAACTCTGCATGCGGAAGGAAATCCTTCCAATCAGTCTCTCTTGGACGCATACGCACGAAACATATCTTCCAGAGTCGAGACTTGAATTTACCCGCTCTGTTTGACCATCGAATTCAGGATGATCTACCAAATTCATGTTCAGCCATGTATTCAAATTCTTGAATACTTCTTGCCAGAAGTATCACAGTCACTAACAATGCTCTCTGGCATACCACACACATTAAATGGCTTTTCCACAAGCAACCAAGCTAGTTGTGGAGATGTTATCGAATTTCTTGTAGGAATGAACCTACCATTTTAGTCAAGCAATCCACTATCACCCCAATAGCATCGTGCCCTCTAATGGTCCTAGGCAATCCCACAAAAAAAATCGATGGAAATACTTTCTCATTTCTTTCCAGGAATCTCTATCGGATGAAACAAGCCACTCTACCTAAGGCATTCATCGTTATTGACTTGGCATTGCTCATAACCATGCACAAATTGCTCCACAAATATTCGCATCTTTGGCCACTAGATATCTCTCTTAACCAAGTCCAATGTCCTTTGGACACATGGATGTCAAGCACAAGGGTTGTCACGTGACATTCGAAAAGTACTTTCTTCCTTATGACTTGAACATCCAAGACACAAACCTTTTCTCTTCAGAAAAGCAATCCATTCCGAATGGAATACTGCTCTCTCTCGTCCCCATCCAAAAGTGAGTTATCTAGCTTAGTTGGGGCTGCATACAAATGCTCTTTAAAGAAAAACAATCTCTCATCTGCAATGCAAAATACATTCTCAAATAGGTATTTGAACAAATTTGGCTCATCAACCAGCTATAGGTAGGAGAATTCTGCAACCAAATTTCTCCCACCTATAATTTTCCTTCACTCAATATGCCCAATACAAGTCGGGACTTGGCCTAATCTAGTCATTGAATCCCTCAACCCCTTTGATGATACAAGGCTTCTAAACTTTGAAATGTATGTCTAACCTATCAACAACCAAACCATTGCCTAAGGTTTTCATATGCCACAAACCATGACAAAGCACAACAACTACAAGACAAGTTACACATCAGACCATTACAATCTCGCACAAGATAGATCATAGATTGCCTACTCAACACACTCGTCACAAGGACCAGAGCCATAATGTTCCCTCTCTCAAGCTTGGCTTTACTTGGCCAATGATTAAATTTTCATCTCACTCTATGAGCAGCCACTAAGTACTCCAAGATATACATCATCCTACAAAAAAAATGATTCATTTTTATACCTGATTGGGGCGATGGCCAAAATTGTACTCATAGACATCGTTTGCCATATCATTGATTTCGAAGGCCTCAACTACAGTTGCTAACACCTCAACTTGTTCCAAAGCATACCTCTATCACATCAAAAATGAAGGTAAAGCACTACATATAAATATCTAGTTCTACAATAGAAAATTTAAGTAAATAAACAACAAAATTGTATACGGGTGTATATGCACATGGAAGGAAGAGGAATCAAAAGTTAAAATCAGAAGTCTCTTTCCTAATATAGAGACAGTATGAGTGTAATTTCTAAATTGCTACAATGCTAGGGAGGATCAAACTTGAATAGGAATCAAAAATTAAAATCAAAAGCCCCTTTCCTAATCTAAAGCCAGTACGAGTGTAATTTCTAAATTGCTACAATGCTAGGGAGGATCAAACTTGAATGATAAATTCATTATGATGAGTTACAACGATGGAAAATATAACCCAAAGCATCACGAGAATTCTCTATAGATACATGTCTCATACTATGAGGATTAGCATTGGTCAGGTGAGGGTGTCTTCCTATTGTCTTGAATCGAATCAGGGATAGCTGAGGTCTCTCACGGGTAATGCATTCCAGAGATCAAAGATGTTTGGGCCTAGACTTGCTTGAGCTCCCTCATCACCGAGAGGCCTTGATGAGGTGACACACAAGGAGGTGGTTTCAACACCACCCATACCTCCATTACAAACTTCATTGGCCCTTGCCAGATGGCCATGACAGACCACTCCCCAACCTCAATGGGATCGGAGAGAGCAAACAGATCATGGACGACACACTCAGTCTTAAGATCCCTTGGTCCTATGAACATATGGAGTCGTCAGAGATAAGACACAGTCCCTCCAGAGAGCTAGATGCCCCTGTCCTCACAGAGATCCAAACCCTCCATCTGTCAGCTCCAGATCCACGACATACTTCGGTGCCATAGAGAGATACCGCCACAAAAGGTGGACATTGATGCTTTGTGCTCCATAGAGGAGGGAAGTGACATAGGATGAGTTTTTTCATTTCATTGTATAAACAGGCCCGCATAATATGCGGGCTTTGTTTCCATTTTCTGACATTCAGTTTATCGATGGATCACATGTATCACCCCTAGAATCTTTTGCAGGTGTTAATAAAATCTTTCTATCAATGAGAGCAAGAGAGTTAAAGCTCAGAAGAGAATCTCCAGGCATCATCTCGAAGACCCTTCTTTCTTTCTCTCTAAGAGGAATCAGAGGCAAGTTCCTTACAGGCAGAGTTTCAAAGGAAAACTACCCTACGAAGAGCAAGTTCACAGCCCTCTCCCAAAAAACAACTACAGGCTAATTTTCTTGAGTTTACAGTATTAGAAGAGTACCATGCCGCCTATGCCGCTGTAGAATTCAAGTACCCGCAATGGCCTTGACGACGCATCCTCCATGTTCTCTTTCCCCAGTCGCGGAAGCCTTATACAAATCCGAGCTCGACAGTGTCTCGCCTTCCCAAAGCTGAAATTATATTTAACCACTTGGCATCAAGGTCCAAGAGCAAACAATAAAGTAAAGTTTCCTCCGTTAATAAAATTTTGTTTTCTCTGGGTGCCCAATTTAGTTTTTGTATTAATTAGTGAGAGGAAGGGTGGAGCCTTAGGAAACAAGTCGTTTGAAAACCTTAGGGGATGTTTTTTTTTAATCATCAAAATTTTCACCACTTTCAAGAGTTTTCCACCGCCTTCAAGGGAATCCTTGTGGCTCTCTCTCTCTCTCTCTCTCTCTCTCTCTCTCTCTCTCTCTCTCTCTCTCTCTCTCTCTCTCTCTCTCGGAGTCGTGTGTAGAGTAGGCCTATGTTGGTCCTATAGGGCAGACTAGGCTACTTGAAGCGCTAGTAAGCTGGGAGAGGGGAGATGTGTGGCTTGGGCAAGGAAGTGCGAGCTGGACTGGCAGTCGGGCGTCATTGGTCCTCGAATGGTGCTTGCACTTTGATGTGTCTGTCCCAAACCGTGCTTCGTCTACTGTGTCGGACGGTCGCTTGGTATTGCACGAACAAGCTCCTTGGTCGCTAAGGTGCAGGCGGCACCTTAGTGTATGCTAAGGTATTAATTTATTGATGCCGACTTTGAGTCAGCATTAGGAAATTAATAGCCCATGCGCCTAAATATGCATACTAGAATAGGGGGCAATTGAGTTTGCATTTTCATCAAAAAATAGGGTTTTATCACCAAAAGCAATTAGCTTCGTCGCTCTCATACAAAGCTGGGATCAACTTTGTGTTTACACCAAAATAGAGTTTTCTCACCAAAGCCAAGCAAATTAGCTATTAGCTTTGCCTCTCCTACTTCTTGCCTCTCTCGCTACTTGTCTCATAACATATCTCTGCTACTTCCCCAGCCAGATGTGGCCTCTTCTGGCACTAAAACCACCCCCATAGATAGCTCTCTTTGATCAGATGATTTTTTCAAGAAGTATTCTAGTGAAGGGATATATGTTATAATAACACTAAAATTATATGATTTTTTTAAAGAAGTATTCTAGTGAAGGGATATATGTTATAATTACTCTAAAATTACTTTCCAAAAAAAAAAGATAATGCAAGTTTCTCAAAGATCTTTGATAAGGTTAACAGGTTTCTTAGTGATGATAAGGAAATAGCTTCTCCTCAACATTGAATTGCAAATGAACTCTATCGATGGCTTTCAGACCTCAAATTAGCTTGTGTGGAAGGTGGAGCTACAAGGCAAAGGAGATTTTGATACATAACTTTGTATTGCACATACTAACCAATCAAAGCGTGTAGTCGTGCACAATACTGCCAACTATTCCACATACCAATCCAAGCTCACAGTTAGAAACTTGTCGAATTCTAGCCAATCAAAGCCTAGAGTCTTGCATAATATTGCCAACTATTCCACATACCAATCCAAGCTCACAATTAGAAACTTGTCGAGTACTAGCCAATCAAAGCCTAGAGTCTTGGACAATACTGCCAACTATTCCACGTACCAATCCAAGCTCACACTTAGAAACTTGTCGAGTCCCACATGAACTTCCCAAACATGCTACCATTGTATTTTTCTACCTAGTAGTAGTTTGCATTGACCCAACCATGTCACAGGTGCAGCTTGGTGTTGAGGGAGAAAGAAGGTGGACAAATGAGAATTGGTTAGTTAGCATAGTAGAATTCTATCAATGGCCTTGGGACCTCAAATTAACTTATGAGTGAGCACACTTGAGCTACGAGGAAAATGATGACGCTTTAATCCAGCTAGCAATCCAAGCCTATACACATCTAAGAATAGCTTTATAAGCACACAACCAAAGTAGCAATTACATTTTCCTCTCTCACGCAAAAGAGTAAATTAAAATATAGTGTTTTCAAAGTAGCAATTAGCTTTGTTTTTACCAAAATAAAGTTTTATCACCAATAGCAAGCAAAGTAAGAGTTAGCGTTGCCTCTCCTTCTTCTTATCTCAGAACACCTCTCTGCTCATTCCTTGGTGGCTAGCATCCAACCTCTTCCATCATAAAAACCACCCCCATAGATATCTTGCATTCATTACATTATTTTTTAAAGAAGTATGGTAGTGAAGATAATGCAAGTTTCTCAAAGATCCTTAATAAAGTTAAATAGAAAATAACAAGTTTCTTAACGATACAGAGTTGGCTTCTCCTCAACACAAAATTACTAAAAATAGAGAGTAGAACGTTATTGATAGCTAATAAAATATCGTTTACTCACTAAAAGTAAGCAAAGATATGATTAAATTTGCATTGCCACTACAATAGGGTTTACAAAAGGAAGCAAAGTATCAATTAGCTTTTCCTCTCTCATGAAAAGTCGAAAAGAATAAACTAGTATTTTCAAATAGATGATTAGCTTTGTGTTTTAACCAAAATAGTGTTTTCTCACCAAAAGCAAGTAAGGAAGAAGCTACCTCTTTTGCTTCTTGTCTCAAAACACATCTCGTCTACTCATTCCTTGATGTGGCCTCTTTTGACAAAGAAACCACCCCCATAGATACCTCACTTTCATTGGATGATCTTTGAAGAAGTATGCTAGTGAAGATAACACAAGTTTCTCAAAGATCCTTAATAAGGTTAATGAGAAAATTACAAGTTCCTTAGTGATGAGGGGCTAGTTTCTTCTCAACACAACATTGCAAATAGAGAGCAAAATTCTACCGATGGGTTGGAAGGATGGAGTTGTAAGGTGAAGAAGCTTTTGATATATTATTATGTATTCCACTAGCAATCTAAACCTAGGTAATTACTCAATACTATAAAAAATGCTACCTACCAAACTATTAACCCATTTTGGTGTTAACAAGAGTTGCCACTATAATTCTACATCAAATAGCAAAGGAGGAGACACCAAAAGCATGTATGATAAGCAACGGTAACCCAAATCAATAACTCGGATGGGTGCTCGAAAATGCTTGATGGATTCCCTATGAATGTACATCATGCATGTATTATGAGATTAAGCTTTGTATGAACTTGGATGGGCATGTGATCAACCACAACTTAAGTGTGTGTGAACACTTATGGCCTCGTGTATAAGTCACTTTCTCTCATAATGCAATACACTCTCCCATTGTACAATAGAGTCTTGCTCTTGCTAATTACCTTCTCTAACACATGTATGCTAGTGAGAGTGATTAAGTGATTTGAGGTGAGAGGAGGGAGGAGGGACGAGGACTCATAGTCTAATACGGTAGTGTGACAACACTTGTGTACATCGAGTCGAAATCCCCAATGCGATAATGTCACAATGCTTGTGTGAGACATCCGGGAGAAATCCCTTAGATTTTTCTATTCTTTTTTCTCTAAGTCTACGTAACCCGTTGCCCACACTCTCTAGTAGTGGATTTCTACACAAAATAGTTGGTTTGATAGAGATTTGTGGTGATTTTGTTCTCTTTTTATGTTTTGAAAAGAAACTTTAATTATTTAACTTCATTTTTTTCTTGATTTGTTGTTGTTATTATGTTTAGATTGGTTTCAATGGTTCATTTTGCATCCGCATAGATTAATCTAGGCTTCAAATGCATCATTTTGTATCACATTATGCATTATGAAGCATTTTAGTGGATGTTTTGAATTTTTAATTTAGAGTTTAGATAGATGCTTAATTTTTGCATTTTAAATTAATTTTCTATTGAATTTGGTAGATTAGAGTGTTAGCATGCATTTTAGTTAGCTTAATCATCAAAAATCCTTTAAAATCGTATTAAAAATCTAATTTTCACAAAAAAAAATGGATTGTTTTTTTGTATTAAAGAAGCGATTAGTAACGATAAAGAGTTAAAAACTAAAATTTATATCTTTAAGTAGTTTTTGGCCTAATGTGAGCTTAGAATTAATGAGTAGGAGTGCATAGAGTGCATTTTGATGCAAAAATGCACCAAATTACCCTTAAAACCCCATGAAATTGAGGAATTTAGCTCTCTTTTACACAATTTTCATAAGAGAAGGCCCCATAATTAAAAGCTTGATTAACTTTCAATACTTATTAATTTATACATTAGGTAATAATGCATGTGTCTTAGTAATTCAATGCTTAATCTAATGACATGCTTAATCATGTGAATTAACTAGTAATTAGTCGTTTATTTGAGCCTCTTTATCATTTTAAAAGAGAGAAAAAATAGTTAGGGTTAATCTTAGATTAAGTCTTAATCCTTTTTTTGCAACTCATTAGTGGCTACTGTACATTCAATGTGAAGTTATCTAGTGGGTTGGGTAGTACCTACATTTGGGTGTTTTTTATGATGACATGTGTAAGAGAGGTGTAAGAGGGTGAGTGTTGAAATTTTTGCCTGCTACTTTCCTTGTTGGAAAAACCTCATCTAGACACTAATTTGAAATTTAGAACCACCCCCTTCACACAAACTGAATCTCACATAAAATATTTTTATAGAATTCATGTGTGAGTTTCTCTCTCTAAAAAGTCACACCATGAATAAGAAAGATTATCATGTCCAAATTAATTTTGAGATTAAGGTTAGTAAGGTGATAAGATAGTTTACATTGCATGTAACCTTCGCCAATCTTTATATACCAGAGTCATTACAAGGCTTTTAGTCATGACATCTCACAATGTCTGCATTCACATGTAACAAGTGCACAACAATCATAAGGAGCCCCATGCACACATCCACTCATCCAATCTCCTTGACTCAAATAGAAACAAAACGAAGGATAGAAACTGCTGAGGAAGCAGTTAGACAAACACTGCAATTCTTATATTGTCATGGACCATACAAGGTTGTAGAGACTGCCCAACATGGAGTACACTCATAATTCATGACATCACAGAACTCCTGGGTGAATGATGTGCCATCGATCACGTGTTCATATACTACCCAAGGAGAGATGCTTTATTATAAGATGCCTCGCAATACTCAACACACTCAATATTATAAGTGTGGAGAATGGACACTCGTCCCCACAGTTCCACTAAATGTGCTTAAAAATCTTGCAAAATAATACTCTACACAATGGGTAGAGGATAATATCTTGAAACAAAAACTAAAAAAGGATTCACAACCTTCTAAACCCAAGAAAACTAAAGGCATACAAACTCAAGAGGTTAAAACTAGAGGAGAATATCTTGAAACAAAAACCAAAAAAGGATTCACAACCTCATGAACCCAAGAAAACTAAAGACATACAAACTAAAGAGGTTAAAACTAAACCTCAAGACAAGGGAAAGGGGTATGAAGCCAAGGGAGTTAAATGGAGGGAAAGCATTGAGACCAAGGACCCAATGTATGCAACACTTGCTAGATGTTCTCAAAAGAAAAGTTTTTCTCATTGCATGAGAAAAGTCTTTCTCATTGCATGAGAAAGAACATTGGGAACCTACCAAGAAGAATTAGATGAAGAAACAAGGTCTAGCACCTCATCTATGCAATTGAAAGTCAAATCAAAGCACTAAGACCTGACCCATAACCCCAAGATGAGAACGAGACTCTGTCAAAAGCCCTTGCAAATACTAAAGAGACCATGCTTATAATTGTCAAGCTATTGATTGGGTCACTAGTTGACATCAAACCACATCTTGTTAAACCCAAAAGAGAAGAAGGGAAGAACCAATTTTCTTTTCAAGAGGAAGAAGGGACACCATCTATAAAAACCAATTTCCTTTTCAAGAGGAAGAAGGGACACTATCTATAAAAACCAATCCATTGAACCATGATGAGAAAAAATCAAAAGAAGAATCTATAGATGAAACTCCAAGTTAGTATTTAACTAAGAATGAGATTGCAAGATCTAGAGAGTCTATGATGAAGGATGTTGCTACATCTCATTTTAGATCTACACTAGGAGAAGCAACCTCATCTTATGATGATAAGTAGTTTTCAGTGCTCTATTAACCAATCGATGCGAATTGTCACCTTAAAACACCCAATGATTACATTCACACTACTCTTTACAACAAGAAGGGGGAGCCATTTCCAAAAATGGAACAATTCAAGGTCAAATTTATCTGTGGTGTGAACATAATCTCATGACCCTTGTGAACTATGGGAATTATTAAGTCAACCTGCACTATAAGCTCAACCTGATTGGATTCCTTCTTCATGATGTAAGACATAAATATACCATGTTTGAGGTAATTTTAACTATATGCAAACTAACCCCCTTAACTTATGATTGAGTTTGTGTTGGAAACAAACTTAGTTTTGGGATGGAAATGGATTATTAATGCCAATTCTAAACCATGGTTCACTAGTAATACCATTACCTTGAAGGTCCACAACATGGAGATGGTAATACCACTTGCCAATGCTAAACCATGGTTCACTAGCAATACCATCACCTTGAAGTTCCACTACACGGAGATGGTAATACCATTTTGTGAGTGACAAAGAGGGTCTGAGATCTATATAATATTGAGCGTAAAAGGCTACCAGTCTCCTAAAAAGCTACTCAACTTGAAAACTTACCTTCTCCATCAGAAGCCCTTTCCAACAAAGCCTCTGTCCATTCAACTCCACCCTCACCATCAAAATAACTAGCTTTACAAGATGTCCCTTAGTATACCCCATCGATACTAACAAAGATTGCATCCTACTTGGCAAGGGTAAGCTCATGTAACCTTCAATGTTAATAGAGCATATAGCCTCTCCAGCACCATAAATATTAAAGACCTACCCTCTACCTCATGATGAAGCCTATACTCCCAGATCTCCCCTTTAAACCAACCTTATAAAAGGAGTCAAAGGCTTCTATCACAAAAACCTCATCATTTCCCAATGAGTTGATGATAACATTGAAGATCATTGATACAGTAGTTGATAAAGGTAAATCCATCTAAGTGACCTTGACATCGGCATCCCCTTTCTCATGAAGACCCAAGCCTCATCATTGATGCTGCTCAAACCAACAACCATCACTACTCCATTACAAGCTAATGCCAAGAAAGGTACCAAACCTTCAGTTCCACAAAAGAAGGTATATCGAGCATATTAATCAATGTCAAGGTATCTTCATGGCATCAAAAGGTGGGTAAAAAATCAGTTATTAGTAGTTCGAGACTAATACAAGGGTGGCAATCCAATTCGGCTACCTCACTAACCCAGGCAATGCTCATAACAATGCTCGCAATGTAAATATCAAGAGACTAGAAAGCAGAGTACTCATCAACCTTTTTTGAATCCCACAAGAGTCCAACAAGATCTTCTTTTAACTTATCAATTATGGGCTCCCAATAAATTGTTGCAAGCACATGGATTCTATGAAGGTAATGAAAATGTGTGGATTTTAAAGAAATCCACAAGATCCCTTCAATTTGTACAAAGGTAGCAACCCCACGACAAAAAAGGTACCAACCCCCACATCGTAAAGTCCACTAAAAATGGTGCCTACAACTGCCTACTCATTGCTCAAGGGTATTATGATGGTAATTCCACCATCTGGGTCGATCAAAGAAAGAATTATGTGTCAAGACAAATCACAAAGCAACAACAAATAGACCACAAGAACCCTCTCCCAAAAGAAAGAATTATGATGGTGATTCCACAACAAATAGACCACAAGAACCCTCTCCAAAAAGAAAGAATTATGATGATAATTCCACAACAAATAGACCACAAGAACCCTCTCCCAAAATAAAGACTTATGATGGTAATTCCACCATCTGGGTCCATCAAAGAAATAATTACATGTCAAGACGAATAAAAAAGAAACAACAAATAGGCCGCAAGAACTCTCTCCCAAAAATGGAGAAGCCATAAGAACGTGCTTGCACTTTGCAAAGACATGCAACAAATAACCTCATCAGATGCATCAACACACCTAAAGAGCTACTAGTCAAAGCTTTAGCATCAACACTTGCTACTTCCATAATAGTGATATCTCTTAAAGTGCTTAATGACACAACTCAGAGTGTTTGTCAACTCACTTTGCAAGTCACTACCAAAGTTCATCGAAGCTTAGTAGAATACATGAGAACCTACTCTCTCAAAAAGGAGAGTAAACACAAGAACTTGTTGCTCGCACAAGGAGGTAGATATAACAATTAGGGAGCCACAAGAATTGTTGTGTCCAGTCGAGACCCAGCACTTACGTGGTTCTAGACCACCTAGTCGTCTCCTGAAAAGCAGCGAAACTAAGCTATGCCCAATGCGACAAGCTAATGCCATGCATTGAGCTACTAGTCTGCTTATGCTTAGGGGAGTTAATCATAACTATGCATTGGTTAGTTCCTAGATCTTTCATGTTTTTGGATAGGAGTTAACACATAGACATGCATGCAATTGACACGGAGTAGATAGAACTATGCAGTACATAATAGAGATAAGAGAGAGACCAACCCACAAGACATTCTTGAATATTAGCTCAGACTCTTAACAATACATCAATCCCACATCTACTGATCTCCTATCTTGCATAACATAACCGTGAGAGTTCTTCCCTTGCTTTTTGCATCTAGTCGGGTACTACCCATTTGCAAGAGGTCATTACAAGGATGTTATAAAAACAAGAAGGCTTAGCCCATAATAGGTTTGTTGATATCGAGCTCAACTAGTGCTACGAGAAGGACATTGATGACCCGCCTGGGTGATAGCTTCCGCACTTATGCCATTGGCATGGTTGGTGAGATTATGGTTGATATGCTGCCATGGATGATAGGCTAAGTGAAGCCGCTTTGGAGTACTAGAGTTATGGCATTGTTATAGCGCCAGCTCATATAGTCGGGTTCACACTATAGATCGACCATTGTATGTTGTTGTAGGAGAGTACTTTCCCTTTATGTATATACTCTTATCTTTTAGTTACATGGTTGTAGAGAAGAGAAG
This sequence comes from Cibotium barometz, assembly GCF_041138505.1. Taxonomy (NCBI): domain Eukaryota; kingdom Viridiplantae; phylum Streptophyta; class Polypodiopsida; order Cyatheales; family Cibotiaceae; genus Cibotium; species Cibotium barometz. Next base: position 33,216,551 of record NC_141074.1, on the reverse strand, counting down.
AAGATAGAAAAAAATTCAAACATCCACCTCTCTCGTGTCTTGCACTCTCATGTGTGGGTGTGTGTTTCCTTGTAAGGAACTCAAGCTCTTTGTCTCCCCTACATTCTCTTTAATATGGGCATCGAGAATTTTGGCTACGGAGGATGCACTTCTAAGTGTAGTGTTACAATGGAAGCTACTCCAGCTTTTGGGATAACAGTATAGATTTGCTTAGCGCGACCAGATCCTCCTTCATTTGCTGCCCGCGTGGCACCTCCGCTCCTCCGGTGGAACCCTCCTTGGAGACTTTTCCTTTTTTGGTGTTGACTTTCTTCTCTGCAAATTCAAACACCCTCTTCTTGCCCTATTCGAAGGTGGATGGTTCCTAAGTCCTTCCAGAGGGGTTTAAGCTTTGAGCTTTTCCGAGGGCACTCTCCTTTGAGCCCTCCTCCTTTTCCTTCTCTACGCTTGGTTGCACCTTTCCTTTGAAAAGCGTGTCAAGGTACGACTTGATTTTTGTGTTGGTGTTGGGCCCGGTGAGCTTCTTGATTTGCTCCTTGAGATTATGGTAGAGCACTTCATCCCATGCCACCCTTGTGCTTCTGCCACCTTCACCATGCCAAATGTCCTTATGGACATGTAGTAGGGTTTGTGGGTGAGGTTTATCATCTCCACCACAAACCTTATTTTCTACTATATGTCTTCATCGATAGTTCCAGTTATCTTGTATTCTTTGGCCTTTCCCTCCAGTGGGCCAAATTTTGCCCTAAGGTCACCATCCTATGCTACTTTGATTTTAGCTTTGCCTTCTATTGGTAAAGTGGAACACCTTTTCTAAGTACAAGGGGGTGAACTCCCTCTTCTCTCAGGAGGGCAGAGTGATGATGTTGGAACGTTGGAGCTATTCTAAAGAGCATAACATAGCATAAATAAGAGAGAGAGAATGACATCACCATCAAGACAAGATTTGTGAGGTCCCTATCCCCACCGCGCAACGAATTCAGGGGTGCTAGCAGCGAAAGTAGCACTTCTTGCGCGGGGCAGGGTCCCACACTCGGGGCCTCGCCCACGGATATCCGGACAAGAGACTAATCCATCGAACTCGGAAAAACTTTCCTTGCCCGAAAAGCACAGGCAATTCCTCCCAGGATAACTTTTCTCTAACGTAGTCAAAAGCCTTAACTAACTGAACTGATTTGACCGTACCCATAAGTCCCATAGTCAGATCAGGAAAAAGATTGTCCCAGGATAACTTTTCTCTAACGTAGTCAAAAGCCTTAACTAACTGAACTGATTTGACCGAACCCATAAGTCCCATAGTCAGATCAGGGAAAAGATTGTACTTGGATCATAGAGACCAATGCTTTTTTCCTCATTGAGAGACACAACCGTTGATTCTTTTCTATAGAACAATTTTTGTTCGGGATTTACTTCATATATCGAACCAGAATAGAATTGAGTCTCAATTTAGGGATCCATCAGTCCAGCCTAACCCCATCCAATCCCATGGGTTAGCTAACCGCCCACCAACCACTGTAGTGATGGGATCCAATTAGGCCCCCTAGCCGGATATTCATGCAAACTTAAAACTAGTCACACCACTTACACACCCAATATAAAATTGCCTTTTGCATAGATTCAACAGTCTTTAAAACAATCATTTAATGAAACCATAGTGTCACTGATCATAATCCTCTAATTATCCAATTGAATCTTTATTTCCAAATATTTCTTCATCGGTGTACCTATGGCATCATTGGCAACGAGAATGCTCACCCCCTGTCCACTCAGGGGCCTTTTCGATAGTTCCTAACTCATAGTAATAACCGGCAAGTATACACTTTAACAAAAATGGAGTCTCTGTTGAAGATCAGCAAGATCAACCAACAGATCCATATAAAAGAGCCATGGACTCATGCATTGAGGACCAGCAAGGTCAATCAACCAGATCCATGCCCGAATTCAGAAAACAACTCTTACTCCTTGTTCCAATACTTCCGCGACATATGTGTGGGTATCTTCGGTGACCCAGAGCCCGAGCACCGTATGGTCAGCACACTCTAGGATCCTTCGCAGGTCACCTAGCGCTTCATTCATAGGCCGCTTCCTTGGTCCCTCATCCAATGTACCGGAAGCTCACCATTTAAATCAAACTGAGGCTGGTCAAGACCTTGGCCAACCTTGCTACGCGAGATGTCCTCCGTTGACTCTCCGTGAGTAGTTGCAACTTTAACAGATAGGTCTCCACGATCTCATTCACAAGACGGTCAAAATGCTTCCCTAGCATTCTTGACATAAAACAGTCATTTAAAAACAGATTTCACATACAAATACAGTTCCAACAATATTTCCATCTTTTCCCATCACTCCACATCCTTTCACATTAGTCCTCATCTTTTCTCATCTTTTCACAATTTCTTTTTTTTCATCGATCCCTATCACATCACATCATTCCCACATCAAATCACATCCAATCGCATCATCCACACATCAATCCACATCATCCATACATCCATCCACATCAATCCACATCATCCATACATCCATCCACATTATCCACACATCCATCCACATCTTCCATATATCCATCCACATCAATCCACATCATCCATACATCCATCCACATCAATCCACATTATCCACACATCAATCCACATCATTCATACATCTATTCACGCCAATCCACATTATCCACACATCAACCCCATCATCCATACATCCATTCACGTCAATCCACATTACCCACACATCAATCCACATCATTCATACATCCATCCACATCAATCCACATTATCCACTCATCCATTCACGTCAATCCACATTATCCACACATCAACCCACATCATCCATACATCCATCCACATCATCCACATCAATCCACATCATCCATACATCCATCCACATCAATCCACATTATCCATACATCCATTCACGTCAATCCACATTATCCACACATCCATCCACATCTTCCATACATCCATCCACATCAATTCACACGACAATCCACATCATCCATACATCCATCCACATCAATCCACATTATCCACACGTCAATCCACACCATCCACATTCATTTCATAAGTATTCCCATTCTCATCTAATCACATCTTTTTCTATCTCACATTCATTTCATAAGTATTCCCATTCTCATCTAATCACATCTTTTTCTATCTCATCACTTATTTCCTCATTTGGGCCTCATCAGATCTCATCCACTTGCATCTACCCATACATCTCATCACTTCACATACATTAACATCTATCCAGTTTACATCGCATCTTATCACATCCATTTCACATCACATCTCATTCATTCACATCCCGATTCACATGCTCACACATTCATTCACCTCCCTTATCGTTCATTCACATCCCGATTCACATCACATCACATCACATCCCTTATCATTCATTCACATCCTGATTCACATGCTATCACATTTATTCACATCCTATATCATTCATTCACATCCTGATTCACATGCTAACACATTCATTCACATGCTATATCATTCATTCACATCGCGATTCACATGCCAACACATTCATTCACATCCTATATCATTCATTTACATATCCTGATTCACATGACATCACATCTCATCTATTCATTCACATTTATCTGATTCACATCACATCTCATCACATCTATTTACCTCTCATTCTCATCACTTCTATTCTTATCACATCCATCCATCCATTTTTTCCCATCTATCTGATTCGCATCCCATCTCATCACATCCATCCATCCATTTTTTCCCATCTATCTGATTCGCATTCCATCTCATCACATCTATTTACCTCTCATTCTCATCACATCTATTCTCATCACATCCATCCATCCATTCATTCCCATCTATCTGATTCGCATTACATCTCATCACATCTATTCACCTCATATTCTCGTCACTCCTATTCTCGTCGCATCCATCCATTCATTCCTATCTATCTGATTTGCATCACATATCATCACATCTATTTACCTCTCATTCTCATCACTTCTATTCTCACCACATCCATTCTCTATTCATTCTCATCTATCTGATTCATATCACATCTTATCACATCTATTTATCAAATGTAAGAGAATTCTTATTTTTGATATAAAGATTCTTTACGCATCTATTTATGCATAAGAACAACTTCAGTCGGAAATAAAACTTTTATAAAAATCCGTTTATGCATCTATTTATGCATAAATTCAATTTGAAGGAGAATAACACTTTCGAAATAAAAATGAATCTTTTATGCATCTTTCTATGCATAAATTCAATTTTAATGAGAATAACTCTTTTGAAATAAAAATAAATTTCTTTATGCATCTTTCTATGCAAAAAATCAAAATTTGATGAGAATAACACTTTTGAAATACAAATAAATTTCCTTATGCATCTTTCTATGCATAAAATCAAAAATAATGAGAGACTCTTTTGAAATAAAAATAAATTTCTTTATGCATCTTTCTATGCATAAAATGAAAATCAATGAGAATAACTCTTTTGAAATAAAAATAAATTTCTTTATGCATCTTGCTATGCATAAAATCAAAATTGATGAGAATAACACTTTTGAAATAAAAAGAAATTTCTTTATTTATCTTTCTATGCATAAAATCAAAATTGATGAGAATAACTCTTTTGAAATAAAAATAAATTTCTTTATTCATCTTTCTATGTATAAAATCAAAATTGATGAGAATAACTCTTTTGAAATAAAAATAAATTTCTTTATGCATCTTTCTATGCATAAAATCAAAATTGATGAGCGTAATGCTTTTATAATAAAAAAATTCTTTTATGCATCTATTTATGCATAAATTTAATTTTAATGAAAGTAACACTTTTATAATAAAAAAAATCTTTTATGCATCTATTTATGCATAAAAATCAATTTTGATGAAAGTAACACTTTTATAATCAAAATATTCCCAATATGCATCTTTCTATGCATAGAAATTAATTCTAATGAAAATTACACTTTTATAATAAAAATATTTCTAATATGCATTTTTCTATGCATAGAATAAAAATAACACTTTTAGAATACACAAGCGGTGGGGATTACTCTTTTTGAATAATAAAAAGATAAAACTTACTTCACTAAATTTAAGAAAATTTTGCCATAACCTCCTTTGTATGGCTGACCATTTTTCAAAATTTTCACTCTAAAATTTACTAGAAATTATCCAAGATGATTTAAATCATTCTAATCTAATCAATTTCCACTTTATTAAGAGTAAACAATACGAAAAGTTTAATTCCATCAATTTGATTACACATCTAGGATAAAGAAAAAGGCTGAATTCAATAATGAAGAGAAGGGGGAAAGCCTTTCCAGCAAGGCATAACATCCATTTTCATTTTAAAGAAAGCAAAAATAAAAAAAAGTAGAATTTCTAACTTACTAGGAGTTTTGTGAGCTTTCCTTTGGCTTAATGGTTTGAGGGATCTACTCTTGCAACAAGAGTGGCCATCAATTCTTTTGAAGAGGAAATGGTAAAAAACAAATGAATTATCAATGAATTCACCGTTTTTGGCTTTGGGGAGGAGTAGAGTAATAGTGTATAAAACACTATTAACCATTTACAAAGGGGAGGCTTCATTTATAGGAAAAAGTGAGCCTCTAACCAAGCAAACTGATTCTAGAATTTTCCAGATCAGTTTGGTCAATTTTTGACCATTTTTAGGTCAGTTTAGCTTACTTTTTGGATCTAGTTGAAGCAGGAGAGAGGAGAGATGAAAATATCTCATTATTTGTGAGCTTAAAACTCAACCACACATGTGAAATAGGCGCCTCCTTCATGAGGAAAATTCCCCACACTGAGGTGTCAAAAATGCATCATTTCTTCTAACATCTCTTCCTTTTTAACTAATAACCTTGTTCTTAGTCAACTCTTCATCTTATGTGAGCATTTACTCATTTTTGGGGGATTTTCTTTTATTCTTCCATTTATCTCCTCCCTACATTTGGATTAATCTGATTGGTCCATAGGAACCTTAATTCAAAAATTTTAGAAAATCTGGACCCTTAGGCTAAGGTCCTTTTTACATGATTTCAATTTATTCCAATTGCACATTGGAAATTTATTTTTGAGTATCTGTTTCAGGGGAAACCATTTTAGACACTAGGAGGATTTTTATATCCAAAAATATCTCAATTTTGAATTACCTCCCTCTAGACATTTTCTCTCTGTAGGCCAAAATAGGGTAAAAGAGGATCTTTCTTTTATTTCAGAGAGGGGAATAATTATAAGATTAGAAAGGGAGGTTCTTACACCTGCACACCTCAAAAGCCGAAGGGATGAATCTTACATCATACCCCACTTAAAAAATGCGAGATGTCCTCATCTCGCAAAATTAGAGGAGAACTCTTTTCCTTAAGATCCAACTAATTCTGGGGTTTTTAGAGTTTGGTGAACCCAACAGAATCCTGGGATAAAGATCCCTTGTATAAAACTCATCATCAGATAATAATTCACTCAGATCGTAAACATTCAAATCCTTATCATAATAATGGTCCATTAGACCAAAATTTTTAGCTGAGCAGTCCTTCATGGAAATTTTCAATTATACAGATTTCTAATTTGACATCCCTTAACTTGATCCATTGGGTCAAGTGTTAATAGCAGCAATCTGCTAGCACAATCCACTAATCTCATAGTGATTTGCTGAAGTCATTAACGTCATTCCAGCTACGAACATCATCACAGGGACTCGTCCCATTCATCCTCATTGTGGTTTTGCTTAGTTTATTACATTTCAACCAAAATTCAGGAATCTTCATTTTTCAATCAGAATCCAAATCAACTCATCAGTTCTTAACCAGAATCATTTAAAATCATATCAACCACATTCAAATTCATCATTTGAATAGTATTAATGCTTATAATTTCAAGTCTTAGATTTACTCGTATATACTGCCAGTAAAGAGCTGCAGTTATATCCTCGGTATATACGGGTAGTCACGGTCCTTGGAACTATAAGGTAAATACCATCATGTCTAGGCCTCAAGCAAGTCAGGGATTCCATACAATTGCGGTACTTCCATCTAAAGACCCAATTACCAATTTACGAATTTCAGTTTGAATATCAATTTGTATGAATTTTATCATACAATTCCAAATCTTGTTTGCTATTGTAAATTTTGGGACTTTGGCAAGAGGGGTTGTCATTGATGAGGACACAATGATAGCTTTTCATTTGTCAACTGGCAGTGATAACCTTGGTTGGTGTGGTCAAGGGTTGTGGAGGTGTCAATAGAGGGGCTATTGATGATGAGGATCCCTTGGTGTGTCTTTCCTTTTTTTGGTGATGTCTATCAAGGATTTTTTCTTGGAGTAGAATTTTCATCCTTGGGTTCTTTGTTAGATGTAGGTTTGACCATTGGAGCCATAAGTGGTGATTGGGAATTGTTTTTAGGAGTGGTATTTGTAGGCGAGGTTTTGTGATTTTAAGATTTTGGCAATTCCTTGGTGACATTCTAGAAGAGGTTCTTCAGACATAGCGGTTGTATCCTAGGAAACTCTTCCTTCAAAAGATATAGTCCTAGCCTTTGGTGTAATGGAATGGCCACCTTCCGCCGAGGATATTTACAATTTGAGGACTCTGAATATCTAGATTTTGGACTGGTTCCTTCTTTGGGGATATGGTTGATTTAGAGAGTTCAACACAAGATATTTGATGGAGAAGATGGGTCTTCATCAAGAGTTGTTTATGATGTAGAGGCTATTATATCTTTTGAACAAGGTCATAAAGAGCGTTGAGTGTTATTTCATCCTGGTCATAGAATGGCACCACCATTTCTTTGGTAGAAATCTTCATGGCACATGTTTGGCTGACCAAGTTTGGTATAGCTTGTACTAAGGTAGCCCAATCCCTTCTTGGCATAAAATCCACTTCCAGCACATATTCTAGCACACAAATCTTACATTTCAAGGGGTTATACTCCACATAAATTATGCATTCAAAACGTCCTAGACATGGTATACCTTGAGTGTCAGTCCAGGGAATCCATTCATGAGCCTACAAGTTTTGCTCGCCTATGCAATGCCATAGCTTATATGTCATGAGATTGTGTTGTGTGTAATGATAGATTTGAGATTGGATGGTTTTGACTCCCAAGATCATTTGAAAGCCAATTTCTATTCAAGGAATCCATTTAAATGGTTTAGGTTCTAGAGTTTTAGATTCTAAAGCTTCAAGTTGTTGAGCTTCTAGCTATTTTAGCTTTGGCAAGATGAGTTCAGACTCTACAATATCACTTTTAGGCACAAGGGTTTGGCTGGTTGTAAGAGTAATGTGAAGTATGTTTCACCGGTTTCTAAGAAGATGGTCTGCTTACTTTCATCAGTGGAGTACGAGGTGTTGATCACCACCACCAAGGACAACCTCTTCAAGAGTAACTTGAAATTCACATTCGATGCTAACCCCAGACTTCAAGGTCTTCAAACCACGTTCATTTTTCTAGGAATGAGTGGGATTTGGCCTAAAGATGCCCAAATTCTTCCCAAAACAATATTGTGAGTAGCATTGAGGCTAATCACTAATTATTTTTATTGAAAGTCTTTGCCCACTAGGAAATCTAGCCAAATGTTGATTGGATCTTCAAGAGGTAGCATAGATGTCTTGGTGAATGATTCTCATTCACTTCTAGATTCACTCATTTGATCTTCAGTCCTCATAACTCATATTCTCCTACCGCACTTTCAAGTCTACATTTATCCATCGAGGGTTGATCAAGGATTTGAAGGTCATTGCCACGGTCCACAACACTAATTGTGTACAAAGATGCATATTGTTTATCCCTTCCCATTGGTTATGTTGAAAGTTTTTCCTTATTTGCATCCAGACACTTTCAGTTTCATTTGCTATTAGCTTTGTAATAAGCCAATGACATTGTTCTGCCTCCGTACAACACCTTGAGTTCTCTCTAGTTTTCTTGTCTTGGGGATTGAATTTCACTTAGCAAATTTGGCTCATTTTGAAAGGAAATTGATAATCATCAATTTGGTCTTGTTTCTCTAGTGTGAAAATTTGGGAAGTCGATAGGGAGGAGTCAATTTGGTCTTGTTTCTCTAGTGTGAAAATTTGGGAAGTCGATAGGGAAGACCAAATTGATAATCGTCAATTTGGTCTTGTTTCTCTAGTGTGAAAATTTGGGAAGTCAATACGGAGGAGTCAATGGTGGGGTGAATCGGTCCCATTCAACCACATTTCATCCTTGGAATTATTAGTTGGAGTCAATTCTTCTTCATTTAGTTGGAAGGGTGTATGTGCTTCCAATACCTTGTTTTGCCATGTGGTGGCAAAGTTTTATTTTGGGTCTCTATTTGTGTTCCTCTATGTAGCACTTGCATCCCAATCTCTTTGTGTGCTTGCAAAAAAAGAACTAGTTTTTGGGTATCAACATCAATAGTTTTACATGGAAGTTTTGATGTTTCTTGTGTGTAGCGGATGTTCCCGCATTGAGAGATAGCTTAAGTCCCTTTGGTGATCTACTATTTTGATTTTCCTATCCTCATTTGAGCTTTTTGAAACCTCCACCTTTTGCTTCTCCTTGGCTTTGTTTGGTTTTTGAGGTTCCAGATCCCTTTTTTGTGTGGTTGATCTTTTAGTTGGTTTGAGGCTTGTTTGCCACCCATTGGGTCACCTGTTGATTTGTGAAATTCATCCTTCAACTTTGGATCCTCATTAATATAATGTGTTACAACATTTTCCTCGACCCATTTCTAAGTTTCAATGTTGGTAGATTGTGTTTTGGTTTGCATCATCTTAGCTCGCAAACCATGTTAGCAAATTCAATGGTAAGATGGTTAACCATCCATTATGTACACTAACAATGTTGAGTGGTGCAGTTTTTGTTGTGTTTGGTATTGCTATGTTTAGTTTCGGACAATATTTGAACAAGTGGTGTATTGCACATTGCTCACATAGGGGTTTCAATGTGTTGGCAGATGGGGTGTTCCAAACAGAGAAATCTACTATCTTGTGTGGTCCATGATAGTAAAAGCACTAGAGTGATGGTCTTGTCACATCTTTTACAATTTATACCCCTTGTTTGGTCTCATTTTGGGCCAAGGGCACCAAACTTTTTAATGTGAGTTCTTGGATTTGTAGGGTTTGAGGTTTTTGTGTCTCTTGTTGAATCATTTGTGTTGTATTTCATTGAGTTGAAGATAATGTACCAATCAAAAAAGGTTAGTGTGCTGCATGACTTTGGTTGCACAAAATTTAGGAGAAAGTATGGTTTCATGGTCTTATTTGCAATGATTGAAATATACAAGCATTGGCTATATGCCCCCAAGTGGAAGAGGTTTCATATTTTGTTGATGTTTAGCTCCTTTTTCATCTCAAATTTATCTCCCCATCAAAGCGGTATAAAGCTATTGACTGGTGGGCTCCAAAATCAATTTGTTTACAACCCCTCATTTGGTTGAGAAATTTTCCACTTCTAGGCCATCATCCAAAAAGTTATGATCCAATTGGATGGCCTCTTTGCAACATTGGCCAAAGGTCTCATGATTTGATACAACGATTAAATTTTGCAAGCCATTTTTCTTTACCCCCATCATAAAACATTGTTTTGATTGAGCGTCATTCAATTTTTCCCATGGTTCACACCATGAAGAATCTAGGGGATAAAATCTCGTATGGTTTCATCAAATTTTTGCTCAATTGAGTAAAGTTTACGTGATGCATAACACCACCAGTGACCTTGCCTCAAGAACCCATAGATGGAGCTACCTTGCCTCAAGAACCCATAGATGGAGCTACCTTCAAAGCTCTATAATTCACTTTGATTTTGGGCCACAATGTGGTAAACCATCAACTCGCTTTTCCTGTTAAGCATAATGTGAAAGCATGGACCTTAGACAAGCAGTTAATTCGCTGCAAAAGCATCACGAGGCTGTTTAAACACTTGCATGAATTCATATGATTCCATGGAACCATTAAATTTATTCATATATTTTGATATTTCCGAGGCAACATATTTAAGGGTATCCCTTGAGCTATGTGTAGCTCCTTCTTGGACTAGGACACCTTTTAACCCATGTGCGACCCCCCTTCCTAAACTATTTATAGCATGGAAAGAATTTGTTTACTAAAGGGAGTTGAGAAGTGATTGAAATTAGTGTTATATGAAAGGGACGTGAGATTGCTAAAATGGCGGTTACCTACACGTTTGGTGAAACTTAGTGGAACACTTCGGGCAAATTCATGCTGATTTTTTTGCCATATTCATGTTTCGGGGGCGTTTTGGTCTCTGTTCGGCCACCACTGCCATGTGTTTTTGGGCACTTATGAGAATTTTTGGTTTGGAATTGTTTCTATCCAAACTCTGCTTTTGCAATGCATCACTGCATTTTGGGTGTGCAGATAGTAATTGCACATGTATAGTTGATTAGGAGAGTATGTGGGCACACCGATGTAGAAGGAAGGTCCTTGAGGAGGAGCAATGGCAAGTCCAATCCTAGATAGAGGGAGGAAGGTGGTAAGGGTCACATTGGTGAAAGGGGTGTTGAGGGGACACAAGGTGGTGTGGTATGGGGTGAGGGAAAGAGGAGACAGGTGGCAAGGGAAGAGGCTAGAGGCTAGAGGGGAAATTTGGTGCTTGAGAGGATTTTGGCATGGAGGGTGGGTGATTCGAGGGAGCAGTGGTGGGCACTAGTGGGGGGTGGGTTGGATGGCAAGTGAGAGATGAAGCCTGGGTTGGATGGCAAGTGAGAGATGAAGCCTGGGTGGGAGTGATAGTGTAGGCTAGGAGGAGGTTGCTAGGGGCGAGGTTGGGGGGGTCTCCTCTAGTGGAATGATCATTGCCCTCATCATCATTAAGGGAGACTGCCAACAGGCAAGTTTAGAGAAAAAAAAGGCCTTTACCTTGCGTGCCTCTTCGAGAGTGAAGTCTTGGGAAAAGTGATACGGGAATCATCAAACTGGAGGATGGCGGTGGCGAGACGATGAATTCTAGTTGGTGGTAGTAGACGTGGGTGTAGAGGAAAAGGAGGCCATATGGGGAGTAAGGGGAATGGAGAGCCTTATAAGCTGAGTAGATTGTTGTCCAGCCGTACCGGTCTAGGAAGGTGAGGGTGGTAAGGGATTTGGACAAGGCATAGGGGTACGAACAAAGGCTAGTAGGTACGGTAAGTCTGATGAAGGGGTCGGTGTCCATGGCTTGTACTCCAGGAGGGTGGCCTAGTTGGAGAGGTTGGCAGTGAGAGGGTGAATGGGAAGGGTGAAGAGGATGGTCGGGTTGTCAAAAAAAAAAGGTTTTGGAAGAAGAGGGTGACAGAGCAGGTTAATGGATGAGGGGGGATTTTGGTGACGAGGTAGGCCAGGGTGGAGGTGGTGAGAGGGTTGTTGAGGAAAATGTTGTGTTGAAGGAGGTTGAGCTGTAGGGTGCAGAACTGGAGCTCCAGAAGCTAGGCAGGCTTTTGTGGTGGGATGGAGAGTTTGGGTAACTCAGTGGTGGCAACATGCATCAAGGTGTCAACTTTGATGGTGTTGTGGATGTCTGTCCTAGAGTTGCGTGTTGTGCTTGAGTCATGAGCTCCTCAACCACTCGTAGGCTATGCATCCTTTTGTTATAGGGTCTACCTTGTATGATTCAAAGGGGGTGCAGATTTGGTTACGATCATCTTGGGTGGTTTGGGCTATTCATAGGGCTTCCCTCTAGGCTAGGGCGTGGGCATTGTGGACTGTTTAGGCATCCTCTTGGGCCGTGTGGAGTTGTTCCTGGAGTTCAGTGTGATTGCTTGTAGGGCTTCGCTGGAGTTGCGTGTTGTGCTTGAGTCATGAGCTCCTCAACCACTCGTAGGCTGTGCATCCTTTTGTTATAGGGTCTACCTTGTATGATTCAAAGGGGGTGCAGATTTGGTTACGATCATCTTGGGTGGTTTGGGCTATTCAGTGCATATCTAGGGCTTCCCTCTAGGCTAGGGCGTGGGCATTGTGGACTGTTTAGGCATCCTCTTGGGCCGTGTGGAGTTGTTCCTGGAGTTCAGTGTGATTGCTTGTAGGGCTTGTAGGGCTTCGCTGGAGTTGTTCCTGGAGTTCAGTGTGACTGCTTGTAGGGCTTCACTGGAGTTGTTCCTAGAGTTCACTGTGACTGCTTGTAGGGCTTCGCTGGTGAGGGTATGCTCTCGATCCTCCAGGGAGGCCTACAATTGGGTGTTGGCAAGGAGGGCAGCCTGTAGATCTTGTTGGCTTTAGATTAAATCCACGCAAGCTAGGAGCATGGCGGATTGAGAGGCTATGACATGCTCATGCTGTGCTGCTTCATGTGTCTATCATGGAGGTGAGGATATCTCTTGTGATGTTAGATAATCGAGGGAGGACTAGAATCCTTCACAAAAAGCCTATTGGGAGTGGAAAAAGCCAGACTACACCCAACAGAGAGTATCCAATGTGTGGCACTGAGAGGTGGATGGTGAGGCTAATGGGCCTTTTGTTAAGGTGAGTTGGTAAGGGAGAGTGGAGAGGTTGGCCACTCGGGCTGGGTGTGGAGTGAAGTAGGGTCTCTTAGAGGAACTTGGAAGTTTGGCAAAGCCCTTTTTACATGGCTGCTTTGCGGCATGCCTCCTCCTCCTATAGATCAAAATAGTGGTGCTTGGAGGGGGCATTGAAGGGGAAGGTTGTGGCTCAGAGATGGGGGGAGGGATAGAGGCACTGCCCTATAGATAGATAGGTGGGGGAAGATCCTCCCAGACGCGTGTATGGTAGAGGACCTTGGTGAGGAGGGATGAGGATGCCAGCTTGCCTTGCAGGTTGCAGAGCAAACGACATGGAGTTATTTGTGGAGGTATTTGGCCTAGTGGACAGGCACACCCTGACACGGGCGAGGGTGGAGAGGTTACGTCTGTTGAAGCGGTCAGCTCAGCATATCGTGAGGGGGACGGAGAGGGCGCAAGGAGGCATCACCAATGTATGTTGTGTGATATTGTGCCACTCAACACCATCTTTGGTTGTGGGACCCTAGAAGGCATCATGCATGGTGCATGACCTATGGTGCGGGTGGGTATCACCAATGCTTGTTGTGTGATATTGTGCCACTCCACTCCATCTTTGGTTGTGGGACCCTAGAAGGCATCACGCATGGTGCATGATGTTGCAATGGTGCACGTAAGGCTGCTCGGGCTAGGGGAGTTGGCGTGCATCCTGGACCAGCTCAAGGTTGAGGTGTACTGTAAGGGGAGTGCCTTTCGAGTCGAGCACCTACCCTGTAGCCTGGCTGGCATTGTATGTCTCAATAAAGTAGAGACAGTTAAGTAGGTTAGGTCCCTAGGGCTGTATGATTGGTAAACCATCGAGCCCAATCTGCTCTAGGTGAGTGACGACATCTGGGTTGGCAACACGGTGTGGTAGTAGGGCTTAGTGTAGTAGAGAAACTTGTGCTCTACTTTATGTGTGTTCTTCATCAAGCTGGGGATGGTGTGGCCATTGACTTGCTTTATCAAGGACTCACCTAGATGAGAGAGCTAGGTTTGGTGCTTGCCATACTCCTCAAAGCGGTGGCCTGTGTGCCGAGAGAGAGGAGTTGGAGGGCTCGGGAGTAGGCAGGAGAGTGGCAGGGTGGCACAAGTGGGTAGGAAGCTATGAAAATTTGCGAGAAAAAATGGCAAGAGTTCGGACAGGGGGCAAGAGGAAAAGTGAGAAAAATGAGTGGTGGTGGGCCCTTTTATAAATTTGTAGGGGAGGTGGCTAGATAGAGGATCGGGTGTGGCTCTGCCTGACGAGGGGAGGGCAATGGATTGGACAAGCAAATGGGTGTGGGTTCATGAGAAGGAACGGCTGTGGCTTTGTGAGACGAGGGGAGGGCCATGGATTGGACAAGCAAATGGGTGTGGGTTCATGAGAAGGAACGACTGTGGCTTGGGGTAAGTGAATGAACGTGGCTACCTTTAGAAAATGGGTGTGGCCTGACAGACGAACGACTGTGGATTTGTGGAAGTGAACGGCCATGGCTTCACGAGAGTGAATGGCCATTTTTTTGGGGACCCTGCTAATAGGTTTTGTACCTTGGACTTTGTGGTCAACACCCCATTGCGGGTTTTGTACTAACTCCTTACTGCCCGATTGGTAATGGTGAGACAAGTCAGATCCAATTGGTTATGGGAAAGGTTGGAAACTCTTCTTTAATCCTTGTTGCCTGTCGGGAGGGGTCTACGTGACTGTAAGGGGTTGGGGGGATGAGAGAATGAGTAGGGGTGAAGTGTGGGAGTCACGTGATAATGGCAAGTGGGGTGGCTGAGGTTGAGGGAATATCATTGATGGAGATGGTGGGTGTGGGAGTCGTGTGCTTGGCTTCATCTTGAACCTTCTGTTTGCCCTTATTTGGCAAAGCGTAGTACTAATGTGCCCAACTTTTGCCGCCATTAGAGGTGTTGCGGCATGGGGCAGGACATTGGGCATTGGCAGCTTGGGTAGCCATATTTGCCTATTGCCTTCATAGAACTTTTGGGATTTGAGAAGATTTTTAGGTACCCACCTATAAGAAGTTGTGGTGTGAGGATGAGGTGGGTTGTGTCGATGGTTCTCCCTGACCTTATGGGTTTGCAGTTTCCTTCGCGAAGGTCGACGTGAGGTTTTGGTAATATGCCGATGTGTTATACCCTTTGGGGTTACGAAGGTTTGAGGGGAAAGGTGGGATCTTTGGGGAATCCACTAGGTGGTAGCACCCTTATAGTAACCTTGTGCGACGAGGATGTTCTTGGGTATCCAATAGTAAGTATTGGTGGGTTGAGTGGAACATGGGTGAGATAGTACCTACTAGAAGTTAGTGGTGTTAGCATTGTTAGCTCGGTTAGCAGGCATCATATTGGTGAGGGTTGACGAGCTGTGGAGTGTGTCGCTAATGAGGCTTTGTTGGATCGGCGAGGATCTTGGTAAGGAAGAGGCCTCTTTTTGGGTGGCATGGTTCTATCTTTTTTGGTAATCAAGAAAGTTGTGGTTGGTGAAGAGGGTTTGACATCTTGTGGAGGTAAGATCTATGGCTCTGACTCTTCATCTGTCATGAGATCGCTTTAGTTCCATATATTAGGCTGAAGGCATTCATCACATTGTTTGACTTATTCGGCTAAATCTCCAAACAAGGTTGGCTACCATAAGCCTGCTAGAAGGATCTTTTGAGCAGTGGTGTCTCCTTTGCAAAGTGTCCGCCTCCTGCGACCCTAGAGAACTCAAATTTAGGAATTTTGGGAAATATGCACAATTTTGGGACAATTCTTTGTTAGATCCAATACAATGTTTACTGTGCGATATGCAAGATTTATTATTGGATGTTCTCAACAAGCATTCTTTGTTAGATCCAATACAATGTTTACTGTACGATATGCAAGATTTATTATTGGATGTTCTCAACAAGCATTTGAATAATGCGATATGATTTATATACTATTGTACATTTGTAACAAGTGTATATGATGTTGGTGGTGGGATGTAAATTTGCCTGCACACACACACACACACACATGCACACCAGGAATTAAGCTTGTTTATATCACATAGCCTCCAATTGACCATCAAACACAGAAACTTTATATTCAATGTAACTTTAAGTTGTAAGAAAGTCTAGGTGATAGAATTAAAAAGATCACCATCTGTATTGAATCAAAATTCTTGAACAATGGGTGAACCATAAATCTAAAAGCTTAAGAAAGCCTTACAATCTGAATAATGATTGAACTATGAGTTTGGTAGCTTCATACAACATTGCTAAAAGATTACAAAGCTAGTTGCCCATATGCTAACAAATCATTCTTTCTCAACTGCACTGACATGTTGATTCAATTGATTCTGTTTGGCCTTCAGTATTATAGCCTTTGGAATTTTGATTTTCTCTGGAAGTCGTCCACCCTTGGGCTTCCATGCCCAAATGATGTAGCTAGTATCTTCCCAGCGCTGAGGATCATTTCTGTTCTCTCGCCACAATACTTGTTCCAGCAATCCTTATAAACCTCCACATCACTTGCATTCTTCTTCTTTGAAATTGGTGCCCAATATTGTATCTAAACTTGTAGGTAGTTTATCGAGTTGTTGTTTTGATCAACATCACCTGTTGTCACTCCCAACCATATTGGGTAATTTGCATCACAAGGTTGTACAAGCGCAAAATCTCCTTTAGACACATCAAGAGTTGGGTTGAACTCTTCAGCAGGTTTGTTGCGCATTGGACCACAATAATGGTCCCCATTTACATCAAACCCTTCATCTACATTCTCCTCCACTTGAAGGTTAAGAGGCTCAGCTTTTTCGCATACACTCCTTGGCCAAAAGTCATAAAATCCAATGTCTTCCCTTGCACTAGGGGTTTGCATGTTTAGCATAAGATTCTCCTAATAGGCAAGGATTGGATTGATCCACTTAGCATAATCACTTTGGTCTCCTTTCTCTTGCAAGTGATCTTTCCACCAATTGACATGTTTTTTTAAGCCCTCGACAACCTTCTCATTTTCCTTAACATACTCAAAGGGTGGCAATACTTTTGGAAAACCTTCAGGAAGCTTGGGTCCTCCCTGGTCATTTCTCTTCCATAACTCTATACCGCTTTCTGGTAACCAATCAACATTTTTGGGGTGTACTTTGTATTGCATCAAAGGTATTCCATCACTCATATAAAACCTGAATTGCAATGGCTTTGAATGTCCAATCAAGCTATCGGCTCCATCATGTAAGCATCCCTTGATAAAGCCTTTGAAGTCTGCCACCTTTTGTAGGAGAAAGGGTGCTGGATGCATGCTAACATACTCATTAAAGATCATCAAATGTGGAAATGTGAAAATGGTTTGTTTCCTCAACTTCTCAGAGAAGCGACTGAACAATGCATCAATATCTTCATGAGTATGACCAACCATAAGAAAACCAAGCTGCACCATGTCAAACACTCCTCGTGCAACCAATAGGGATAGATAGGCAAATACATAACGGTTCTTATTTTCAGAACCACAATTGTCAAGTTGCAACAACAACATCCTTGGCAATCTCTTAAAAAATGTCCTTGAATTTGATGGCATTAAACTTAAGGCATTTCCATTGCCCCTATCTTGCACATGTGTGTTAGTATGAAAGACTGAATGCATATGTGAAGAACAATTTTCCTCTATATCCACATTTGTTTCTGTCTCTGCATCTACATCCTCAATGCTCTGCTTGCAATATGCATTTCTCTCCTTCAGCACTTCCATATGCTGATACAGGGCCATAGTAGACAAAACACAATCAAAAAGATTTGTTCGTGGTTCAGCATCTGAGTTTTATGAGCTCAAGTCACCATACATGTGTTGCTCTCCTCTTTCTAAGTTTCTTAAACATTTTGAGAGAGATGAAATTGTGAAGTTGGGATCACTTGGCCATAACCCCAAGGCAAAGTGACCATAAGTTGTTTGTCCATGTCCATGAGTGAGCATTCCTGTTAAGGATACTGGAAGCCTCTCAATCCCATTGAGAGATTTAGGAACTGGTTTAATTTGTGGTATGGTAGTCTTGCTCTGACCAGTCCATCTTATCATGTATAATACATAAATACCTGTTTGGGTTCATTTCGGAAGAGCTCCTCCAAGCATAGTATAGATTTCGGAAGAGCTCCTCCAAGCATAGTATAGATTTCTACAACTCATTTGTTTCAACATGTGTGCCCTTCTTTGTGCCATGTATCTGGCACGCTCCTCTTGATTTTTTGTTGATTCCAACTTGACCTTAATTGCCGTACAAATGTCGCATTTTGAGAAGGTGCTGGTTTTTGATAAACTAACTGTCTTGAACTTTGTGTTCCACAATCTTGAGAATGATGGTTGTGACAGTGGCCGGTATTCGAACGAGACAAGTGTGTCATTCACTTCATGCAATATGTCCACCTGTTTGTACATTATTGGTAGAACACGTTGGGTCTCGCGGGCTCCATGCATAGTTGTCCTTGACCTATGTGGCATTTGATCGGCATTATTATCTATGAAGCCCTGTATGATTGATTTTGCCATCTCAACATGTGTCATGCCCTTCCGTATTATCCCACTGTTGCCATGACTGACATTACATGCACCATTCAAGAACTTCTTTTTGAGCCTATAGAACGTTGACTTACCAATGCCATGCATTACATACCATGCTTTACTACAAATCTTCTTCCCATCAAATGTGAACTCAAAGCACTCGTCATCTTGACCTTGTCTATAGGCCATGCCCATGTACAAATGTGTATCGTGTACTATAGCTCTGTCCCCAAAAGTGTACCCTAGCTTGTATGATTTCGAATCTATCTCCAATTTGACAACATCGGTTCTCGCAACAATCAATGGTTGCGACGTTGTGAATGTTTGCAACATCACATTTTTTACCAGCTCCATGGGTTTTATCGTAATTTTTCATTACCCTTACCCTATGGACATAGCTCCTTTTCTTATTTGTCCCTTCAATGATATCATAGTCAGTGATCATGGCATCATGGTGTTTGTCATTAGAACTATCGCCATCATTGCCCTCTACATCATCATCCTCTTTTTCATCACTTGAATTGTTTAGGCTGTCAAATTTTTTTTGCATGAAGTGATCTTGAATACCCTCATCAATAGAAGAAGATTCTGTGTCCTTC
This sequence comes from Cibotium barometz, assembly GCF_041138505.1. Taxonomy (NCBI): domain Eukaryota; kingdom Viridiplantae; phylum Streptophyta; class Polypodiopsida; order Cyatheales; family Cibotiaceae; genus Cibotium; species Cibotium barometz. The sequence continues at coordinate 33,196,991 of NC_141074.1, read as the reverse complement.
ACTAATGGTTCACCATTCTCAAGTGTGAGTTGCCTGATCGGCCAACTAACCAAATTCAAACCTGAAACACAAGTTGAACTTGGATGCAAAGATCCTTCTATAATGACACCCAAGCTACTCTCCCCTAGTTCTCTACAATTTATAGCCTCGTATGGGTGGACCAGCAATACTACTCCATTGCCAAGTTTTGTAGATTTGTTGTCATCCCAGAGGATGACACTTTTCTCTTTCTAGCTCTCCCTATCTATAAAGTGATCTTCTTGATCAACAAGAAGTTCCGCAAAATTATCCTCTTTGGTATTAGTAATGTCTCTGTCCATAACAAGGTTGACCAATGGCCATTTGATGATGCTTCCAACTGCTTGAGACATTGTTCTTGCATCCATTGTGGCAAATGGAATGAGAAATGTGTCATCAAAGCTTTGTTGAACATGTATTGCTGCACATGTCTCACCAATGAATTGAAAACCACATGTTTGAGATGCATCAATGGAATGAATAACCCCGCGTGCCTTCCTTGCAGAACCATCAATGAGAAACACTGAAGCACCTTGTTTTAGACCCTGCAATCCCTGAGAAAATCAAAATCTCAATAAGAAAGACTGAAGCGATGTTTTTGCGGTAGTACACAAAACTATAAATGTAATTCAATCTCAACATGAGTTCAGGCTCCAACCAAAGTTTGAATCTCACCTATCAATGCTAATTTGCTAGGAGGCTAGGCTCCATCTAAAGCTTGAGCCTTTGCCTGCATATACTAGCTTGTTAGTAGGAGGCTCCATGAGGCTCACCATCATATGTTAGTTTGCTAGGAGGCTCCAGTTAAAGTTATCATCCTCACTTGCATCATATATTAGTTTGCATATGTTAGCTAGAATGGTAGGCTCCTCCAACAAAAGTTAAAGCCTCACCTGCGGATGCTAGTTCGCTTCTAGGAAGCTGCAAGTAAAGTTTGAACCTGACCCACAGATGCTAGTTTGCTTGGAGGCTCCAACCAAAGTTTGAGCCTCACCTTCATATGCTAGTTTGCTATTAAGAGGTCCCAATTGAAGTGATAATCCTCACCTCATGTATATGCTAGTTTCCCAAGAGGTAGGCTTCATCACCCTCTGCATCTGGCCACACCGTTTCATTGGGATATTGAGTCAAGATATGGTGTCAATTAGCCAACCATCAATGTTTCATAGCTACAAAAGGCAAAGGTGAGTGGTTACAACAGCAGCAAAGGCAAAGAGAAAGCAATAGAGAGAAACAATATACTAGTGAAGAGAATGTGACATGGAAATGAGCAAATGGACATTGGATTTGAGACTTTTCTCCTTCGTGAGACTCAAACTCAAGTTTGAGCCATTGTGCATTATATAGATTTTAGTTGAATTTTTAATCGCATAGTTCATAAGTATGTTTGGGTGTATGGGGAAAGAGGGAAGAAAACAAGAAATCTCAAGCTCAAGGCTCGAACTTGAGTTTGAGCCTTGTCTATTCACACAAGTAAGTAGGAATAGAGAGGGAAGCTAGGATAATCCAATAGAACAAGTGGGGTGTGGATGAAGATGGGTATATAACCAAAAGTGAAAGTAACTATAATCAAAAGACCTGGGACCTGGGCCTGGGCCTGGGCTTGGGGAATGAGCCATTGTGCATTATATAGATTTTAGTTGAATTTTTAATTGCATAGTTTAGAAGTATATTTGGGTGTATGAGAAAAATAGGAAAGAAAACAAGAAATCTCAAGCTCAAGGCTCGAACTTGAGTTTGAGCGTTGTCTATTACACAAGTAAGTAGGAATAGAGAGGGAAGCTAGGATAATCCAATAGAACAAGTGGGGTGTGGGTGAAGATGGGTATATAACCAAAAGTGAAAGTAACTATAATCAAAAGACCTGGGACCTGGGCCTGGGCTTGGGCTTGGGCTTAGGCTTGGGCTTGGGGAATGAGCCATTGTGCATTATATAGATTTTAGTTGAATTTTTAATCGCATAGTTTATAAGTATATTTGGGTGTATGAGGGAAGAAAACAAGAAATCTCAAGCTCAAGGATCAAACTTGAGTTTGAGCCTTGTCTATTACACAAGTAAGTAGGAATAGAGAGGGAAACTAGCCTAATCCCATAGAACAAGTGGGGTGTGGGTGAAGATGAGTATATAACCAAAAGTGAAAGTAACTATTATCAAAAGACCTGGGACCTGGGGCCTGGGCCTGGGCCTGGGCCTGGGCTTGGGCTTTGAAACCGAAACCGAAACTCGGCTTTCTGCCGGGTCATCCCCACGCTCCTCCATTGATGTCCCCACGCTCCTCCCCGTTGACGTCCTCCTCTCCCGACGTCGGCGCAGCCAGCCCCCCCCCCTCCTCCTCTCGGCGCAGCCCCACCCCCCCTCCCTCCTCTCCCGGCCACCAGCCCAACCCCCCTTCGCCTTGGATTTTTTCTTGTTTGAATCGCATGCATGCCAAATAGGGTTTTCAAACAGTGGGTCTCATCCAATGCTATTTTGTTTTCCTTGTTTGTCTACGCAAACATCATCTACAGTTTCATCTACGGAAACAAAATTTAAAAGAGGGTAACAAGCACATACCTCTGCTATCTGGCCTCTGCAGACCGCTGTGCACAGCTCCATGGAGGAAATAAGTGGTGTGGCAGGGACAGTACGGTCGCCCTGCAGGGTAATGACTCTACCTCCATTCTCAAAACGTAGCGTATTATGTAGGTAACTCCGAGCTAGACTAGGGCCCAAGCCATACAGCCACTCCCTGCTTAGATATACGTCTGCTCTGGCTAAGTGCATGACCTGAAAGTCAAGCGGAGCCTCATAGTCCTGCATAGATAATGGGACCCCCAATACTACGGTATTCCATACCATTTTGTCATACCCGTTGGCTAGGCCAACAGTATACTCATGATCGCTCTGGCAACCCCAACTTCTTGACTAACGAGTAGTTCAAGAAGTTGTGGCTAGCTCCATCATCAATAAAAACTGTGACTCTACAGCCACCTATGGTGCCATACATGTGCACCATGTCATGCGGACCTACCTTAGGCTGCCACATCGCTGGTGTCACCGAACAAGCGTGATGCTCATCACAATGATACACTGTCACCTCTCTGAACTCTGCGGAACTGAGAGGGAGTCTCTGCACTATATACAACTGCCTAGAGGATTTACCATCTCTTTTGGGCTCATTGTCGCTCGTGCTGGCTTTAAGCTTTGGACACTCAGCCTTCGTGTGCCCTACATCATTGCAATTAAAGCACGCGCTTTAATATGCTCCTCTTTTTTTTTGGACTTCGCTGTCTCTTTTCTTCCTGGATGGTCGCGGTTTTTTAGACCAATGACCACCCTGTCCTCCCTGGTCCATCCTATCCCCCTGCTTATCACTACGGAACCCTTTTCTTTTAAGGCCTGACCTCCTCTTTTCACTACCCTTGGCCCTGCTCGAACCACCACCACGCGCACTATGGCGCTTGATGTCATCAAATATCTGCGCATACTTAATTGCCTCTGCTAAGTCTTTAGGCTGTAAGGGCTCTACGTACTCAAGGTAATCATCTTTGAGGCCTCTTTTAAAGCCTCACAATGTCTGGAATGCATCGATCCCCTTTAGCTGGAGTACTATCTCCCTATAGTCTGAGATGTACTGAGTCAGGGATTTGTTCTCCATCGAGCACTTGTCCCATAACTCCCAGCTTCTCTCCGCCTCATTAACAGGCAAAAACTCTTTTCGAAACTTTGTGTCAAACTCCGTCCAAGTGGTAGGACGAGTCGTCAAACTCATCCACCACTTGTACACTTTGCCGGTTAATGAGAGGCTAGCCTCTATGGGCTGCACCCGGCTAGGCTGTTGTCGCAGCGCGTGCAAGTCTGACCACTTCGCTAGAAACATGTTGACCGAGTCCTTGTTTCTCTCCTTCTCCTCGCCACCAAAACTAGGTGGCTTCAAGTCTTTCAATAACAACGAAGCTGTCTCTACGGAGCCACGTAGGCGCATCGGCCTGTACTCCTACAACCACTGGCAAGGCTATGCTCACCCGTGCCGCAGGAGCTTATCTATCACGAGGAGTCGGAGTACTAGCCGAGGCGGCTATCAGTGCGTCTAACCGGGTGGAGATGCTCTATAGCATCGTGACTAAGTCAGCTTGGACTTTACCCATATTGTTCAATTTTGCATTAAGATATTTAAAAATCCACTAGAGAGCTCCGTCTCTGTCAGGACGTCGACAGGGTCCAATAGGTCATAATCGTCGTCGTCGTCATATTCCAAGAGGTCCTCCTCGGTCCCCTCGACGACGTCGGTGTTCATGTCATCTGGCTCATCGGCCAATGTGGCCGCTGCGGGCTCGCTGGGTCCTAAGGCGGGGTCAACAGATGAGGAGGGCACTGGTTGATCACGTGTGATTGACGAGCGCACTCCGGATCGGGTGTATACGGCCTGACAATTCGGTCGAGGTCAAACCCGCGACCGAGGACAAGAGACCTAAAAACCCTAGAGAAGTAGAAGGCGGTGGTGGGGACACACTACGCCTAGCAGACATTTTAATTCTTGCACAAATAAAAATGCGAGAACTCGAAAATTACCAAAAAAACGCTAATAAAATGAGCAGTGGAGAGAGAATAGTCACCCCCCTTACGGTCGCCTGCGAGCGACTCTTATCGACTGCCAATTTGTGTTGTGTTGCGAGCCTCTACAAGCGTCGCTACTCCGGGATGCTCCGATCCGAGAGAAAGGTGCCTGCAACTCATAAAAAAAATTATTCCCCGCGGGAACCTATGCCTGAACCACCCTGGGATTATCCCTCCACTGCCGGGATTATCCCTCCATAGCCGGGAGAGAGGTGTTCGCTGGATTTAAAAAAACAAAAAAAAATCGTTTTTGTCACTTCATCAGGTTTCAAATTGACGGCCGCGGCACTAGCCTTGGCTGGCCGCCTATGGGCTGGCCACCGGAGCGGCAGCGCGAGCAGGCAGGCCACCGGCTGTGCTGGTCGTGGCTGGCCGCCTGGCCGCCTGTCCGTCGGCTGCGCTGGCCTGGCTAGCCGCCGGTGCTGGCCTGCTGGCTGGCTGGGCTGGCCATCGACAGCACCAGGCAGGCCGTCGGCTGCGACTATTCTCCAGCTAGAGAGCTCCGTCTTCTCAGGCCGCCCTTACAAGGTTCCCTCCACATAGTCGACCTCTTCACATATACTCACACAGTGGACTTCTTCTTCCGCAGACAAGCTCTAAAGCAAAAGAAAGAAAAAAACACAGAAATTGCTTACCTGCAATGGAGAGCTTGGTGGGTGTGTGCAAGGGGGAGAGAGAGAGAGAGAGAGAGAGGAAACCCTTCCTTCCAGCTATGGCCAACCTCTTCTTCTGTCCATGACTTCTTGCTGTAGGATCTTTGGGATAAGGTTATCCCCCCAAATTTGATTGAGAGCCAATCATTAAACGGTTGGGCCCGCTTCGCACGCCACTTTCGCACGCCACTCGCGATCCTGACGCCAAGTGCTACCACAGGAGGGGGGACGGCCTTTGGCTCACCACCCAGCCCCACAGAGGAAGAATGAGGATTGCCCCTCATTCCCCTAGGCTATATAGTGTGTGGCCTGTCATCCACACTAGTCTGGCCGCCCATGACTCCGCATGGGCATCCTCTCTCCCACTGAACCCCGGATGGCCACATCCTCGGCGCTCCGACCGAGGCATTGACGCTAAAGCCCCGTCTGGCCATCTGGTCTGTTCGTCGGTCAGAGGCATTACAGCCTACGTGACAGCAACCCATGATCATACATAAGAAATCAATAGTCTACTACCCACCACAGGCTAATGGGTAGGCGGAATCCACAAACAGAATCATGAAAGGAATTCTATTATTCAAGACAATAAATGAAAATAGGATAGATTGGGATACAAAATTGCATTCTGCATTGTGGGCATTCAGAACAGCTTACAAGAATGCAATTCAACATGGTGTATGGATTGGAATCCCATGGAGTTCCTCACACAAAGCCTCAGGATGATAGATGTGGTAGAAAGACTCTCTCCGAAAGAATGAGAAGTCAACAAAATCGAGAAACTCCTCAAATTGGATGAGAACAGACTGCATAGTGCATGGACAACTAAGATTGTGCAGAGAAAAAGAAAGCTCTAGGTGAAAAGGAACAAAAAATTCAAGATCTTCGAGGAAGGAGACGCAATCTTGCTATTCTCCTCAAGAATGGGACCTCACCCAACCAAGAAAGTTAAAAATGAGATGGACAGGCCCATTCAGAATCGTCAAGAAAATGGGAGCGTGAACCTTAGAACTGGCAAGCCTAGATGGAGAAAGGCTAAAGAAACTAGTGAATGCATATAGGCTGAAGCCTTATCATGGAAGGATGCCAGAACAGGAAAAGACCCAAGCAGAACAAGTGCGTCAAGATCCAAAAAGTAGCCAAGGAGCAAAATAAGAATCCAGTCAGGATAAGGAATGGGAAGTGGGACAGGATTCTGGAAAGAGCAAAAAGGGAAAAGAACAAAATCTAAAAATAGAAACTATCACTATAAATATGATTTTAGTGTGTACAAAAACTGAGGAGCCAGGTAGCAACTGCATGCAGGTGGTGGGAAAATCGATGTTACCGCTCGTAAAAGGGTGCATGGATGGAAAGGGAAAGGCATCACATCACTTTCGCCCCACCACTACTCGGCCATAATGACCTCATGGCTTGTGCAATAGGCACTAATGAACAAAATTTGAAAAGAATTGGGAAAAATCATGAAAATATTAGGCAATTATGGCCATACCAAGGGGAGGCATACACCATGACAACAACTGAGACACTGCACTTTCTCACTCGAATGCCTGGGTTGCATGTTTCTATTATACAAAAGCTATATTCCCCGCTCTCTGATTCGCTACGCTACCTGTCCTCTCCTTGATAAGCCTTGTTGGAATCCCTACATTTTCTCACTCTACCCTTGCTATCTGTTGCCTGATAGGATGGTGGAGTTTGAATATATGTCGTCTACTCTATACAAGGAAGCTTTGTACAAGGAAGCATATAAACATGTAGAGTGGATGGAAAAGATGGAGTTGAAGGAGTTTGCAAAATTACCTTGGGAGGATCTCCGGCATAACTTCAGAGCAAGAGAACATCTCATATCAGTTTGATGCAAGTTTATGCTTTAATCTTTGATGAATTTGTGAGTTTTTAATTATTTCTTCAAGAAGTACAAAAGGTCCCGTGATAGTGGTATTAGAGAATAGGGTACTTTGATTTGAAGAATAAGGGAGAACTCACTAAAAGTGAAAGGTTAGAGTACAAGGACTCATGGAAAAAGATTGGGAGGTTCATGGAAATTTTTTGAGCCACTAGATCAAGATTTAGATCAAGGGCTATGGTTTAATATCAACCTACCCTTCTTCTTCCCAAAACCACCTTTAAAAATCTTAATCCTCTCCTTAATCCATCTATATGGATGGAATTAGAAAATTTAGGAGATCAAAGCCTTGATTTCAGAATTGCTAATCATACCCTCTACTCAATTTCTATAATGGAGGGCTCAAATTTTTTCTCTCTTCTTCCCTTCTCCATAAATCATTGTGCGTTGTAGGATCTCAACTTTTGAAGAAACAAAGAATTTTGTTTTTCTTTTAGTTCTCTTAATTAATTTTTTTGTATTCTCTTTCCCGCCCTCTCCTTGGCACGACGACGGCAAGACATTCAATGATGGCAGATTTTGTTGTTGTTGTCTTCTTCTTCATTTCTTTTCCTTCGCCTAGTCGTGCTACACACTGTTGTTTTGATACAAACTTCTAAGATTTTTTACAAAGCTTTAATAAACTTTGGATAAGCCTTACTAAGCTTTTATTAAAGCTTATTTTAATTTTTTTTCCAAAAATATTTTCAAGTTCCTCTATACAAAAAGAAAAGAAATAGTGGGAGCTTTACAAAAGAAAACTTCAAAAAGTGGATAAAAACTTTGACGGAGGTTCTTCTACAAAATATAATATTCCTTTTCAACATTTCTTTAACCCATTATTATTGGCATTATTTAGGCATCAAGAAATTATTATCCTAGTTATCGTCTTTGACATTTTTTTACTCTTAACAAAACTTTTTCAACAAGTAATTACTTGAATTTATTGCGTTAAGGAGTTATCTTCCACATCGGATGTATTTATTGAGCAATATTCTCGAGCTTTTAAAGATTTTCGGATCCATGGTTATTAGTTTATTTTTTGACATCAACAAATATTATTTTTCCCACTTACTCTTCGACATATGAGCTTTCAATTTTTTACAAATGGTGGGTGAAATTCAAGCTAAGTAATAACTATACTTTTTAAAATTTATAAATCAATAATTGAATTTTGATATTATATTATGAATTGAAACTAACCTATATACTAGTATATGCAAAATCTCTGATGATTTACCATTTAAGTATTCGCCTTGTGTAATTTGATTACTTGCATAAAATAAAAATTGTTGATTATCGATTTGTTTTCTTCTAAGTAATATTTTACATTCCAACCTATGTAAGTTTCTCCATTTTCCATAATTTTAATCATCAAAAAATTACAACGTCACATATGCTTGCAATATTTGTGTCCTTTTAATGATGTATTTTGTAGCAAAGCTATCCAACACTTGTAAGTTGCTACCCTCTATAACTTAGTAAATAATTCCTCCAATATTTCTATGTAAGTTTTATCTTTCAGATAGTGATTCGAGTACTTTCCAAGTAAGCTTTTCATTACTATCCTTACAATAGTGATCATGCTTAAATATTTATGCATAGAATTTCAAACCATATTACTATAGGTTTTATTTCTTATGAGGCCATAATTTAATATAACCTTAGTTTGGTTTGAAAGAATTCAATATAATTATATATATATATATATATATATATATAAATCCATTCGCGTTGCTTTTGTAAGATTCCTCCCTCTAGCTTTTGAGGTGTACAACTGTAAGAATCTCCCCTTCTACTCTTATAATTATTCCCCTCTCTCGAATAAAAGAAAGATCCTGTTTTGCCCTGTTTTGGCTTGGAGAGAGAAAATGTCTAGAGGGAGGTAATCCAAAATTGAGATATTTTTGGATAGAAAAATCCTCCTAGTATCTAAAATGGTTTCCCCTAAAACAAAAATTCAAAAAGAACTTTCCAATGTGCAATTGGAATTAATTGAAAATAGGTATAAAGGACCTTAGCCTAAGGGTCTAGATTTTCAGAAATTTTTAGATTATGGTCCGATTAAGGTTCCTATGGGCCAATAGGATCAATCCAAGTGTGGGGAGGAGATAAATCCAATTTATAAAAGAAAAATACCCAAAAATGAGTAAATGCCCACATAAGATGAAGAGTTGATTGAGTACAAGGTTTATTAGTAAAAAACTATGAATATTACTAAAAAAATGAGATATTTTGGGTATAATGATACATTTTTGACACCTTGGTAAGGAGAAGGGGGCACTTCAAGGAGGCACGTATTTCACACATGTGGTGGAGTTTTTAACTCAAAAATATTGTGATATTTTTATCTCTCCTCTCTCTTGGATCAAACCAAATCAAAAGGGAGCCAAACTAGGTCCAGATCTTGTCCAAATTCAACCAAACTGAACCTGGAAAATTCTAGAACCTAGTTGGACTTGGTTAGAGACCTCCCTCACCTATAAATAGATCCTTAGTCCTGTGAACTATACCATGCAAGTGTTATACTAAAATAATGATATTTTCTATTATCCTCTAAAAATCCTCTACAATTTGGAGAGATTGGAGCTTCTCTCTCTCTTCAACCTTCTTTGGAGCCTTCCTCAACATACTAACCAATTGATTGGTTAGGGGCCTCTCTAATGACTAAAGAATCAAGCAAAACAAGAGGTAAAATGTGATTTTATGGTCTTTTCCTTAATCTTCTAAATGTTTCTCACTTCTCAACCCCTCTCAAGCTTGAGAAGTACTCAATTGAATGGTTCTTTAATGCAAATGGATTTTATGGGCTTTTCCTTAATCTTCTAAATGTTTCTCACTTCTCAACCCCTCTCAAGCTTGAAAAGTACTCAATTGAATGGTTCTTTAATGCAAATGAAGCTCTCTAATGAATTTTAGTGATAAATCACATAAATTTTACATTTATGCTTAAATTAGAATGCTTTTATTTTTATCTCTCTCTCCCCCAAAGAATGGTCATTCCTATGACCAATTCTCTATTCAATTAGTTCTTCTCATGGAGAAATTCTCAATTCACAAATCAAATTCTAGGCTTGTGAAGCTAGAGGTTTAAGAAAATGATTTTTATACTTATATGCTTGAAAAATATGGTAATATTATGAGATAAATCCATAAATTGGATTTAAGGCTAAAAGATAGTTATACTATCATAATTACTTTACAATGTCTTAATCTTTTCATAAAAATTAAAAATTACCTGTAATAGCAGCGGAGCTATGGTAAAATTTTTAAGAAAATTGATACATAATTCATTCTTATGCATAACGTGAAAAGAGGACTTCCTACCATATTCTAGGATTGAATATCCTAAGTTAAAAGAATGGTTTTTGTCACATTCAATGGAAAACTAATCTTTAAGTTTATGTGTAATTAAATAATTAAGAAATGAGAAAACTATGGTAGTTATATTTAAAGGATAAAAGAGGAATTCCTATGACATATCGAATTCAATCATTTAGATGGGAAAAGAGAAATTCCTAGCATATTGGAATCAATGGATATTTTAGTTAAATTCAAAGATAAATTTTAGATAAATTTATTTTTCTATGAGAAATATTTAAATGATAAAAGAGAAATTCCTATGATATTTGAAATTCAATCATTTAGATGGGAAAAGAGAAATTCCTAGCATATTGAATAAATGGATATTTTATTTTAGATGAATTTATTTTATGAGAAATATTTGATGATAAAAGAGGAATTCCCATGACATTGGAATGTAAATAATCAAATGAAAAAAGAGGAATTTCCATGATAATTAAGGTCCAAGAAATTAAATGGAAAAAAGTTAAATTCTTAGTATAATTAGATTTATGATTATTTATCAAGTGGAAATATGGGTAGAATTGATTTTTGTAAATCCCATGAATTCTTTTATTCAAAAGAGGAATATCGAATATAATTCATTTGATAAATTGAGAAGGAATATGAAAATAGTCATCGAGAAAAAGAACCTTTATCTAGGCCAAGCAATTGGCAAAAATTTAGAAAAAGTCCCATTATCGGTGTATCAAAGTAGTAAAAAACTACTAAATGGGAATATGATGTGGAACGGATGTGATAAGATGTAAATGGGATGTGATAAGATGTAAATGGGATGTGATATGATGTGAATGGATGTGATAAGATGTAAATAGGATGCGATAGGATGTGAATGGATGTGATAAGATGTGATGTAATGAAAATGGATGTGGATGTGTATGTGAAAGAATGGATGTGGATGTGTATGTGACAGAGTGTGATGTAAATGGATGTGGATGTGTATGTGAAAGAATGGATGTGGATGTGTATGTGAAAGAAGGGATGTGCATGTGTATGTGAAAGAATGGATATGGATGTGTATGTGAAAGAAGGGATGTGTATGTGTATGTGAAAGAATGGATGTGCATGTGTATGTGAAAGAATGGATGTGGATGTATATGTGAAAGAATGTGATGTGATGTAAAGGGATGTGGATGTGTATGTGAAAGAATGGATGTGGATATGTATGTGAAACAATGTGATGTGATGTGACATAAATATATATGGACGTGAAGTGATAGATATGAATGTATGGATAGATGTGGGTAGTCGTACATGTGAACGATTGGATGGATGTGGATGAATGAAATGAGATGTGTATGAATGAGATGTGTATGAATGAGACATGATGTGGATGTGATGTGTATGAATGAGACATGATGTGGATGAGATGTGTATGAATGAGACATGATGTGGATGTGATGTAATGTGGATGGGATGAATGAGATATGATGTGGATAGATGTGATGTGATGTAATGTGGATAGAATGAGATATGATGTGGATAGATGTGATGTAATGTAATGTGGATAGAATGTATATGATGGGATGGTGATGATGAGAATGAATGTGATGGATATGAATGAATGTGATGTAATGGATGTAAATGGATGTAAATGGATGTGATGTAAATGAATGTGATGGACATGAATAGATGTGATGTGATGTGAATCGGGATGTGAATGAATGAGATGTAATGTCATGTGAATCGAGATGTGAATGAATAATATGGGATGTGAATGGATGAGATGTAATGTCATGTGAATGAGATGTGAATGAATAATATGGGATGTGAATGGATGAGATGTGATGATGTGAATCGGGATGTGAATGAATGAGATGTCATGTGAAATGGATGTGATGTAAATTGGGATAGATGTGAATAGATGAGATGTGATGTGATGTGAATGGATGATATGTAATGTGAATGAATGTGATGTGATGTGAAATGGGATAGATGTGAATGAATATGATGTGATGAGATGTGGATATGGGTAGATGCAAGTGGATGAGCTGATGAGGATAAATGAGGAAAGATGTGATGAGATGGAAAATGATGTGATTGGATGAGAATGGGAATACATATGAAATGGATGTGGATTAAGTAATGTGGATTGACATGTAACAATGTGGAAGGACGAGAGTTCGTTATAGAAACTATATTTATGACCTGTGGGGAAGCATTTTGACCATCTTGTGAATGAGGTTGTAGAGACCTAACTGATAAAGTTGCAACAGCTGGATGGAGAGTCAACGGAGGATGTCTCGCGTAGCAAGGTCGGCTGAGGTCTTGACTAGCCTCGGTTTGATTTAAATGGTGAGCTTCCGGTACGGTGGATGAGGGACCAAGGAAGCGGCCCATGAGTGAAGCGCTAGGTGACCTGTGAAGGATCTTAGAGGGTGCTGACCATACGGTGCTCGGGCCTTGGGTCACCGAAGATACCCACACATGCGTCGAGGAAGATAATGGAACAAGGAGTTAGAGTTGTTTTCTGAAAACCGAGCATGGATCTGGTTGATTGACCTTGCTGGTGCTCAATGGATGAGTCCATGGCTCTTTTATATGGATCTGTTGGTTGATCTTGCTGATCTTCAACGGAGATTCCATCTGGATTTTTATAAGTGAATATATTGCCAGGTACTATGAGCTAGGAACTATTGAAAAGGCCCCTGAGTGGACAGGTGGTGAGCGTTCTGGTTACCAATGATGCCATAGGTACAACAATGAAGGAATGATTGGAAATTAGAATTCAACCGGATATTTTAGAGGATTATGATCAGTGATACTATGGTTTCATTAAAAGATTGTTTTAAAGTCAGCTGAATTTGTGAAACAAGTAATTTCATATTGGGTGTGTAAGTAGTGTGACTATCTTGAAGTTTGCATGAAGCGCCGGCTAGGGGCCTGGGAACTCTTTTCCCTGGTACCCCGAGACAAAACCTAACCAAATTCCCAATTGGATCCCATCACTATAGTGGTTGGGCGGTTGGCTAACCCATGGGACTGGATGGCTGGACTGATGGATCCCTAAAAAAAGACTCAATTCTGTTAAGGTACAATAGATGAAGTAAATCCCGGATAGTAATTGTTCTATGGAAAAGAATCAATGGCTGTGCCTCTCAACAATGAGGAAAAAAGCGTTGATCTCTATGATCCAAGTGCAAGTTTCTTCCTTGATCTGACCAAGTGCCTTACAGGTTCGGTTGGATCAGTTTGGTCAGTGATGACCTTGACTATGTTAGAGTAAAATACCCTGGAGGAATTGCCCGTGCTTTCTAGGCGAGGGAAGTTTTTTCGGGTTCGGTTTTGGAAGAACCGAGGGATTAGTCTCTTGTCCGGATATTCGTGGGTGAGGCCCCCTAGTGAGAGACCATGCCCGCGCAAGAAGTGCTACTTTCGCTGTTAGCACCCCCGAATTCGTTGCGCGGAGGGGGCAGGGATCTTTCATTCTCATTTTTCTCTCAAATTTCTAATGAAGTATTCTCAATGTAGAACATCATTGCAACCGAATATATGTAAGGTACGACCTTCTTACACTTGATGCAACCTTATGATTACCAAGTTTTATATTTATTATTCAAGTTTATTTTAACTTCAAATGCAAATTAATCTTTTCATCATCATCTCATTTGACATTAAGGTAAGTACATAGATTTAGACTTGTTTATTTAATCAAGATTGTTAGAATTATTACTATAGTCATTCATATTTATATTTGTGCTTAAACTTTGGATGTATTGAAAAATCAATTCTATCATTCTTTATTTATAATCACACCCTCTCAAATAGCTTTTTAACTCAATATTAGTATTTCCTATCCTTATTGAATTTATCTTTTATTCTTATGATGTTAAGTTTCTCATGAATTAACAACTTTATATTCCCTATCCATAGAAACCATAACGATTCACATCTCTTTGGAGGGTTAAAATTTTTTTTGACAGATAATTTCAATAACACCACCACAACAATGGAGGTATGTATATATTCACTTCCTTTTGTAAACTTTTCATATTTATTCTATATTTCTTTAAGTGTTTCTACAATATTTCTACCATAGTGAATTTTTGCCAGTTAAAACCTTTTCATGCACTTACGATCGGGAAGGCTTGTTGGTGATGACATTGCTTATGACAATAGTGAATCAAACCAACCGAGGGATCCTCCTACCAAGAAAGCCTAGGGTCAGCTTGCTTGATCACCACAACCAGCACACAAAAGAGTGTGTTTGATATGCAAAGATTGGATTCTATTGAATCATCAAGTAGTGAGGAAACAATGGATATCACTCTTAATGAGGAATTGGTGGGAGAGATCTTCTCCAACGCTATCTGGTGGATTCATGGGCTTAGCTTGAGGAATCGTAGGATACATCTATGAGCCTGAAAGAGAAGCTTCACAAGCTGCCAAGGGACAGCCACTATCGAGATGAGATAGGGAAATAGACACTAGAAGACTTAGGAACAAACGATAAATAATCAGCAGAGAAACAGTTATACCAGGGGAGAGAAATCCTCCACCTACCACCAGTACAACTTACTCCCAAAATTGGAAGGGACTCTATAAGTTCCCTAAGGATGGGTAAAATGTATTTTTCCCTTTCGAGGGAGCTAGAAATCAAAGAAAGTTTGAGGGAAGCACAAGCCCAACTCAAGAGGCTTAAATAGGAGAAAGTGAGCCTAGATCTCCCATAAGGAATTATGGCTAAGAGACACGCCTTTAACATGACAATACATGGGGAAGGGTCATCTAGTGGATTGAGACACAAGGAAGACATGGTCGTATGAGACAATTCTAGAGAGATTAAACAGGTAATAGAGGAATTCATGCCACCTCTAGAACCTATTCTAAAAGGAGTCTTGGGAAGGCTTGACTGCTCTTGTAGCACCATTCTCAGATAATGAAAATCTATTGTCGAGAGAAAACATACAACAAGGAAGAAGTAAATGCAATGTTGAGGATCCTAGAGTTCCAAGAGTATATGAGAGGCATGTTATAGGAAGGGAACCTAGGAGAAGTAGTTTTTTATGATATTAAACAAAAATGTGGGAGCTATTCTAATACTACTTGACCCAAGGATACATGATGGAAAAACCAACATGCTGGAGCTAGTAAAGGCCAGGGTAGGGGTGGAGTAGCCATAGGAAAGGTGGTGCACATGAGGCCTCACCAAGGAGCCAATCAAAGTCACCCCTCACATGGGAGTCACAACACAACACCTATCGACCTATTAGGCCAAAGAAATAGGTAGGGGCTTTTTTTCCCTACCAAACCAATGAGACACCAAGAGAGGCGAAACCCAAAAATATCCCTCCCCCCATCTAGCAACATTTTCCCAAGGAATCCTAAGGGTATGGCACCCCCAAGGTCCTCCATACTTGCCCTACACCTTGGGCAGACTCTTGGGGCCACATTTGTTACCTGTATATCCCATAGGCAACACCCCAGCTAAAACCCTCCATAAAAATGTTTTGGCATGCGAAGGAATCTTGGACTCCCAAAGTCTCTTGCCTCTAGCCATCCAGCAATCATCACCCCATTTGACTCTCCATATCTTATAAAATTCAAGGAAATTATGCTTGCCTTACATTAGCCAGCAGATTAATTTCCTTGGTTTTTCCACTCCCCATCAACCCAACCACGGTCCTTGATCCACCTAATCATTGAAAAGGTTGTGTTGATTTGCTACTATTGATTTGTAGAGAGGTCAATTTACCAAGCACTTACCAAGCAATCCTTCTTAGCCCTCATGTTTGCCTAAATGAACATTCTCCTTACCTTGAACCTTGGGAAGACTCTTGAGGCCTAATTTGTTACCTGAAGATTATATCCCATAGGCAACACCCCAGCTAAAACCCTCCATAAAAATGTTTTAGTATGCAAAGGAAGCTTGGACTCCCAAAGTCTCTTGCCTCTAGCGATCCAGCATTCATCACCCCATTTGACTCTCCATATCTTATAAAATTCTATGAAATTCTTCTTGCCTTACATTAGCCAACTGATAAATGTCCCTGGTTTTTTTAACCCCATCAACCCAACCCCGGTCCTTGATCTACATAATCGTTGAAAAGGTTGTGTTGATTTGTAGAGATGCCAATTTACCAAGCAATCCTTATCAGCCCTCATGTTCACCTAAATGAACATTCTCCTTGCCCTGCACCTTGGGAAGACTCTTGAGGCCAAATTTGTTACCTGAAAATTATATCCCATAAGCAACACCCCAGCTAAAACCCTCTATGAAAAGGAAGCTTGGACTCCTAAAGTCTCTTGCCTCTAGCCATCCAGCATTCATCACCCCATTTGACTCTCCATATCTTACAAGATTCTAGGAAATTCTTCTTGTGGCTTACATTAGCAAAATGATAAATGTCCCTGGTTTTTTCAACCCCCATCAACCCAACCCTGGTCCTTGATCCACATAATCATTGAAAAGGTTGTGTTGATTTGTTGTTGATTTGTAGAGAGGTCAATTTACCAAGGACTTACCTTAAGCAATCCTTATTAGCCCTCATGTTCACCTAAATGAACATTCTCCTTGCCTTACACCTTGGGAAGACCCTTGAGGCCTAATTTGTTACCTGATGATTATGTCCCATAGGCAACACCCCAGCTAAAACCCTCCATAAAAATGTTTTGGAATGCGAAGGAAGCTTGGACTCACAAGTGCACCATGGGAGCAAGAGAAAAAAGTATGGGGTTGCCACCTCCTCACAACACACATGTTGCATGATCATAATGCTGCCCTTTGGAAGCAGGTTAACGAGTTAAACACACAAGTGAAGACTTTAAAGGACCACTTGGCAGCAGTAGAGGCCATGCATTGGGATGTTATAATGAAAATTTTGAAGGCCACTGAGGAGCAAGAAACCAGATACAAGGTGTTGGAAAGCAATAATGTGGTCCTTACCCAAACCATTGTTCAGAGAATCAAAGAAAATACAGACCTTAAGGCAAAGTTGGAACAAGCTAAAGAGTAATTCCAGAAGGAGGTCACCCACAACCACGAGCTCAAAGCCCTTCATGCCCAGCAAGTACAAGAACTTAAGCACAAATCGATGGCCAAAGAAGAAGAGTTGCAATGACAGATCCGATAGTTATCCTCAAATTTGAAAGAAGCAGAAGACAAAGCCACTCACTTACAACAAGAGAGAGAACAATCAAACAAGGCACATGCACAGAAAGTGAGAGCACTTAACGACACCATGAGTGCCAATCAAGTCAAGATGAAAAGGATGGTATTATCACACCAAGAGGCAATGTCACAAATCACGCAGTAGTTACTAGAAAGTTAGAGGCTGGCTTCTGTCGAAAGGCTCCAAAGAATCACAGAAGCTCAAGAAAGCAAAGCAATAGCCAGGCGTGCCCAAGAGGAAGCAACCCGGCGATTCGAGGAGTTGGATACAAGGATGGTCCGTGAAACCGCAATATCAAACCTCCTCAGCAACAATGACTCTCGTCTACAAGAGTTGGAACACTAGTTAGTGATACAAGACTGAAGTCAATGGCCGAAGCCTACATATGACATGTGCCTACTCCTTGAGTGTGCCTCGGAGTTGGGTCAAACGCCCAGTAACTCCTCGGGCTCCTCCTCAAACTCTTACTCTGTTTTTGTCTACACCAACCCTCTCCTTACTTCAATACGATATAAATCTGTCTAAGGACGTAGGCCTAGGTGAACCAATCCTATTTAAGCAGAATATTGAACGCAATGCTGAACCCACAATTATAATTGGAATTTTACAGGGGGATATAGTATTAACTAATCCACAAGATATCTTCTTTTATCCATTACATCCTATTGTGTTAAACCTTTGTAGTTGGTGTCAGGTACTCCAAAACTCTGAAATTCTGGACAACTGTGTCAAAAAATTAGACCTTTTTATTCCAGATGACATTCCCAAGACACTGGCCAACTAAGAGGTGGTAGCACACAGCTATCAGTGGATTATAAGCCATGGGTGGCTCAAAGTTTACAATACTCACCGACATCTAAACTTATGTGAGTCTACCTTATACCATCCTTTTGGAATTCTAAAACTATACTCTAATATCTACAAACACTTAGAATCCATGTTAATCAATGTACTCTACAATTTTTATGCCACCCATATTAAATATCCTTCCATAAATCCTGAGGATATCCCTGACCTTCAAGAGTTTATGAAATCTCACAAGCCTAGCCACCCACCCCCTAGCACAGGTCATGGTCAGGAAGAGGCCTCGTCTTCATCTTCAATTTCCACTTACCCCATATATTCTAATGTCACTAGTAAACTCCTTAATCCCTATCCTAACACCCCACCTACTTACACATCTCAAGCCGACTGCATGTTCTCTACTTTCACTCCTCAGCACATATAGATTTTCCCACTATCCCTCTTGCCCCCGAGGAGATACTAGAACCTCACCCGTCTCCCCAACGGCAACCTGAGGAGGTATGCTATCCTATTCCCTAGCACAATATTGAAGCTTTCACTGATGATACAATTTTGGAGTCATTGTCTGGTGCAAAATATGAGGGCTTCATTCGCGCTGGAAATCCTTTGTTAAAGCCCAAGCTGATGTTCAAAGTACTAATGCAAGTAACACCGTTTGAACCAACTCGAAGGATTCTAACCAAAGCCTACTCCGAGGCCACACCAGCAAAACAGCCTTATGTGCCATACCCTCTACGAGCACCTCGCCCAGATTTAGAAGAACTACTTCCCTTGGCTGGAGAGGGTACATTATGGGCTAATGTGGCGTGGCACACAAAATTAGCCAATCCCAATTGGTCGACCTACTGGAGATCAGGATTGTCACTTTCATGATCAGTTATTTCTTTCACGGGTGGAGAAAAGCTCACCCCGTACACACAAGAGGCGGCTATGCCACAATTGTCACAAATGAGGCATAACCACTAGAGGATTTTGGAATATAGCCAGACTGGCGGAAAGAATACTTAACAATTCCAGAGTACAGCCAAGTCTATATGTGCGCACCACCAACTCAGTAGGTTAACCCATTGTACATGCCCCTAAAAAGAAGATGGACTCCACTGGAGTTTTAGGAGGCCAAGCAACGCGACTCCCATGTCTGTTACAATTTCCCAGTCTTCATACCAACAACCTTTACAGACATATGGGAGCAAAGGAAATAGATGATCATTTGGATACAGGCATGGCGACGTATTTCGGACCCAACAATAGTGGCAAGTGTTCAATTTTTGAATTGCTCGTGGTCCTGATTAATCAACCCAAAGAGCCCTATGATGGCTATGAAGCTAAGCAACTGCAATTTGACATGAATCAAAGCCCATCTAACTGGGGCATGATGCTGTATTACCATCATCTAAGGTTCAGCTTACATGCATGTCATGTTCGAAGACATGGTGGTGGACATAGGGTTTTGGCGCTCACACTCAGCATTCAGACGCACCCTCAGAAAGCTTTAATCATGCCAAAATTTTTACCACCAGAATTCAGTGACCAGGTCTTTAGACCTCGATATAATAGGTTCTAAGGACATAACCTACATCAGGAAGGGGGGATAATCCCATTTTAGATTAACAAATATGCTCCTCCAAATTGAGAACATTAATAAGTGTCATGAAACAGCACTATAAAAGTTGTACATTATGAGATATTGGCCACCCAAGGCCTAGTTAAGTAAGTTTTGGGCGCCCAAGTGTGAATAAGGGCCAAATGTATATAAGGCATTTTCTCATAATGAAACGACACAATCCCCCTTTGTGCTATTGAGAGCTCTTCTTTATGTTTTGAGAGAGATAGAGAGAGAGCATTCTAGCATTTGTGCCTCTTCTATGCTTGTATGATTCATGCTTGTGTGGGAGAGTGAGAGAGAGTGATTGCCTTATTCGACAGTGTTAGCGACTCTACTGTGACAGCGTGGAGGTGGAGCTTAGAGGTTTGGAGCTTAACAAGTGAGCTTGGAGGCCTCAAGGGAGTCAAGTTTGAAACATTGGTAAGTGCCCTACGACAATTGTGTTCTATTGCTCATCCTTTAGGTGAATGTATTGAGTTCCCTCTTGGGAGTGTGGTAGCCCATAACATTGGGTAGGTGTGGACTAGTTGGTATAGTCGAGCTGTAGAATCTCTGGTGAAGATATTTTGGTGCCAGCTACCAGACCCGCAAGTGATGCAAATGTCGAACGGTCATGCAGGTGCCTCGTGAGTGTCACCTCATGTTGAGCTTGACATCTCAATACTCCCCCTCAAGCTCAACTCCATCTCATGAACTCCAAGAAATCTCTAAATCTGCGGAGCTTCTCAGCTCCCAAGGCCTTTGTGAAGATGTCAATGACCTAATCCTGTGTGCTGACGTAGGCCAAGTCAATGTTGCCTGCCAAGACTCTCTCCCTGATGAAGTAGTAGTGTACCTCCATGTGTTTTGTCCGCGCATGGAAAACTGGGTTCCTAGCCAAATGTATATTGGTAAGATTGTCACAATATATGAAAACCATTCTCTCCACATGTAACGCCAAATCAGAAGTAGCTTACGTAACCAAGCTACCTCACACGCTACCACGGCAGCTCCTCTGTAGTAGTACTATGTCTATGTGCTCGACAAGGAAACTGCGGGCTGCTTCTTGCTGCTCCATGTCACAGCAGCACTCCCCAATGAAAACATAAATCCATTGGTAGATCTCATGTCTCAGATGCTGCCTGCCCAATCTACATCTATGTACCCATATAGCTTTTCAATGGTACACCTACTGCATAAAACAATGCATAATCAATAGTGGTTCTCAAGTACCAAAGTGTGCATTGCACACTGTCAAGATGTGGTTTGCGCAGAACCTACATAAACTAGATCTCTAAGCCAACAGTGTAGCTCAAATCTAGCCTTCTGATCATGACATAGATCAAACTCCTCACGATCTTCCTGTACATAGTGGGATCCTCCAACACATAACCTGCATCCGCACTAAGCTTGCCATTTTGATCTAATGGCACCGAGATTGACTTACAATTAGCCATCCCATACTTGGACAACATGTCCAATACATATTTTCTCTGTGACAGCCAAACACCCTCAGGTGTGTGAATGACCTCAATTCCCCTAAAAGTAGCGCAGATCTCCCAAATCCTTCATCTCAAACTTCCTTTTGAGAAGACTTTTCACATGCTCTATCTCATCCAAGTTGTCACCGCCTACAATAAGATCATCTATGTAAGATTCCTCCCCAGCCTCTCAAGATGTCCCATATCTTCCCCTGTAATCAAATCCCTCTTCAGAAATATGAAAGATCTTGTTTCTACCTATTTTGGCCTAGAGAGAGAAAATTTTCTAGAGAGAGATTATTCAGATTTTAGATATTTTTGGATGGAAAAATATCTCATCTTATTAAAATAAATTCCCTTGAAACAAAGTTTCAAAAAGATTTTCAGAAGGTGCATTAGAAATCAATTATAATCTGTTCAAAAGGCCTTATCCTAGGGGTCCAGATTTTCTAAAAATTTTAAATTAAGGTTTTGAGGGGCCAATCAGATTCATCCAAATGTATAGAGGAGATAAATAGAAGAAATAAAGAAAATCCCCCCAAAAATGAGTAAATACTCACATAAGATGAAGAGTGGACTAAGGACCAAAGGAAATACTAAAAATAAATAAATTTTGACACCTCAAAGTGGGGATTCCCCCTCATGAAGGAGGCACCTATTTCACATGTGTGGTGGAGTTTTAAATTCTCAAATATTGAGATATTTCATCTCTCCTCTCTCCGAATTCAAGTCTAGTTCCAAAAAGTAAGCTAAACTGACCCAAAAATGGTCAAAAATTGACCAAACTGATCTGGAAAATTCTGGAATCAGTTTGCTTGGTTAGAAGCTCACTTTTTCCTATAAATAGAAGCCTCCCCCTTTGTTGAAGCTTAATAGTGTTTTATGCACTGTTACTCTACTCCTCCCAGAGTCAAAAACTATGAATTTATTAATAATTCATTAGTTTTTGACCATTCCCTCTTCTAAAGAATTGGTGGCCACTCTTGTTGCAAACAACAAGAGTAGATCCCTCAAACCATCAAGCCAAAGGAAAGCTCTCATAAATTCACGTAAGTTAGAAATCCTACTTTTTCTTTATTCTTTTAATGGTTTTCTAAATTTTGTTATCTTTAAAATGAAAAAATGATGCTATGCCTTGTTGGAAAGGTTTTCCCACTCTCTTCCTTCTTGAATTCAGCCTTCTTTATCCTAGATAAGTAATCAAATTGCTAGAATTAAACTTTTCATATTGTTTCTCTTTTAAAAGTGGAATTTAATTAGTTTACAATGCTTTAAACCATTTGGGGATAATTTTTAAGTAATTTAAGGATAGGAAAAATTGAAAAATGGTCAGCCATACAAAGGAGGTTATGGCAAAAGTTTCTAAAATTTTATGAAATAAGTTTTATCTTTTATTATTCAAAATGAGTAATCTCCACCAATTTTGTATTATAAAAGTGTTATTTTCATTCTAGGCATAGAAAAATGCATAGTAGAAATATTTTTATTATAAAAGTGTTATTTTCATTAGATTTAAATTCTATGCATAGAAAGATACATATTGGTTATTTTTTTATATAAAAGAGGGATTTTCATTAGATTTAAATTCTATGCATAGAAAGATGCATATTGGTTATTTTTTTTATATAAAAGAGTGATTTTCATTAGAATTAAATTCTATGCATAGAAAGATGCATATTGGTTATTTTTTTATTATAAAAGAGTGATTTTCATTAGATTTAAATTCTATGCATATAAAGATGCATATTGAAAATATTTTTTTATTATAAAAGTGTTACTTTCATCAATATTGATTTTTATGCATAAAAGAATTTTTTTATTATAAAAGTGTTACTTTCATCAAAATGGATTTTTATGCATAAAATGATGCATAAAAGAATTTTTTTTATTATAAAAGTGTTACTTTCATCAAAATGGATTTTTATGCATAAAATGAAGCATAAAAGATTTTTTTAAAATTATAAAAGTGTTACTTTCATCAATATTGATTTTTATGCATAAATAGATGCATAAAAGAATTTTTTTATCATAAAAGTGTTACTTTCACCAATATTGAAAATATATAAAAGTGTTATTCCCATTAAAGTTGATTTTTACGCATAAATAGATGCATAAAGAATTTTTATATCAAAATTAGAATTCTCTTAAACTCTATGATTGAATTAGAATTCTCTTAAACTCTATGATTGAATTAGAATTCTCTTAAACTCTAATTTTTATATCAAAATTAGAATTCTCTTAAACTCTATGATTGAATTCTAGGAATATTTGATAAATGAATAATTAAATACTGTATGAGAGAAATTTCTATCGTTTTATATTCACACGGATTGTAAAAAGAAAATTCAGGAAATCTATCGAGATCAAAATATTCAGATAAATGATTAATTATTCCTCATTGGAATTCATAACTATTTTAGAAATCAGTTAAGTGAATATTAAAAGAAAGAAATTCAGTAAAATAGTAACTGAATTGTACCAAACCTTTTCGAGAAAGATAGTTCAGGAAAAATCTTATCCGACTCGAACCTTGAATTAGACTATGACCAAGACCAAACTCTTTCGTCAGATTCGAGGAAAGAAGGTGTGACCGGTTTAGAAAAATACACTCAAAACTCTCGCCAAATCTGAAACTAAGTTTCAGACCCTTTGAATTGATCTGTGGATCAAGGTTATCGAATTCGAGAAATTCTGGTATGAAATTCAGAATTCCGATCAAGAAGTTTTAAGGATATTGATTCAAGAAATACTTGTCTTCAAAAGAAAATCAAATTGAAAACTTGCATAGAAATGAGATGTAATGTGAATCAGATAGATGTGAATGAATGGATGGATGTGAATGTGTATGTGAAGAATGGATGTGAATGTATATGTGATAAAGGGATATGGATGTGTATGTGATGAAAATGGATGTGAATGTGTATGTAAAGAACGGATGTGAATGTGTATGTGAAGAATGGATGTGGATGTGTATGTGAAGAATGGATGTGAATGTGTATGTGAAGAATGGATATGGATGTGAATGTGTATGTGAAGAATGGGTGTGAATGTGTATGTATAGAATGGATGTGAATGTGTATGTGAAGGATGGATGTGAATGTGTATGTGAAGAATGGATGTGGTTGAGTATGTGAAAGAATGGATGTGTGGATGTATATGTGAAAGAATGGATGTGGATGAGTATGTGAAAGAATAGATGTGTGAATGAGTATGTGAAAGAATGGATGTGTGGATGTATATGTGAAAGAATGGATGTGGATGTGTATGTGAAAAAATGGATGTGGATGTGAAAGAATGTGATGTGATGTAAAGAGATGTGATGTGACATGAATATATGTGAAAAAATGGATGTGGATGTGTATGTGAAAGAATGTGATGTGATGTAAAGAGATGTGATGTGACATGAATATATGTGGATGTGAAGTGATATATATGAATGTATGGATAGATGTGGGTAGTCGTACATGTGAACGATTGGATGGATGTGGATGAATGAGATGAGATGTGTATAAATGAGATATGATGTGGATAGAAGTGATGTGATATAATGTGGATAGAATGTATGTGATGGGATGGTTATGAGAATGAATGTGATGGATATGAATGAATGTGATGTGATGGATGTAAATGGATGTGATGTAAATGAATGTGATGGACGTGAATAGATGTGATGTGATGTGAATCGGGATGTGAATGAATGAGATGTGATGTCATGTGAATCGGGATGTGAGTGAATGAGATGTGATGTAAATTGGGATAGGTGTGAATGGATGATATGTTATATGAATGAATATGATGTGATGAGATGTGGATATAGGTAGATGCAAGTGGATGAGATCTGATGCGGATGAGGAAAAAAGTGTTGGTCTCTATGATCCAAGTGCAAGTCTTTTCCTTGATTTGACTATGGGACTTACGGGTTCGGCCAAATCAGTTCAGTTAATTAAGACTCTTGACTACGTTAGAGTAAATTTATCCTGGAGGAATCGCTCGTGCTTTTCGGGCGAGGGAAATTTTTTCTAGGTTCGGTTTTGGAAGAATCAATGGATTAGTCTCTTGTCCGGATATCCGTGGGCGAGGCTCCGAGTGAGGGACCCTACCCCGTGCAAGAAGTGCTATTTCCGTTGCTAGCACCCCTGAATTTGTTGCGCGGAGGGGACATGGATCTTTCAGCAGGTATATTAGAGCGAATTGGCTAAAGTGGATCAACCGAGAAGCCAGAAATGTTAAAAATTTATGAAGTAACAATAAAAAGTTAGAAATGTGATGAAATTCATACAAATTGATTTTCAGACTGAATCCCCTCTCTGAAATAAAAGAAAGATCCTGTTTTACCTTGTTTTGGCCTATGGAGAGAGAAAATCTCTGGAGGGAGGTAATTCAAAATTGAGATATTTTTGGATATAAAAATCCTCCTAGTGTCTAAAATGGTTTCCTCTGAAACAAAAATTCAAAAAGAACTTTCCAATGTGCAATTGGAATTAATTGAAAATAGGTATAAAGGACCTTAGTCTAAGGGTCCAGATTTAAAAAAAAAATTAGATTATGGTCCAATTAAGGTTCCTATGGACCAATAAGATTAATCCAAATGTAGGGAGGAGATAAATTGAAGAATAAAATAAAAACCCCCCAAAAATGAGTAAATGCTCACATAAGATAAAGAGTGGACAAAGGACCAAAGAAAAGAATTAAAAAATTGAATTTTGACACCTCAGTGTGGGGATCTCCCCTTATGAAGTAGGCGCCTTTTTCTCATCATTACCCCCAATTTTTAATCAATAAAATGAGATATTTTCATCTCTCCTCTCTCCTTTTTCAAAACTAGATCCAAAAAGTAAGCTGAACTGACTCGAAAATGGTCTAAAATTGACTAAACTGATTGGTTAGAGGCTCACTTTTTCCTATACATAGAAGCCTCCCCCTTTGTAAAAGCTTAATGGTGTTTTATGCACTGTTACTCTACTCCTGTCCTGAGCCATCTACATTGAATTTTTTAATAATTCAATTGCTTTTGACCTAATCCTCTCCAAAGTGAATTGGTGGCCACTATTGCTTCAAACAATAGTAGAACCCTCAATCCCTCAAGCCAAAGGAGAGCTTACAAGCTCCATGTAAGCTAATTTTCTAACTTTGTTTACAAATTTTAATGAAAAATCTATAGTTTTCTTAATTTTTATGTTTTGCAGATGATTGAATTAAATTCAAATGCTATGCCTTTGATGAAAAGGCCACCCCCCTTCTCTTCTTTACATTCCAACCTTTCTCAATCCTAGAAAGATTAACTAAGAAATTAATTAAACTCTTCTTATTGTTTACTCTCTTGAATTTAGAAAATTATGTAGATTAGAGTTCTATAAATCTAATTTGGGTTAATTTAAGTTAAATAAAGAATGATAAAAATGAGAAATGATCAGCCATACAAAGGAGGTTATGGCAAAATTTTCCTAAATTTTGTGGAAAAGAAAGTTTGTTTTATGTTATTTCAAAAGAGTAAGTCCTAAATCTAATTTGGGTTAATTTAAGTTAAATAAAGAATGATAAAAATGAGAAATGATTAGCCATACAAAGGAGGTTATGGCAAAATTTTCCAGAATTTTGTGGAAAAGAAAGTTTGTTTTTATGTTATTCCAAAAGAGTAAGTCCCACCATTTTTGCATTTAAAAGAAATATTCTAATTACTCCATGTACATATTCACCTATGTATATGCATGGATATCACTGATATTAATTATTAAATTTGATTTTTATGCATAGAAAGATGCATAAAGGAATTTTTTTGATTTTTATGCATAGAAAGATGCATAAAAGAATTTTTTTCATTTGTTATTCTTATTAAATTTGATTTTTATGCATAAAAAGATGCATAAAGGAAATTTTTTTATTATAAAAGTGTTATTCTTATTTAATTTGATTTCTATGCATAGAAAGATGCATAATGGAATTGTTTTTAATTATAAAAGTGTTATTCTTATTAAATTTGATTTCTATGCATAGAAAGATGCATAATGGAGTTTTTTATTACCAAAGTGTTATTCTTATTAAATTTGATTTTTATGCATAGAAAGATGCATAAAGGAATTTTTTAAATTATAAAAGTAAACTCTTCTTATTGTTTACTCTCTTAAATTTAGAAAATTGTGTAGATTAGAGTTCTATAAATCTAATTTGGGTTAATTTAAGTTAAATAAAGAATGATAAAAATGAGAAATGATCAGCCATACAAAGGAAGTTATGACAAAATTTTCCAGAATTTTAATGGAAAAGAAAGTTTGTTTTCATGTTATTCCAAAAACGAGTAAGTCCCACCATTTTTGCATCTAAAAGAAATATTCTAATTACTCCATGTACATATTCACCTATGAATATGCATGGATATCACTGATATTAATTATTAAATTTGATTTTTATGCATAGAAAGATGCATAAAGAAATTTTTTTTATTATAAAGTGTTATTCTTATTAAATCTGATTTTTATGCATAAAAAGATGCATAAAGGAATTTTTTTTAGTGTTATTCTCATTAAATTTGATTTTTATGCATAGAAAGATGCATAAAGGAATTTTTTTATTATAAAAGTTTTATTCTTATTAAATTTGATTTCTATGCATAGAAAGATGTATAATAGATTTTTTTTATTATAAAAGTTTTATTATTATTAAATTTCATTTCTATGCCTAGAAAGATGCATAATGGAACTTTTTATTACAAAAGTGTTATTCTTATTAAATTTGATTTTTATGCATAGAAAGATGCATAAAGGAATTTTTTATTATTAAAGTGTTATTCTTATTAACTTTGATTTTTATGCATAGAAAGATGCATAAAGGAATTTTTTTTAATTATAAAAGCGTTATTCTTATAAAAATTGATATTTATGCATAAATTGATGCATAAAGAAATTCTTTTTATTTTAAAAGTGTTATTCCTATTAAATTTGATTTTATGCATAAATAGATGCATAAAAGGATTTTTTTAATATAGAAGTGTTATTCCCATTGAAGTTGATTTTTATGCATAAATAGATGCATAAAGAATTTTTATATCAAAATTAGAATTCTCTTAAACTCAATGGTTGAATTCTAGGAGTATTTGATAAATGAATAATTAAATACTCTATGAGAGAAATTTCTATTGTTTTATATTCACACGGATTGTAAAAAGAAAATTCAGGAAATCTATAGAGATCAAAATATTCAGATAAATGATTAATTATTCCTCATTGAAATTCGTAACTATTTTAGAAATCAGTTAAGTGAATATTCAAAGAAAGAAATTCAGTAAAATAGTAACTGAATTACCAAGCCTTTTCGAGAAAGATAGTTCAGAAAAAATCTTATCCGACTCGAACCTTGAATCAGACTATGCCAAAACCAAACTCTTTCGTCAGTTTCGAGGAAAGAAGGTGTGACTAGTTTATAAAAATACACTCAAAACTCTCGCCAAATCTGAACCTAAGTTTGAGACCCTTCGAATTGATGTGTGGATCAAGGTTATCGAATTCGAGGAGTTTTGGTATGAAATTAAGAATTCCGATCAAGACGTTTTGGGGATACTAATTCAAGAAATACTCCTTGTATTCAAAAGAAAATCAAACTAAAAACTTACAGAAATGAGATGTAATGAGAAGTGATGTGAATCAGATAGATGTGAATGAATGGATGGATGTGAATGTGTATGTGAAGAATGGATGTGAATGTGTA
Organism: Cibotium barometz; assembly: GCF_041138505.1. Lineage (NCBI taxonomy): Eukaryota > Viridiplantae > Streptophyta > Polypodiopsida > Cyatheales > Cibotiaceae > Cibotium > Cibotium barometz. The sequence continues at coordinate 33,167,792 of NC_141074.1, read as the reverse complement.
TATGAAGAATGGATGTGGATGTGTATGTGATGAAAATGGATGTGAATGTGTATGTGAAAAATGGATATGGATGTGTATGTGTGATGAAAATGGATGTGAATGTGTATGTGAAGAATGGATGTGAATGTGTATGTGAAAATGGATGTGGATGCGTATTTAAAGAATGGATGTGAATGTGTATGTGAAAATGGATGTGGATATGTATGTAAAGAATAGATGTGAATGGGTATATGAAGAATTGATGTGAATGTGTATGTGAAGAATGGATGTGAATGTGTATGTGAAGAATGGATATGGATGTGTATAAGAAGAATGGATGTGAATGTGTATGTGAAGAATGGATATGGATGTGTATAAGAAGAATGGATGTGAATGTGTATGTGAAGAATGGATGTGAATATGTATGTGAAGAATGGATATGAATGTGAAGAATGGATGTGAATGTGTATGTGAAGAATGGATGTGAATGTATATGTGAAGAATGGATGTGAATGTGTATGAAAGAATGGATGTGAATGTGTATGTGAAAGAATGGATGTGGATGTATGTTAAAGAATGGATGCGGATGTGTATGTGTATATGAAAAAATGTGATGTGATGTAAAGAGATGTGATGTGACATGAATATATGTGGATGTTAAGTGATAGATATGAATGTATGGATAGATGTGGGTAGTCGTACATGTGAACGATTGGATGGATGTGGATGAATGAGATGAGATGTGTATGAATGAGATATGATGTGGATAGAAGTGATGTGATATAATATGGATAGAATGTATGTGATGGGATGGTTATGAGGATGAATGTGATGGATATGAATGAATGAATGTGATGTGATGGATGTAAATGGATGTGATGTGATGTAAATCAGGATGTGAATGAATGAGATGTGATGTCATGTGAATCGGGATGTGAGTGAATGAGATGTGATGTAAACTGGGATAGATGTGAATGGATGATATGTGATGTGAATGAATATGATGTGATGAGATGTGGATATGGGTAGATGCAAGTGGATGAGATCTGATGCGGATAAATGAGGAAAGATGCGATGAGATGAAAAATGATGTGATGAGAATGGGAATACATATGAAATAAATGAGGATTGATGTGAAACAATGTGGAAACACGAGAGTTCGTTATAGAAACTTTATTTATGACCTATTTTTAAATGACTGTTTTATATCAAGAATGTTGGGGATGCATTTTGACAGTCTTGTGAATGAGGTCGTGGAGACCTAACCGATAAAGTTACAATAGCTGATAGAGAGTCAACGAAGGACATCTCGCGTAGCAAGGTCGGCGGAGGTCTTAACCAGCCTCGGTTCGATTTAAATGGTGAGCTTCCGGTACGGTGGATGAGGGACCAAGGAAGCGGCCTATGAGTGAAGCGCTACGTGACCTGTGAAGAATCCTAGAGGGTGTTGACCATACGGTGCTCGGGCTCTAGGTCATCGAAGATACCCACACGTGCATCGTGAAAGATATTGGAACAAGGAGTAAGAGTTGTTTTCTGAATTCGAGCATGGATCTGGTTGATTGACCTTACTGGTCCTCAACGAATGAGTCCAAGGCTCTTTTATATGGATCTGTTGGTTGATCTTGCTGATCTTCAATGGAGATTTTATTTTGATTTTTATAAGTGAATATATTGCCAGGTACTATGAGCTAGGAACTATCGAAAAGGCCCCTAAGTGGATAGGTGGTGAGTGTTCTGGTTGCCAGTGATGCCATAGGTACATCGATGAAGGAATGATTGGAAATGAGAATTCAACCGGATATTTTGGAGGATTATGATTGGTGATACTATGGTTTCATTAAAAGATTGTTTTAAAGACAGCTGAATCTGTGAAAAAGGCATTTCATATTGGGTGTGTAAGTGGTGTGACTAGTTTTAAGTTTGCATGAATATCCGGCTAGGGGGCCTTTTTCACAGGCAGCTGAATCTGTGAAAAAGGCAATTTCATATTGGGTGTGTAAGTGTGGGTGTGTAAGTGTTGTGACTAGTTTTAAGTTTGCATGAATATCCGGCTAGGGGGCCTGGGAACTCTTTTCCCTGGTACCCGGGACAAAACCTAACAAAATTCTTAAATGGATCCCATCACTACAGTGGTTGGGCGGTTGGCTAACCCACGGGACTGGATAGGGTTAGGCTGGACTGATGGATCCCTAAAATGAGACTCAATTCTGTTATGGTACGATAGATGAAGTAAATCCCGGATAAAAATTATTCTATGGAAAAAAACCAACGGCTGTGCCTCTCAATGAGGAAAAAAGCGTTGGTCTCTATGATCCAAGTGCAAGTCTTTTCCTTGATCTGACTATGGGACTTACGGGTTCGATCAGATCAGTTCAGTTAATTAAGACTCTTGACTATGTTAGAGTAAATTTATCCTGGAGGAATCGCCTGTGCTTTCCGGGCGGCGAGGGAAGTTTTTTCGGGTTCTCGATTTTGGAAGAACTGATAAATTAGTCTCTTGTCCGGATATCTGTGGGGACGAGGCCCCGAGTGAGGAACCCTGCCCCACACAAGAAGTTCTACCTCCGCTGCTAGCTCCCCTGAATTCGTTGCGCGGAGAAGACATGGATCTTTTAGCTGGTATCAGAGCGAATTGGCTAAAGTGGATCAACCGAGAAGCCAACAATGTCAAAAATTTATGAAGTAACAGTATAAAGTTGGAAATGTGTGATGAAATTCATACAAAATGATATTCAGACTGAAATTCATAAATTAGTAATTGGGTCTTCAGATGGAAGTACCGCAATTGCATGGAATCCCTGACTTGCTTGAGGCCTAGACATGATGGTATTTACTTTAAAATTCCAAGGACCATAACTACCTGTATATACCGAGGGTATAACTGCAGCTCTTTACTCACAGTATATACGAGTAAATCTAAGACCTTGAAATTATAAGCAAAAATGCTATCCAGATGATGAATTCGAATGTGGTTGATATGATTTTAAAATTCTGGTTGAGAACGGATGAGTTGATTTGGATTCTGATTAAAAAATGATGATTCTTGAATTTTGGTTGAAAAGCGATAAGCTGAGCAAAACCACAATGAGGATGAATGGGACGAGTCCCTGTGATGATGTTCGTAGCTGGAATGACGATAATGACTTCAGCAAATCACTATGAGATTAGTGGATTGTGCTGAGAGATTGCTATTGTTAACACTTGACCCAGTGGATCAAGTTAAGGGATGATAAATTAAAAACCTGTATAATTGAAATTCCCATGGAGGACTGTTCAGATGGAAATTTTGGTCTAATGGACCATTATTGTGTTAAGGATATGAATGATATGACCTGAAAGAATTGTTATTTGATGATGAGTCTATATAAGGAATCTTTATCCCAGGATTCTATTAGGTTCACCAGACTATAAGGAACCCCAGAATCAGTTGGATCTTAAGGGAAAGAGTTGTCCTCTAGTTTGTGAGATGAGAACATCTTGCGTTTTTTAAGTGGGGTAGGATGTAAGATTCCTCCCTCCAGCTTTTTAGGTGTGCAGGTGTAAGATTCCTCCCTCCAGCTTTTTAGGTGTGCAGGTGTAAGAACCTCCCCTTCTCATCTCATAATTATTCCCCTCTCTGAAATAAAAGAAAGATCTTTTTTTACCCTGTTCTAGCCTGGAGAGAGAAAATGTCTGGAGGGAGGAGGTAATTCAAAATTGAGATATTTTTTGATATAAAATCCTCCTAGTGTTTAAAACGGTTTTCCGTGAAACAAAAATTCAAAAAGAACTTTCCAATGTGCAATTGGAATTAATTGAAAATAGGTATAAAGGACAGCCTAAGGGTCCAGATTTTTTTTAAAAAATGGATTATGGTCCAATTAAGGTTCGTATGGACCAATAAGATTAATCCAAATGTAGGGAGGAGATAAATTGAAGAATAAAAGAAAACCCCCCCAAAAATGAGTAAATGCTCACATAACATGAAGAGTGGACTAAGGACCAAAGAAAAGAATTGAATTTTGACACCTCAGTGTTCAATTGTTTTTGGCCTATTCCTCTTCAAAGTGAATTGGTGGCCACTATTGCTTCAAACAATACTAGAACCCTCAATCCCTCAAAGGAGAGCTTACAAGCTCCATGTAAGCTAATTTTCTTACTTTGTTTACAAATTTTAATGAAAAATCTATGGTTTTCTTAATTTTTATGTTTTGCAGATGATTGAATTAAATTCAAATGCTATGTCTTTGATGAAAAGGCCACCCTCCTTCTCTTCTTTACATTTGAATTAAATTCAAATGCTATGTCTTTAATGAAAAGGCCACCCTCCTTCTCTTCTTTACATTCCAACCTTTCTTCGTCCTAGAAAGACTAACTAAGGGATTAATTAAACTCTTCTTATTGTTTACTCTCTTAAATTTAGAAAATTATGTAGATTAGAGTTCTATGAATCTAATTTGGGTTAATTTAAGTTAAATAAACAATGATAAAAATGAGAAATGATCAGCCATACAAAGGAGGTTATGGCAAAATTTTCCAGAATTTTAATGGAAAAGAAAGTCTGTTTTCATGTTATTCCAAAAGAGTAAGTCCCACCATTTTTGCATCTAAAAGAAATATTCTAATTACTCCATGTACATATTCACCTATGAATATGCATGGATATCAAGTGTTATTCTTATTAAATCTGATTTTTATGCATACAAAGCTGCATAAAGGAATTTTTTTAAAGTGTTATTCTCATTAAATTTGATTTTTATGCATAGAAAGATGCATAAAGGATTTTTTTAATTATAAAAGTGTTATTCTTATTGAATTTGATTTCTATGCATAGAAAGATGCATAATGGAATTTTTTTATTATAAAAGTTTTTTTATTATTAAATTTGATTTCTATGCATAGAAAGATGCATAATGGAATTTTTTTATTACAAAAGTATTATTCTTATTAAATTTGATTTTTATGCATAAAAAGATGCATAAAGGAATTTTTTTTATTATTAAAGTGTTATTCTTATTAAATTTGATTTTTATGCATAGAAAGATGCATAAAGAAATTTTTTATTATTATAAAAGCGTTATTCTTATAAAATTTGATTTTTATGCATAAATAGATGTATAAAGAAATTCTATTTATTTTAAAAGTGTTATTTCTATTAAATTTGATTGTATGCATAAATAGATGCATAAAAGGATTTTTTTAATATAGAAGTGTTATTCCCATTGAAGTTGATTTTTATGCATAAAGAATTTTTATATCAAAATTAGAATTCTCTTAAATTCTATGGTTAAATTATAGGAGTATTTGATAAATAAATAATTAAATACTATATGAGAGAAGTTTCTATCATTTTATCTTCACACGGATTGTAAAAAGAAAATTCAAGAAATCTATCGAGATCGAAATATTCAGATAAATGATTAATTATTCCTCATTGGAATTCGTAACTATTTTAGAAATCACTTAAGTGAATATTCAAAGAAAGAAATTTAGTAAAATAGTAACTGAATTACCAAACCTTTTCGAGAAAGATAGTTCAGGAAAAATCTTATCCGACTCGAACCTTGAATCAGACTATGACCAAGACCAAACTCTTTCATCAGTTTCGAGGAAAGAAGGTGTGACTAGTTTAGAAAAATACACTCAAAACTCTCGCCAAATCTGAAACTAAGTTTGAGACCCTTCGAAATTATCTGTGGATCAAGGTTATCGAATTCGAGGAATTCTGGTATGAAATTCGAAATTTTGATCAAGAAGTTTTGGGGATACTGATTCAAGAAATACTCCTTATATTCAAAAGAAAATCAAACTGAAAACTAAATGAGATGTGATGAGATGTGATGTGAATCAGATAGATATGAATGAATGGATGGATGTGAATGTGTATGTGAAGAATGGATGTGAATGTGATTATGGATGTGTATGTGATGAAAATGGATGTGAATGTGTATGTGAAAATGGATGTGGATGTGTATGTGAAGAATGGATGTGTATGTGATGAAAATGGTTGTGAATATGTATGTGAATGTGTATGTGAAAATGGATGTGGATGTGTATGTGAAGAATGGATGTGGATGTGTATGTGAAAATGGATGTGAATGTGTATGTAAAGAATGGATATATATGTGTATGTGAAGAATGGATGTGAATGTGTATGTGAAGAATGAATATGGATGTGTATGTGAAGAATAGATGTGAATGTGTATGTGAAGGATGGATGTGAATGTGTATGAAAGAATGGATGTGAATGTGTATGTGAAGAATGGATGTGGATGAATATGTGAAAGAATGGATGTGGATGTATGTGAAAGAATGGATGTGGATGTGGATGTGTATGTGAAAGAATGTGATGTGATGTAAAGAGATGTGATGTGACATGAATATATGTGGATGTGAAGTGATAGATATGAATGTATGGATAGATGTGGGTAGTCGTATATGTGAATGATTGGATGGATGTGGATGAATGAGATGAGATGTGTATGAATGAGATATGATGTGGATAGAAGTGATGTGATATAATGTGGATAGAATGTATGTGATGGGATGGTTATGAGAATGAATGTGATGGATATAAATGAATGAATGTGATGTGATGCATGTAAATTGATGTGATGTAAATGAATGTGATGGACGTGAATAAATGTGATGTGATGTGAATCGGGATGTGAATGAATGAGATGTGATGTCATGTGAATCGAGATGTGAGTGAATGAGATGTGATGTAAATTGGGATAGATGTGGATGGATGATATGTGATGTGAATGAATATGATGTGATGAGATGTGGATATGGGTAGATGCGAGTGGATGAGATCTGATGCGGATAAATGAGGAAAGATGTGATGAGAATGGAAATACATATGAAATAAATGAGGATTGATGTGGAACAATGTGGAAAGACGAGAGTTCGTTATAGAAACTGTATTTATGACCTGTTTTTAAATGACTGTTTTATGTCAAGAATGCTGGGGAAGCATTTTGACCATCTTGTGAATGAGGTCGTGGTGGAGACCTAACTGATAAAGTTGCAACAGCTGACGGAGAGTTAATGGAGGACATCTCGCGTAGCAAGGTCGGCCGAGGTCTTGACCATCCTCGGTTTTCGATTTAAATGGTGAGCTTCCGGTACGCTGGATGAGGGACCAAGGAAGCGGCCTATGAGTGAAGCACTAGGTGACGAAGGATCCTAGAGGGTGTTGACCATACGGTGCTCGGGCTCTAGGTCGCCGAAGATACCCACACATGCGTCGTGGAAGATATTAGAACAAGGAGTAAGAGTTGTTTTCTGAATTCGGGCATGGATCTGGTTGATTGACCTTGCTGGTCCTCAACGAATGAGTCCATGGCTCTTTTATATGGATCTGTTGGTTGATCTTGCTGATCTTCAACGGAGATTTCATTTTGATTTTTATAAGTGAATATATTACCGGGTACTATGAGCTAGGAACTATCGAAATGGCCCCTGAGTGGACAGGTGGTGAGCGTTCTGGTTTGCCAATGATGCCATAGGTACAGCGATGAAGGAATGATTGGAAATGAGAATTCAACCGGATATTTTGGAGGATTATGATCAGTGATACTATGGTTTCATTAAAAGATTATTTTAAAGACAGCTGGATCTGTGAAAAAAGCAATTTCGTATTGGGTGTGTAAGTGGTGTGACTAGTTTTAAGTTTGCATGAATATCTAGCAAGGGGGCCTGGGAACTCTTTTCCCTGGTACCTGGGACAAAACCTAACAAAATTCTTAAATGGATCCCATCACTATAGTGGTTGGGCGGTTGGATAACCCACGGGACTGGATGGGGTTAGGCTCGACTGATGGATCCCTAAAATGAGACTCAGTTCTGTTATGGTACGATAGATGAAGTAAATCCCGGATAAAAATTGTTCAATGGAAAAGAATCAACGGCTGTGCCTCTCAATGAGGAAAAAAGCGTTGGTCTCTATGATCCAAGTGCAAGTCTTTTCCTTGATCTGACTATGGGACTTACGGGTTCGGTCAGATTAGTTCAGTTAATTAAGACTCTTGACTACGTTAGAGTAAATTTATCCTAGAGGAATCGCCAGTGCTTTCCGAGAGAGGGAAGTTTTTTCGGGTTCGATTTTGGAAGAACCGATGGATTAGTCTCTTGTCCGGATATCCGTGGGTGAGGCCCCGAGTGAGGGACCCTGCCCCGTGCAAGAAGTGCTACTTTCGCTACTAGCACCCCTCAATTCGTTGCGCAGAGAGAACAGGGATCTTTCAGCTGGTATCAGAGCGAATTGGCTAAAGTGGATCAACCGAGAAGCCAACAATGTCAAAAATTTATGAAGTAACAGTAAAAAGTTAGAAATGTGTGATGAAATTCATACAAATTGATATTCATACTGAAATTCATAAATTAGTAATTGGGTCTTCAGATAGAAGTACCGCAATTGCATGGAATCCCTGACTTGCTTGAGGCCTAGACATGATGGTATTTACCTTAAAATTCCAAGGACCGTGACTACTCGTATATACCGAGGGTATAACTCTAGCTCTTTATTGGCAGTATATACGAGTAAATCTGACCTTAAAATTATAAGCAAAAATGCTATCCGGATGATGAATTCGAATGTGGTTGATATGATTTTAAAATTCTGGTTGAGAACGGATGAGTTGATTTGGATTCTGATTGAAAAATGATGATTCCTAAATTTTGGTTGAAAAGCGATAAGCTAAGCAAAACCACAATGAGGATGAATGGGACGAGTCCCTGTGATGATGTTTGTAGCTGGAATGACGATAATGATTGCAGCAAATCACGATGAGATTAGTGGATTGTGCTAACAAATTGCTACTGTTAACACTTGACCCAGTGGATCAAGTTAAGGGATGACAAATTAAAAACCTCAATAATTGAAATTCCCATGGAGGACTGTTCAGATGGAGATTTTGGTCTAATGGACCATTATTGTGTTAAGGATATGAATGATATGATATGAAAGAATTGTTATCTTATGATGAGTCTATATAAGGGATCTTTATTCCAGGATTCTGTTGGGTTCACTAGATTATAAGGAACCCTAGAATCAGTTGGATCTTAAGGGAAGAAATGTCCTCTAGTTTTCAAGATGAGGACATCTCACGTTTTTTGGTTGAGTTGATTTGGATTCTGATTGAAAAATGATGATTCTTGAATTTTGGTTGAAAAGCGATAAGCTGAGCAAAACCACAATGAGGATGAATGGGACGAGTCCCTGTGCTGATGTTCGTAGCTGGAATGACGATAATGACTTCAGCAAATCACTATGAGATTAGTGGATTGCGCTAATAGATTGCTATTGTTAACACTTGACCCAGTGGATCAAGTTAAGGGATAACAAATTAAAAACCTCAATAATTGAAATTCCCATGGAGGACTGTTCAGATGGAATTTTTGGTCTAATGGACCATTATTGTGTTAAGGATATGAATGATATGATATGAAAGAATTGTTATCTAATGATGAGTCTATATAAGGGATCTTTATTCCAGGATTCTGTTGGGTTCACCAGACTATAAGGAACCCCAGAATCAGTTGGATCTTAAGGAAAGAGTTGTCCTCTAGTTTCCGAGATGAGGACATCTCGTGTTTTTTAAGTGGGGTAGGATGTAAGATTCCTCTCTCCAGCTTTTGAGGTGTGCAGGTGTAAGAACCTCCCCTTCTGATCTTATAATTATTCCCCTCTCTGAAATAAAAGAAAGATCGTGTTTTACCCTGTTTTGGCCTGGAGAGAGAAAATGTCTAGAGGGAGGTAATTCTGCTAGTGTCTAAAATGGTTTCGTCTGAAACAGAAATTCAAAAAGAGCTTTCCAATGTGCAACTGGAATTAATTGAAAATAGGTATAAAGGACCTTAGCCTAAGGGTCTAGATTTTCATAAATTTTTGGATTATGGTCCAATTAAGGTTCCTATGGACCAATAAGATTAATCCAAATGTAGGGAGGAGGAGATAAATTGAAGAATAAAAGAAAAACCCCCCAAAAATGAGTAAATGCTCACATAAGATGAAGAGTGGACTAAGGACCAAAGAAAAGAATTAAAAAACTGAATTTTGACACCTCCGTGTGGGGATCTCCCCTCATGTGACGAAGGCACCTTTTTCTCATCATTACCCCCAATTTTTAATCAATAAAATGAGATATTTTCATCTCTCCTCTCTCCTTTTTCAAAACTAGATCCAAAAAGTAAGCTGAACTGACCCAAAAATGGTGTAAAATTGACCAAACTGATCTAGAAAATTCTAGAATCAGTTTGCTTGGCTAGAGGCTCACTTTTGCCTATAAATAGAAGCCTCCCCCTTTGTAAAAGCTTAATGGTGTTTTATGCATTGTTACTCTACTATCCTGATCCATCTACATTGAATTTTTTATAATTCAATTGTTTTTGGCCTAATCCTCTCCAAAGTGAATTGGTGGCCACTATTGCTTCAAACAATAGTAGAACCCTTAATCCCTCAAGCCAATGGAGAGCTTACAAGCTCCATGTAAGCTAATTTTCTTACTTTGTTTACAAATTTTAATGAAAAATCTATGGTTTTCTTAATTTTTATGTTTTGCAGATGATTGAATTAAATTCAAATGCTATGCCTTTGATGAAAAGGCCACCCCCTTCTCTTCTTTACATTCCAACCTTTCTCAATCCTAGAAAGATTAACTAAGGGATTAATTAAACTCTTCTTATTGTTTACTCTCTTAAATTTAAAAAATTATGTAGATTAGAGTTCTATAAATCTAATTTGGGTTAATTTAAGTTAAATAAAGAATAATAACAATGAGAAATGATCAGCCATACAAAGGAGATTATGGTAAAATTTTCCAGAATTTTATGGAAAAGAAAGTCTATTTTCATGTTATTCCAAAAGAGTAAGTCCCACCATTTTTGCATCTAAAAGAAATATTCTAATTACTCCATGTACATATTCACCTATGAATATGCATGGATATCACTGATATTAATTATTAAATTTGATTTTTATGCATAGAAAGATGCATAAAGGAATTGTTTTTATTATAAAATTGTTATTCCCATTAAATTTGATTTTTATGCATAGAAAGATGCATAAAGGAAATTTTTTTATTATAAAAGTGTTATTCTTATTAAATTTGATTTTTATGCATAGAAAGATGCATAAAGGAAATTTTTTTATTATAAAAGTTTTATTATTAAAGTTGATTTCTATGCATAGAAAGATGCATAATGGAATTTTTTTATTATAAAAGTGTTATTCTTATTAAAGTTTATTTCTATGCATAGAAAGATGCATAATGGAATTTTTGATTACAAAGTGTTATTCTTATTAAACTTGATTTTTATGCATAGAAAGATGCATAAAGGAATTTTTTATTATTAAAGTGTTATTCTTATTAAATTTGATTTTTATGCATAGAAAGATGCATAAAGGAATTTTGTTTTTATTATAAAAGGGTTATTCTTATAAAATTTGATTTTTATGCATAAATAGATGCATAAAGAAATTCTTTTTATTTTAAAAGTGTTATTCCTATTAAATTTGATTTTATGCATAAATAGATGCATAAAAGGATTTTTTTAATATAAAAGTGTTATTCCCATTGAAGTTGATTTTTATGCATAAATAGATGCATAAAGAAGTTTTATATCAAAATTAGAATTCTCTTAAATTCTATGTTTAAATTCTAGGAGTATTTGATAAATGAATAATTAAATACTCTATGAGAGAAATTTCTATCGTTTTATATTCACACGGATTGTAAAAAGAAAATTCAAGAAATCTATCGAGATCGAAATATTTAGATAAATGATTAATTATTCCTCATTGGAATTCATAACTATTTTAGAAATCAGTTAAGTGAATATTCAAAGAAAAAAATTCAGTAAAATAGTAACTGAATTACCAAACCTTTTTGAGAAAGATAGTTCAGGAAAAATCTTATCCGACTCGAACCTTGAATCAAACTATGACCAAGACCAAACTCTTTCGTCAGTTTCGAGGAAAGAAGGTGTGACCAGTTTAGAAAAATACACTCAAAACTCCCGCCAAATCTAAAACTAAGTTTGAGACCCTTCGAATTGATTTGTGGATCAAGGTTATCGAATTCGAGGAATTCTAGTATGAAATTCAGAATTCCGATCAAGAACTTTTGGGGATACTGACTCAAGAAATAGTCCTTGTATTCAGGAGCCTATAAGGAAGCACTCCAAAATCTGAAACGGATCCTGTCATTAGTACCAATTCTTTAGCAACTAAATTTTGATCTGGTGTTCCATGTGTTTATCGTGGATGCTTTTGACTTTGCCATATGAAGTACTTTGATTCAGGAGTCACATGAAGGTTGGTTCCAATCGGTCTATTATGCAAGAAAAAGACTCTCCACACCAAAAAGAAATTACTCCACTATGGAGAAGACTGAGGATGATCTATTCAATCAAAAAAATCAGGCATTATCTATTGGGTAATGTCTTCGAATTTCATGTGGACCATAAGGCATTCCTTACTTGGTAAACAAGCCAGACATGGCAGGAAAGCTAGTTAGATGGATGATGCTGCTGCAAGATTTTGAGTTCATTTCTATGAAGCACACCCCAGGAAACAAGCATGCAATAATGGAAGATTTCATGTCCAATCTAGAGTTAGGAGAACCTGCATAAGGTAGAGGATGATTTCCCAGATGCTCACCTCTTCATCGTAGATGGAGAGAGACCTAGTTGGTATGATGAGATGCTGCAGTTCCTTTCCGACTTGTCCTTTCTAAAATACATGTCGAGAGAGATCAGAGGAAAAAGCTGACTCTCCGAAGCAAGTCGTTCATGGTGGTGGCATGATAATTATATAAGATGACTCTCCATAGCAAGTCATTCACTGTGTGGTGGCCTGATAATTATCTAAGATGGGCATAGACCAAATCCCAAAAAGGTGTGTCCCGAAGAATGAACAGCAAGATGTGATCGCAAAGGCACATCAAGGGATCATTTTCCAGAGAGGTCATGGGAAGAAAAGTGTTTCAAGAATGACTATGATGGCCAACAGCATTGAAAGATGCCCACAAGTTTGGAAAGGAGTGTGACATGTGCCAAAGGCTAAGGTAGCCAAATGACTCAGGCAGAATGCCTCCCACCCTGATACTTCCACTTGAACCATTCCAAAAATGGGGTCTGGATTTTGTAGGCCCATTCAAGCCAGCAACTCAGAGAATGTGAAACAAATATATACTGGTGGTTACAGATTACTACATAAAGTGAGTAGAAGCAAAAGCTTTTAAATACTGTAAGGCATCTTCAGTGGGGTAAATTTTATATACGAAACTATCGTGAGGTGACAAGATTCACATACCCGATCAAGATAGTCAGCGAGCAACCAAGGGAGCCACTTCCTTAATGAAGTAATCAAGAAACTGATAGAGCAACTGTTAGATCACCGTAGCGCCACTACGGGTGCTACCACAGGAGGGGACGGCCTTTGGCTCACCACCCAGCCACCACAGAGGAAGAATGAGGATTGCCCCTAGTGTGCGACCTGCCGTCCACACTAGCCTGGATGCCCATGACTCCAAGGGGATGGCCTTTGGCTCACCACCCAGCCACCATAGAGGAAGAATGAGGATTGCCCCTCATCCCCCAAGCTATATAGTGTGTGGCCTGCCGTCCACACTAGCCTGGCCGCCCATGACTCCGCATGGGCGTCCTCTCCCACCACTGAACCCCGGATGGCCACGTCCTCGATGCTCCGACCGAGGCGTTGACGCTAAAGCCCCGTCAGGCCATCCGGTCTCCATTGGTTCACAGGCATTACAGCCTACGTGACATTACTACCCCCTTAAGAAGAGTTTTTGTCCTCGAAAACAAACTGGGGAAACCTCTTGGAAATTGCACTACGACGTTCCCAAGTAGCTGCCTCCTCATCCTTGTCTGTCCATTTAACAAGTACCTCCTAGTACACTTTATGTCGGGTTTGTCTGTACGATACCCTAGAATCTTTTCAGGTTCATGTAGTATCTTTGGTGGCTCTATCAAGTCCACCAAAATCTCTGGAGAAACTGCGTTCTCTAACCCGTGAACTGATTTCTTCAATTTAGTGACATGGAAGACAGGATGGACTTGAGAACTCTCCGATAACTCAAGTTTATATGCTACGTCCCCAATCTTCTTAAGGATTTTAAAAGGACCACAATATCTCGGAGAAAGTTTATCACCCTTTCCCGTTTTCATGGTTCCTGACTACGCAGGAACCTTGAGGAATACAAAGTCACCTTTCTACGTCCTAAGTTTTAGCGTGATCTTGAGCGCTACGAATGCTCTCACGTGTGGCTCTGAACATATCATTCATATCTTCAAGGAAATCCTTGATAGATTGAATCTTCTCCTTTTCTAGGCCTATAGCCATTGGAGATCTTGGCTGGAATCCATACATTAACATGAATGGTGTAAATCCAGTCTCGCTGAGTGTTTGGAGCTATTATAGGCAAACTCCAATAAGGGCAAGTATTGTTCCCAATTAGATTGCTTCTTACTAACATGAGAACGCAACATATCCTCTAGAATTTGGTTAACTCTTTCAGTTTGACCATCGGACTTCGGATGATCTGCCGAACTCATACTTAGAGTAGTATCCAACTTTTTGAAGACTTCCCTCCAAAAATGACTGTTGAACTTTCTATCTCTATCCGACACTATATCTGCGGGCAGGCCATATAGCTTGTAGAGATGTTCAATAAAGAGTTTTGCCAACTCTAGTTGCCAACTCTAGCGTTTTAACAGTTTTCTTTGTGGCGACAAACTTTTCCATTTTAGTTAACCTGTCCACTACCACCCACACCGAGTCATTCCCTCGACTGGTCTTTGGGTAAACCGGTAATGAAATCTATGGAAATGCTGTCCCATTTTCCTTGAGGAATCTCTAACGGATGGAGTAGTCCTCCAACCTTAAGACGTTCGTGTGTATTGACCTGGCACTTATTGCATTTCAACACATATAAGTCTGGACGTCCTTAAACAAACTAGGCCAATAAAACTGTCTTTTTACTAGTGCATAGGTCTTCTGAATCCCGGGATGACCCGCACTTGGACTATCATGACTTTCTTTAAGAATTTGGGCCCGAAAGTCACCAATAGTTGGTACACATACTCTACCCTTGTAGAGTAAGTACCCATCGTCAATGGAGTAATTAGCATATTTCTCCCCCCGACGAAGTTTATCACCCCCCTTTGAAGCTATGGCAGTCAAAGGTGATGAAGGGCCTACGTCAGAGCTCTCCGGCTCCAAACTATACTCGGAAGACACGGCTAGTCTCTCCGGACTAACTCTCGCTTCCCTTCCCGTTGCACCTTTGGCCAGTCTCTCCGGACTAGCAATCCGTGCCAACGAGGGAGGTGGTCGTGTCTGTGAAGAAGTGCGTACGCGTACAGTGCGCCAGACCTCTGTAAAAGATGGATCGTGCTCACATAAACCACGTAGTGACTCCAAGAAATCATTCTTGAAGACTGTGAAACTAAGTTCATTATTCTGTGGCATGTGACTAAGTGCATCTGCCACCACGTTATACTTACCTTTCTGGTAACGTATCTGAAGGTCAAACTCCTATAGAATCTCCGCCCAGCGAGCTTTTCTACCCTTTAGTTCACTTTGACTTGAAAGCCATTTCAGACTTTCATGGTCTGTCCGGACCTCAAAAGGAGCACCATATAAATAGTGTCTCCACTTTTTCAGTGCATGAACTATCACTAGTAACTCTCGCTCATAAGCCGAGTAGTCACGCTGTGCACGATCTAACTTTTTACTCTCAAATGCAATTGGGCGTCCCCTTTGCATAAGTACGGCCCCAATGGCCTCATTACTAGCATTTGTTTCCAAGACAAACGGCTCATTTGGATCGACAATAGTCAAAACAGGTGCAGCTGCTACTACGGTCACCTTGAGCTTATCAAAGCTCTTCTATTGGGCTTCCCCCCAACTAATGTTTTTAGTTTTTGACCGTAACTGGTCAATCAATGGGACTGTGATCTTCGCGTAGTCCTTCACATACTGTCGGTAGAACCCCGACATGCCAAGAAAAATTTGCAGTTCCTCGAGATTCTTCGGCGCTGGCCATTTAAGAATAGCCTCTATTTTTTCTGGCTCCATACCATCGGCGGATATAATATGGCCAAGGTAGTGAATTTTTGTTTCAAAAAATTCACATTTGCTCTTCTTTGCAAATAGTTTGTGCTCTCGCAACAACTCGAACACTAGACGCAAATGCTCTATATGTGTTCTTTCTGTGTCTTACTGTACACAAGAATATCATCTAGGAAAACTACTACAAATTTTCCCAGATATGGACGTAAAATGCTATCCATCAGTGTCATAAACGTCACTGGAGCATTGGTTAGCCCAAATGGCATAACCAAAAACTCAAAATGTCCAAAATGGTTTCTAAATGTTGTCTTTGCAACATCTTCTGCTTTAATTCTAACCGATGATACCCTAATCTCAGGTCTACTTTTGTAAAGTATCTCGATCCATAGAGTTGATCAAACAACTCATCCATGCGTGGCATCGGATACTTGTTCTTAATCGTTATCTGATTAAGAGCCCTATAGTCTATGCACATCCGCATAGAACTGTCTTTCTTCTTTACCAGAAGAATAGGCGATGCCCATAGACTTGAACTAGGCCGAATAAAGCCTTTATTCAAATATTTCGTCAATTGTTTTTCCACCTCCTGTGCCTCGAAGTGGCTTACTCTATAAGCAGGTTTGCTTATAGGTTTTAATCCTGGCATAACTTCGATGCCATGGTCTACTTCTCTAGATGGTGATAAGCCATCTGGCAAATCATCAGGAAAAATATCTTGAAATTCCTCTAATAAATTCATTAAAGTATCTATGTACTTTTTCTTTTTGCAACTTTGCAGGCCTTTGTGGAGACCACGGAGCACACACTACATAAGAATTTTGTCAAAAATGATTTACACTTGCTTCTATGTGATGATGATGTATGGCAGAACTGGGTTTGGGTTAAGATCATGAGGCTTTATCCAAAAGTCTTGCTACCAAATACAAAGGGCGAAACTCAAACTAAAGGTCTTGATCAAAATCCCAGACTTCCAACTTTGAAAAGTGGGCAAATTCAGCAGGCACCAGGAACAGTCCAACTAGGCCAGGTGCATTTTAGGCCTTCAGAAGAGTGAAGTTTTGGACATTCAAACATAACTTCTTGATAAGAGAATATTGCTTAAAAAGGGAAAGCAAACCCATCAAAGAATGGATATGGAGGAGATGGCTTGGAAGCTAAAAACAGATCGAGTTCTCAAAGATGCAATAATCGCCTTCTATTTTGATCTGACAAGGGAAAAGATGACTTGGGAACAGGTGTGTGAGACATATAAGCTAGGGGAGTATGAGTATAATCAATTGAGGAGCTACAGCCAGTCCCTTGTTAGGGATGCTCTCAATCGTTCAAAAAAAATCCTTCACTTCCAAAAAGTGTAGTAACTTTACTGAATCACCTATATAGAGCATCTATGGGTATTGTATCTCAACAAGAGTCTATTCCTTGGAAAATTAGCGGGGTGGGTTTTGATATGACAAAGATTATAGCCTTCTGTAGTGAAGAGCATGTACCATTTCAACTGGCAACCATGAACCTACATGGTACAAAGGAGCAGCTCTCGTCAGAATTTTTCTCCAAGTTGGCACTTGCTTTGAACACACTAAACTCACAATATGAATATATTCTTGTGTGTTTTGTTGATTTCATCACCATTGGAATGCTTATCGAAGGGATTTCTAGCCAGTCAACAAAGGTGCACTATGAATTTGGCGTGATCCACACACAAAAAGATGATGCCTGAACATCTGGAATAGTTGAGATTGCAACTGTTATTCTTTTCATCAGCAAGGTTGACAAGTTTGAGGCCATTGATAAGGTTCTCACAAAAAATGTATTCATCTGAGGATCTAGTGGCCAAAATAGAGAATTCATCGACAAAGGCTTTATTGATGGTCTCATCACAGGGTTTTGTCCTGAACAGAGCTATGTTGTAGAGATATATTGTGGTGGAGTTGTGCTAGAGGAGAGCTTGCTAAAGAAGAGACGATGTATTGCTTTATGCAAAGATGATTTGGAAGCGATGGCATTAGAATCAAAGTGCTCTGCTCTTTTAGATGGTCACCCGTCCTTGCAAGAGTGGTGTGGTGCAAGTGGCGGCACAAAAAAGCAAACACTAGATGATGCAGAAAAAGAGAACCTTCAAAATCTTCACATTGATGACCCACCAAGTACAGAGGACGAAGAGGAAGGTGATGATATTGACAACAAAAATGACACAGATGATGATAAAGAAGTTGGGGATGCTATAGACTTTGAAGATGCATGGCAAAGGAATGAAGAGGACCAAGGGAATGATGCTCTATTCAATGAGGATGCCGAAGACAATTTTGAAGATATTGGAAGGCATGAAAATGATGATGAAGGTGGGAATGGTGATGATATATTGGATTCTGCAAAAGCCATGGAAGCTACAAATGTTGGGGTTGCTATGGCCATTGAGAAGATTGGGGATACAGATGTCAACAAGGCTTTCCATGCTCATAGCCCATCAAGCTCTCAACCAAAGAAAGGTAGAAAAGTGCATTGATAGTGCTTATTATGAATGTACAACGAATGGTGATCATTGAAAGGAGCTTATCAACAACTAATATTAGCATAGGTTTTGTTCAAAGTGTGGATTTGTTGAAATAATTGTTTGTCTTTTGATTAATACATTGGCTTTTTTGGATTCACTTTTAACATTTTTCTATTAAAGTGAATATTTCTATTCTATTTATCCTTTATTTCATGCCAACGTCTAGTACAAATGATGATGCACACTTAGTATTAAGAAATTACTCCATATCCTAGTGTAGCAGTGAGGCTCAAAATTAAGTTTGAGCCTAATACAAATGATGACGCACACTTACTATTAAGAAATTACACTTACTCCATATCCTAGTGTAGCGGTGAGGCTCAAACTTAAGTTTCAACCGTACCTCCACTTATGTCCAACCTTGGGGATGTCTTCCAACATAAGGCACAATCTCAAGTTGAGCGATCTTTACGTTGCCCTTGTAAGTGAGGCTCAAGTTTGACTCTTATGTTATGGTTCCTAATTCATTATGGTACATCAGTCGAAGTTTAGTAATCTAAGTTTGGATACAAAGTATATGTGTAGATATAAAAATGACTAGTATTGTATTAGCCTTGGTGTATTATTTAAATCCTAAAAGTAATAGCATTTTATTTTAATCTTACAGATATATACAAAGAAGGGAAAGACGAAGATAACATTGCTCAACTAGAACATCATCATGAAAGCCCTACTAGAGAGATCAACTCTCATGATTTAAATGCTTGAAATAATGAAGACAACATGGGGGAGGTAGATCACATCGATGATTCAGCTTTGCAAACATCTTCAAGGCCTTCAAGTGATAGGACTAAAGAGACTAAGGACATTCCTAATTTGCAAGTTAATGTTGAGGTTAGTGAGAATAAAGATAAAGTTAATGAAGAGCTTCAAGAGACTTCTGCAACCAAGGAGAGACAAGAAGAGATTGTTGAACAAATGGATGAGGCTACATATGCTACAAATAAAGGGAAAATAGTTGAAATCAAGGACTCTGTGGGGCAGAGGGTGTTGAAGAAATTGATGAGGCTACATATGCTACGAATAAAGAGAGAATAGTTGAAATCAAGGACTCTGTGGTGGCAGAGGGTGCCAAGAAAACTAAAGGTATATCTTTTTCAATAGGATGTTATTTAAGATGATTTATTCAGCAATTTTGTGTATTAAAAAGTATGTTTCTCAGCGAGAGTTGTTTTTGCAGGTATAGCTGCTTCTAACAATCACAAGTTAAGTACGCAAGAAATAGAGCAACGTGTTGAGGAGCTACGTTCCGATACACAAAAGAGTAGGCCTCTCGGAAGTTTATATTCTTTTGAGAGAGATGGAGATAGATTAGTATTTCAATCTTCACCAATCAATAGGGAAATGCAATCAAGTCTAGGAGCCATCATCATAGATGAGTATGGGAGCATGAAACGAAAGTAATCTTGTGGATGTTTTGTTGTAATTAGCTCTCATTGATAATATAGGACCACTTGCTTTAATATTGTTAAGTATGTAAACACATTAAAGTGTTATCATTCTTCTGTATTGTATGCAGAAAATATTCCTCGTGCAATCACCATAAAGAAACATGCACTTATACTTGATCTTAATGGAGTTTTACTCAACAAGGAAGAGAAGAGGCATCCACAAACAAATTGTATTCGAATTGATATTGGTCGCACCACAGTTGTTATTCGCCTCGGGTGTTTTGAATTTTTGGATGAGATTTGCCAGTACTTTCATGTTGGTATTTGGTCCACCATGCTACACAAGAATGTTTGTGCCTATGTAAACACTCTTGAACAGTATGCACATAAGAAATATCATTTCTTTATGGTGTGGGGACAAGAAGAATGTTATATCCATAATCTTCGAAAAGTGTATAGGCCAGATAAGCATACTGTTGAGGCTATGTTTAAACCTTTACTCAAGGTTTGGAATCAGTTCCAAGATATTTGCAATAAGAAGAATACATTGCTTATTGATGATAGCCCTTTCAAGGGATGTGTTAATCCAAAAGACAACTGTCTCTTCCCTGAAAGTTTTCAAGGAGGGCACGACTATGTACTGTGCAATGACCTTCTACCCTACCTTTTAAATCTAAACAATACAAATGACATTAGGTCTATTATTTTGCTTAATCGGCTAGGTCAATCTCCTATCACACATGGCCATAATTTATTTATCGATTTTCAAGATGTACTGGAAGAATGGCTCCAATTCACCTCCCTATTTTTGCGGATCAAGAGGGGAAAAAAGAGAAGTAGAATCTATAAGCAAGGATCTAGCAATGTTGGCATCCAAAGCTGGAGTACCATTACTATCCAAAGACCAGCTAAGCTTGTTAAAAGTGTGTTACAAAAGAAGGATTTTGAGTGATCAACACGCTATTGCTTATGCTACTCGCTTGGGATATGATCGTGGTCATCTCATAAGTGGAGTTGCAGCAAAAGCATACATATCAAGGCTACAAAAGGCTTACTTGAGCTTATGGGTAGGATAATGTCTGGTTTCATTAAACATTGAGTGACAGTATAATCAGATTCCAACCTAACCCATACTAGTTGTTGCTGCAGGTCGAAGGAAACCATTTCTGAGGTCTAAACGTGCAGTTTGAAGTATGGGATCTGCACAAATATCAAGACTTGTTGGGTGCAAAATGTTTGGAGCCATTTTGTACCTAAAAGCCCATAAGATAGACTTAGGCTTTGGCCAAAACAATGTGCTTAGATGGGTTTAATTTTTGGATTGTACGAGCCAAATCTTTACACTATTGTATCAAGAAATCAAATGCCTTCAAACTTACTGTCATTTGATTATCTCTTTTGTCAATATTTGCAATTCGATTGCAATAAAGATGTGTTTGTTTTTTTCTGAAGATATTGCCTTGTCAAGGTGTAAGGCTATGAATATCATAATAATTTAATTTGGATAGACTCAATTATCTCAATAGTGAAAATCTTTTATACATCATATTCAATAAATTTGATGAAATTTAGCATTGACAATATACTCGCTCTTTTATTTTTTTGGTTGAACTAATGAGGTATTGGAGCATTTGTCTAATTAATCTTTTTGTTAATCATTCTAGGATAAATAAAGGCTGGAATGTAAAGAAGAGAAAGGGGTAGCCTTTTCATCAAGGCATAGCATTAGAATTTATTTCAATCAACTAAAAAAACAAGAAAATCAAGGAAACCAGAGATTTAAAATTAAAAAGTAAGAAAAATTTAGCTTACATGGAGTTGTAAGCTTTTCTTTGGCTTGAGGGATTGAGGGTTCTACTCTCTTGTTTGAAGCAAGAGTGGCCACCAATTACTTTGAAGAGGATTAAGCAAAAAATAATTGAATTATCAAGAAAATACAATGTAAATGGTTCTGGGTGGTAGGAGTAGAGTAATAGTGCATAAACACTATTAAGCTTTTACAAAAAGGGAGGTTTCTATTTATAGGGAAAAGTGAGCCTCAAACCAAGCAAACTGATTCTAGAATTTTTCAGATCAATTTCGTCAAATTTTGATAGATCAGCTTATTTTTTGGAAACTAGACTTGAAATAGGAGAGAGGAGAGATGAAATATCTCATTTTATTGATTTAAAATTGGGGAGTAATGATGAGAAAAAAGGTGCCTCCTTCATGAGGGGGAATCCCCACTCTGAGGTGTCGAAATTCAGTTTTTTTAACCTTTTCTTTGGTCCTTAGTCCACTCTTCATCTTATGTGAGTATTTACTTATTTTTGGGGGTTTTTCTTTTATTCTTTAATTTATCTCCTCCCTACATTTGGATTAATCTTATTGGTCCCTCAGAACCTTAATCCAAATTTTTTTAAAAATCTGGACCCTTAGGGTTTTTTGTGTAGATTATAATTTATTTCTAATGCACCTTAGGAATTTCTTTTTAAACTTCTGTTTTGGAGGAATTTATTTTAATAAAAAATGATATTTTTCCATCCAAAGATATCTAAAAACTGAATTACCTCTCTCTAGAATATTTTCTCTCTCTAGGCCAAAACAGGTAGAAACAAGATCTTTTATTATTCTGAAAAGGGGATTGATTACAGGGGAAGAAATTGGACATCTTGAGGGGCTGGGGAGGAATCTTACATTCTCTCCCTCTTGAAAAACGCGAGATGTCCTCATCTCGCAAACTGGGGGTAATCCTGCATCAGTTCGGCGTCTTCAAAAGGACTGAACATCCATTTGACTAATAATTCTCTTAGAATTCTGTTCCTCCTAAAAACCTTCTCTTGAACATCAAGAATTTCTTCAGGTTGGAGTTCCATCAGCCCTTGGGTTCATCATTAAGCACATGATTCGGGCTTGGTACATACTTCTTAAGTAGGCTGACATAAAATACATTATGTACTTTGAGATGAGGAGGCAGAAGAAGTTCATAGGCTAAGTCACCTACTTTCTTTGTAATCAGATATGGCCCATAGTATTTGGGGGATAACTTCTTGTACTTTCCAAGAGATGGAGAACTTCTTTTGGGGCATACTTGAATGAAAACCATATCTGCTTCTTTGAATTTTCTGTCTGACCTCTTCTTTCTGTCTATCCTGGTAGCTTTTATATCTTTGCGGATTGACTGCATCTGTTGCTCCATGTCGTCAAGCATCTGCCTGGACATCTCGAACCTAATCAATGGGTCGGACCAAGTTAATGGTGTTAGGTAGTCTTGTCCATACAGAGCTTTGAAAGGGCTCATCTCGATGCTTCGGTGATAAGAGGCATTGTAGGCAAACTCGACTAGGTGCAGATAGCTTACCCACTTCTTGGGTTCCCTTCCACAACATGACCGAAGTATATCTTCGATTACTTGGCTCAACCTTTCTGTTTGACCATCGATCTCAGGGTGGTAAGCTGTGCTGAGATCCAAGAAAGTTCCTACTGCTTTGAAAAATGCAATCCAGAATCTTGACGTGAATCTCGATCACTTACTATTCTCCTGGGTAGGCCATGTAATCTGAAGATTTCCTTGAGGAACACTCTGGCCACATCCACTATAGTGTAGGTTTCTTTTACTGGAATCAGATGGGCAACTTTGGTTAGTCTGTCAACTACCACGAAGATGGAGTTGTAACCTGATTGCACTGAAGGTAGTCCAGTAATAAAATCTATACTGATACATTCCCACTTCATCTAGGGGATGTCTAATGGATGTAACTTCCCAGGCATTTTTACTCTCTCGGCTTTGTCTTTCTGACCTATCAGGCATTGACATACATGATTAAGTACATCCTTTTTTAGTCTAGGCCAAAAGAAGCTTTTCTTTATAGACATGTAGGTCTTGATGAAACCTGGATGTCCTGCTATAAGGCTATCATGGGCTTCATTCAAAATTTAACCCTTAGTTCCCTCATCATTGGGAATGCATAGCCTGCTATTATAATACATAATTCCATCATCCAGGCTGTACCCTTGAACTCGGTCTCCTAAGGAGTTTTGCTTTCCTGCATAAGTAGGAGAGCAATAGGGCCAAAGAATCTATCCTGCATGATCTTCTCTCTTGCTTCATTAATCAATGGATTTGACACCACTGTGATTGCAAGCAAGGAGGCTTTTCTACTGAGGGCATCTGCTACCACATTTTCTTTGCCTAGGCGGTACTTGATTTTAAAATCAATTTCCTGCTGCATCCACCTTCTTTGGCGCATGTTGAGATCCTTCTGAGTGAAAATCCACTTTAAGCTTTGATGATCTGTCATCAAAGTGAATCTTTGACCTAGTAGGTAATGTCTCCACAACTTTAAGGCATAGACTACTGAAAGTAGCTCCAGGTCATGGACAACATAATTTCTCTCATGCGTTATGAGTTTTTGGGATTCATAGGCCACTGCATGACCTTTCTGCATGAGCGCACCTCCGAGAGGGCAAAACCACTGGCATCAGTTACTACCTCAAAGGGTAGAGAGAAATCTGGCAACTTCAGAATGGGATTGGTTACCAAGGCGGTCTTCAGCTTATCAAAAGCGCTCTGACACCTGGCAAACCATTGAAACGGGGTATTCTTCTTGAGAAGATTAGTCAGGGGAGAAGCTATGAGAGCATACTTAGGTATAAAAATTCTATACCAACAACCAGTTAATCCTAAGAATCCCCTGACTTCTTTCAGTCTTTGGTTTAGGCCAATCTATGACTGCTTGGACTTTTGTGGAATCTGGAGAAATTTTATCTTTGGATACCAGGAAGCCCAAGTATTCAACATGGTCGGTAGAGAAAGTGCATTTGCTCTTTTTTGCAAAGAGTTGGTGCTTCCTTAGAATCTCAAGAACTTTACGGACGTGAGCTTCATGATCAGCTGCATTCTTTGAGTAAATCAGAATATCATCAAAGAAAACAAGAACAAAATCATCCAAGTATTCTCTAAGAATGTCTTGCATTAGGCGATTCGATTGAATGTAGCTAGGACATTTTTCAATCCAAATGGCATGATTGTAAATTCATAGTGCCCATAGCAAGTATTGATGGCTATCTTCAGGATATCTTGCTCATTAATCCTGATCTAGTAATACCCTGATTTGAGATCTATCTTTGTGAAGATCTGGGCTCCATTTAGCCGCCTGTCTAGAAGCTCATCAATTCTGGGGATAGGATACTTATTCTTAACTAGACCTCTATAATCCACATAGAGTCTTAGCATTCCATCCTTCTTTTTCTGAAAGAGAATTGGCGCTCCCCAAGGTGAAACACTGGGTCTTACAAACCCTTGTTCTAATAAGCCTTAAGATCTGACCAGGTCTGGGTATTTTGGTCGAGATGGTTTGTCTTGCAATGGTTCCTCCATGCGACCCTTGCCATTTCCACAATTTTCAATCTGGCGAGAGCCATCTTGCTCCTCTCATTATAACCGGTTACATCAAAATACTCTTCCATTACCTCGATCAATTTTTTCATTGTTTCTCCTAACTGTTCCCCTTCACCCTTAAATGGACTAGGTTGGGAGGATCGGTTCGAGGCTTTACGAACGTCCGGATCTAACTCTTCATCATCGGTAAGAGGATCCGGCTGCCTAGTACGGGCCGCGCGCCTCATGATTCTGTGACAAAATGAGATTTTTGTCAGCTTAACTTTGTCATCAGATTTATGACTTTAATTTTTGAGATTTATTTCTTTAAAAATAATTATTCCATCATAATTCTTTAAAACAAGATTCACTCTGATAATTTTATTAACCAATATTCACAACCACAAAATCAATTTGGAATCTTTTACAAAACATCATTTATTATCAAAAGTTTTTGATATATATATAGAGCGTCTCGGCTCCAAAAGTCACTGCCTCAATCGCGTACGCATAAAAAGGCGATACTACGATGGAGACATGCTATGATATACACGATTCATCATCACTGATAAAGGTGTTGTAATTCTGCTCCTAGGAATAAAGTGGCTCACAAGTCTAAAAATTTAGCAAGAAATTCTAAAATTCCAGGGTGAATGATTATAGAGTTGGATATAATGAATAACTCCTAGCCTTATCAAGATCATGACTAGCGAGATATTCTGTCTGAGTCTCTAACGCTGATTGGTATTGACGTTAATACTTTGCCCTCCGGAGAACCACATATACTGATGTCTCTCTACTCAATCAGGAAAGTATAGATCCTCAAAGTGACGAGCGAGTCTCACTCTGCTTTCTCGGGTTATAGCGGAGTTGATGAGATTTTCGAAGGCAAAGGCGATCATATCGTGACTCTGGGAAAGTCCAGGAATGCTAGACAGATTTGGAGTATCCATCTAAAAATCCAATTCAATTTATGAGTTTTTCAATTTACGAATTATATTCAAACATAATCTTAGCAAGTGAAAACATTATTTCCCAGATTTAATTTAAAATTTTAGGCAATTTTTGCTGCTGTTTCATAAGTTTACAACAGTGCTCTGATACCAGCTGCTGTGACACCCCTCTTCCCCTTCCATGCACCGGATTCCCGGTTACTAGCAGGCGGAAGTAGCTTCCTCTTGTGCGGGGTAGGGTTTCCCACTCGGGGCCTCGCCCAGAATGTCCGGACACGAGACTAATCTGGTGGTCATTCCGAAATCAAAATCGGGAAAATTTTCCTTGCCTGGAAAATGGGGACGATTCCACCTTTTTTATTTTCTTAACGAATTTTCTAACGAGGTCAAGAGACTAAACTATCCTTCACCTGGTTAAACCAGATAGAAGGAAAACACAGAATTAACTTGAAGAAATCAATGCTTTTTTCCTAACTGAAATCAGGCACATATGTTGATCTATTCATTTGAGAAAGTCTTTAGGTTTTTATTTAACTTCTCCACCAATTCTAAGCGTATTCCTATTATTTCAATTTTAATATTAAAACTCCACTGATTTCAGCCTAACCCCATTCGGCCCATCGGTTAGCCACCACCCAACCACTAGAATCGGTAGAACCAGATAATTACTCACCCACCCATAATTGAATGCCTTTCTTAACTTTTGCTTTCGAATACAGATACGCACACACTCCTCTTCATTAGGAACTCAATGGAGTCTTCTTGGGCCCTTTTATTTGGCAGTTTAAGGGAGTCAAACCTTTTCTCTTAAGAAGAAACGTTTTCTAATTAGAAGCTTCAAAACGGCTACTTTATTCAAATTTGAATTTTGGGGGGAAAATGGAATTTAAAATCTAGCGGATAAAACCATATCATGTAACATATCTATGGAAAGCTCTTGATGCGTAGATCACAGATCTATAATCTCCGCTCAAATCGGAGCTTGTATGTAGAAGTTATGGAGGTCCGAAAATTGTAAAATTGCCCCCTCCCCTTTTTGGGGGAAAAAGTGCACCCTTTGACCACTCTTACACCTCTCTTACAAACCATTGGTTTTTGCTTACATGGCGGGCTCCTATTTGTCAAAAAGTTAAACGTTTCCATAACCTCATGGCAAATTAAAGGGCCCAAGAAGACTCCATTGAGTTCCTAATGTAAAACTTTAACTTATAAAACAATCCATTGACAGTTATTGGTTACAGATGTCATAACTCAAAAATTCCATCCAGTCCCTTGTTTCTCAAAAAACAAAATCACTCTGGACTCTGTGTTGAAACCAATTGGTCAGCACAACGAGATCCAGTCACAGATTACAATAATCATTTGTCCATCATACAATCTTCCATGACATACGCATGGGTGTCCTAGGCACCGCGAGCCCATGCATCGCCTGGTCATAACCCTCCAGGATCCTCCTTAGGTGTCCTGGCACTTCACTCAGGGACCGCTTCGTCGGCCCTCGTCCATCGTACCATCGGAAGCGCACCATTTTAACCGTACCAAGGCTGGTCAAGACCTGGGCAAGCTTTGCCGCGTGAGCTGTCCTTTGAACACTCCCCGCTAGCTGTTGCAACCAAACTCCCTTTAGAAAAACACATACCAAATACTCCCTCCAGCATTCTGGCGTAAGACAGCTCTTTAAGAAAACAGGATTTCTATGCAAGTTTTCAGTTTGATTTTCTTTTGAATATAATGAGTACATCTTAAATTAGTATCCCCCCCAAAACTTCTTGATCGAATTTCTGAATTTCATAACAAAATTCTTCGAATTCTATAACCTTGATCCACAGATCAGTTCGAAGGGTCTCAAACTTAGATTCAGATCTCACGGGAGATTTGAGAGTATTTTCCTGAACTAGTCACATCTTCTTTCCTCTAACCTGACGAAAGAGTTTGGTCTTGGTCATAGTCTGATTCAAGGTTCGAGTCTAATAAGATTTTTCCTGAACTATCTTTCTCAAAAAGGATTGATAATTCAATTACTAATTTACTGAATTTCATTCATTCAATATTCACTTAACTGATTTCTAAATTAATTACAAATTTTGATGTGGAATAAGTTAATCATTTATCTGAATATTTCGATCTCGATAGATTTCTAGAATTTTCTCTTTACAATCCGTGTGAATATAAAACGATAGAAATTTTTCTCTTATAGTATTTACTTATTCATTTATCAAATACTCATAGAAATTAACATAGAATCAAAGACAATTCTAATTTTGATATAATAATTCTTTTTGCATCTATTTATGCATGAAAATCAACTTTAATGGGAATAACACTTTTATAAAAGAAAATCCTTTTATGCATCTATTTATGCATATAAAATCAATTTTAATAGGAATAACACTTTTTGTGTAGTTATGGCGGATTTCTGAATGCAAGATGCAGTTCGTCAGTCTATCTGTCTTATTCCTGTTTCCTGTACTTTGCATATTCAGTGTCTTGAGTGTAGATACAATGTAGTAGTGATTTGAGAGGCATGTGTGTGTTTTGAAACTGAAGTTCTGTGTGTGTGTGAGGATTTTCTTAGTCTGACAAGAGTAGAAGTCATCTAAAATGATAGTTCCTGTGTGACAATTTCCTGTGCAAAAAATTGTTTGGCTGTGAGTAAAGCAAACACTGGCGATTCACGGTGGTTTCAACCACAATGGTTGATTAGGATGGAGCCTACAATAGGAGCATGCAAAGCAAGTGAGCAGATTCAGGCGCTGCTGTGCCTGCTGATTTAGGCACTGCTGCAGATTTAGGTGCTATTTCGAAATCAGATTCAGGAGGCAAAATCTGATTCAGACATAATCAGGTTGTGCAGAAGATTAAAGAAGAATCAGTTTGTTTATTTTTAAGAAAGGGTGTAATTCGAATGACGGTGAAGAAGCACTCTTAGTGGAAAATCCATCGTTAGGCGAAGAATTTCAATCAAAGCCTGGTTTTTTTGGACAAGTAAGACAATGTTCATTTCAAAACCACATTAAGGTGGATTTTTCTTTCATGGTAAAATACCCATAAATCAAATAAGTATCCTAAAAATGGAAGCATTTATGACTTATTTAAGCAGCCTTGGGGTGTGTAAGGCTCAAATCTCGGTACAGCACGGAGCTCTTCGTTTCTTATGCGCTCTTGGTCTCACTTTGGTGTGGTGCATCATTTGCGGGGGCTTAAGCATGATCATTTAACTTCCAAAGTTGGAAATGGGTAAAAAAAAGAAGAAAAAATGTGAGGTTTGCATGAGTCGGAAGCATGAGGTAGATGACTGTCCATGTGCAATTGATGAGTGCTCAAATAAAGATGCATGTAGGAAATGGTGTATGGTTGATCTATGCACAAAGTTTCATAAAATTATCCATAAAGTGCATATAGCATCAGCTTGGGAGGAAATGAAGAATGCATTGGGAAGGTTAGATGACTTTGAGGATGTCTTGGAGAGTGCATAATATGAATGGTTACTGATCACAAAGGAGACAGGCGAAAGTCATGTTCCAATAGGAAAAGCATTGGGAAGTTACAAAAAGCATGTGAGAAGTTGAGAGATGCATATGCGGATGAGTTTGAAGGGGAGTCAAGTGATGATGATGACATTTGGATTGGCATGGAGTTTGAAAGTCATCAAGTGGGAGTACCAAAGATGGTGGAGAAGGAGGTGCAAAAGGAGCTTGGCCAAGAGAGCCTCAAAGAGCCCTTAGAGATACCCCTAATCTACCACTAGAATATGCTCATGCAGTGATGACTGTGGAATTTCTATCAAACATATCTACAAAAGAGAATTTGCAATTGGAAGATGTTGTGGGATCGATACATGAATCCCATAAACAGATTTTGAACTTAGAAACCCAATGTGCTGAACAAACCTTACAGGAGTTTACACATGCTGATTGTGATGGTTTGCGAATTCAAGCAAAAAGTCAGACCATTGTGTTTGATGTTGCGGATGATCACGGAAATCAAATTTTTGATTCTGAATGTTTTGAAGGACATATTTTGATGTCACAGGTTGATATTCAACAAGGAGATGTTTCAGATGCAAAGAATTTGAACAAGTGGGTTGATTTTTGGTATGAATCAAATACATGTCTTATGGATCAAATTGAGCAGGAGGATTGTCAACTGCAAGTCATTGAAGAGTATAAAGCAGGTTTGACAAGTTTGGAGGATTAGCATATGATGCCTGAAATGCGGGCTAATGAAATTTTAAGCTTAAGTTTGATGGTGGATGTGCATTCTAAAACGGATGTGGGAAAAGTTGTTCTCACTAATATAATTTTGTTGAATGATGTGTGCTTTCAAGTTGATGACAGAATGGAGGTGAATTTGTGCAAAATGTATTGTCATATGTGGATGACAAATTCTAAAATACAGATGATGGCAGATTGTCAGAATTCAAATTTTCATGTGCTGCAGATTTTGAAGTTGCTGATTGGGCAATGAAGAATGCATTATAGGATGCATAGTGATCAGTTTTTATGGTTTGTGGATCAGATCACATCTAAACAGGTTCAGAGGATTCCAGAGGCTTATATGCGGATTATTTGCCTGATTTTTATGGAATTTTTAGATTTCAGAGCAAACTTGGTTTGTATACATCTCAATAGGTTTCTTGCATATTGGTGTCACATTTTCATAGAGCAGATGGCCAAATAAACCTACAGGAGCTGATTGAGGCTAATTTTGATGGTGGTTGGAGGATTCAAGCGGAATGCCAAATTCATCAATGGGAAGTTGCAAAAGTTGTTGAGGGTCAAAGTTTTGGTTTTGAAGTGTCTCAATCTCTGATTTTGCTGTCAAAGGTTCAATCTAATCTTAAATATGTTTTCGTTGTGAAGAAAGTTGGTGATCAAATTGATTTGGGTTCAGATTTATTTGACAAAGGTTGTTTTGATAGCATTCAACTTGAAGGATGTTACGCGCAGATATTTGATGAATGTGAAGCAGGTTTTACAAATCTGATTATGTCAAAACAGGTGTGGAGGATTAGATCAGATTCAAGGCAGAATTATGATGCAGAATTTTTAAGTGTTCTGGAAGTGTTATCTGATTTGACAGCTAGGTTTCTTTCATTCTGTTTGACAAAGGGAGTATGGCCCAATTTTAAAAATGCGGAGGAAGCAATATTTCAATGAACAGATAGGAAGTTAGATCAGCAAAAAGTCAGTAGTGCAGCAGATTAGTCAGAAATCAGTGGAGGATTATGTTTCAAATGGAAAGTATGTGGATATGCAAAATTTCAAAGAGGAGGATGTTCTGATGGTGTTTATGCTGATTTTGTTTTATCTTTGCAAGATTCTTTGCTTGTCTAGTTTACGGATCAAAGGGATTGTGGGTCCAATGTCAGCCTTTAGCCACCGAGCTGTGCCCAGGTGTTTAGGCTAGACCTTAGGAGGAATTACTTTTATCATATGTATGAATCCTTAGTCTATTTTGGGGACTTTTCATATCTTAGAAGTTAAAAAAGTCGTTTGGTTCTTGAAAAGAGAGAAGGGCTTTTCAGTTATGGACGTTCTTGATACTAGGTGGATTTTCTGTGTAGTAGCTATGGCGGATTTCTGAATGCAAGATGCAGTTCGTCAGTCTATGTCTTATTCCTATTTCTTGTACTTTCCCTATTCAGTGTCTTGAGTGTAGATACAATGTAGTAGTGATCTGAGAGGAATGTGTGTGTTTTGAAACTGGATTGCTCCAATTGAGGGGGTTCAGCGCAGGGGCAATCCACCAATTGAGGGGGTATAGCGGGGGATCGATCTCCTCCTGCTCACAGGGTGGTGACGGGGGAATTTCTCCTTCTTCCAAGGGTTGGGGGAGGGGATGTTGGGAGGCAGTTATGGAGAAGGTGGAGGGGTGGTCGATAATGAGGCAAGGGTGCTGAGGGTTGTGGTAAAGAATGGGGAAGGTGGAGGGGTGGTCGATAATGAGGCAAGGGTGCTGAGGGTTGCGGTAAAGAATGGGGAAGGCTTGGTCGATGTTGAGGGTAAGTCTGCTATGGATTCGGGCAAGCCTAAGTAGAGAGTTAAAGTCATAGGTGAGGGAGGAGTGGGTGATGGAGGCAGAGTGGGGAGATTAGGGAGTGTAGAGGACTATGAGGGGAAGAGGGGTGGGGGTGGGGGTGGTAGGGTGCTTATGCTGGGGTGAGAGGAGCTGGGAGGAGGAGGTGGGGGGGAGATGGTGGGGTTTGTTGATGGGGGTGGGCACCCGAGGGTCCTCCATCCCGTTGTCATCGTTATTGTTGTCGTCTTCATTAGAGGAGGTGTTGTCATGGCTTTTGGAGTGGAATAAATCTTTGGCATCTACGGCTTCTTGGGGGGTGAACTCCATGGGGAATGCCACATGCGAGTCGTCAAATTGCATTATGCTAGTGGCATGGATAACCTCCATGTGTAGGTGGCAAAGCTAGTAGAGTATTAGGAGACCCTCAGCTGAATATGGCGGCAGAAGCTCGTAGCACCAGAGGGATTTGTAGGCTGCATAGACAATTTCCCAACCTGTGTGCGGTGTAGTTATCGGAGGGCCTTGGCTATTCATGGGAGGAGTAGGGGTAAGGGCATAGCCCGTTTGGGATGGCAAGGTCAATTGGTTCGGTTTGTTGGCCGTAGTGAAGGAGGAGATGGGCCCAATTCATAACATTTTCATGCAGAGGATGGGTAAGGAGGTTAAAAAAATGGTGGGGTGGGCAAAAGAGAGTAGTCCCTAAAAGAAGAGGGTGGCCAAGAGTGAGATGCTATGAGGTGGGAGTTTGGTTAGGATATAGGAGAAGGTGTCTTGTGATAGGGGTTCATCGATGAAAATATCATGTTGGAGTAAGTTAAGGGGCGGATGGTTTAGAAATTAGCTTAAGGATTTGGGAGGAGTTCTAGGGAGGAATGGCAAGGAGTGGAAGTTTCGTGGGCGGTGTCCAATCCAGCATGTCGACCTTTCTTTCGACCACACTAGGGACATGGTCAAATGGGGTGGGTGGGTGTTGGGCTGCCCATGCTTCTACATCTTTGAGTTGGGTGGTTTTTTGGGGGAGGTTCCCCTTTGCAACCTCACGGTATTGCTGGAAGTCGATATTGGTTTTGTGAGGGTTTCTTTGGCTTGGGTTGCTCTTTGGCGCCCGGCGGAGGTCTTGTGCTACGGCCTGGATGAGGGTTAGGTCATGCAGTACCACTACTCAGCTTCTTGGGCCACATGTAGCTGTCTTTGAATCTTTGAGAGTGAGGAGAGGGTGTTGGTGGCCAAGGTCCACTCTCTATCCTCTAGGTCCTGTTGGAGGTTGATATGGTGGCGTTGTACAGATCTTCATGGCTTTGTTTCTCCCAGGCCTTTGCAAGCAACATCTGTTTTGTTATGCCACTGTTTTGCTAGTTCCTGCTGTGTATACATGTAGTCCATCATCTGACTGATAAGTTTGCGATCCAAGTGGGAGAAGCCCTAAGCGAAGTCTGGCACTTCCCCATGCGATGAATGGACACCTTCAAAATAGGCCTCATGTGAACAGAAGCTCCCTGTGCGCACCCAATGGGGGATTTCCAATGTATTTCTGTGAGAGGAGGTCAAGGGGAAGATGGGCCAACTTTTGAGTAATGAGGAGGAAATTGAGAGGAGCCTGTGGGTGGTGGGGTTTCATATAGTTTCTACTCAAAAAATTCCTTCTGTTGCGCTTCCTCCTCAATAGCCTTGTGGTGGGCTTCAGCGGCAGCAAGTTCCTCTGTGTTTTGGCCCTGGGCCGCGGCGGATTGGGGTGGAACCTCCTGTGGCTTTGGTTCTAGGTGATGGCGCTTTGGGGGGGTGGAGATGTGGGAGAGGATTGACGGAGAGGGAGAGAGACTGGCACTGCATCTGGCCTCTCCAGCTGCATGGCCCTAGGGAGTTCGTCCCACCCTATGTCATGGTACAACACCTTGGTGAATAGGGATGTGGCCGCAAACTTTCCTTGTGGGTTGGCACATATGGAGTGCAGCTCTTTATGTAGGTACTCTAGCGAGTGTGGAGAGGCTACATCTACTGAATCTATATGTTAATCTGGTGGTTAGTAGGAAGGACAAGGCCCTAGCTGGCATGACAAGCTCCTCCTGTGTAATGTTTGCCCACTCCACCCCATCCTTGGTGGTGGTGCCTTGGTAGGTGTCGCAAGTCAAACGAGGGGCATTGGTCAGGCACACGTACAACCAGTTCGCAGGAGGTGCATGGCTTCGTGGACCATGTTGAGACTTAAGTGGACGGTCTGGGCCTGGCCTATAGCATCCAGCACCTATCCAGTGTGGTGGCGGCATTTGCATCGTAGGTCTCGGTGAAATAGAGGCAATTGAAGAGAGATCAGGGCGGCCTAAGGTTCCAAGGTGGGCAGTCTGCCGAGCCCAATCTTCTGTAGGTGGATGGCTATAGCTGGATCTACGATAGATCGGTAGTAAGGCCCTGTGTAATAAAGGAGCTTGTGCTCCATCTTATGATTGTTTTTCATAAGGCTGTGGATAGTGTGTCCACTCACCTGCTTCATCAAAGTGCTCCCCAAGGTGGGACATCTGTGTTGGGTGCCGGCCATATTCTTCAAAGCAACCCCCAGCTGGACGCTTCTTCTTCTGTGGGGTGTGGGTGAGGACCTCGAGGGAGTGTTCGGCCATTGGGTGGAGAATAGGAGGCAGGAAGGTGCAAGCTCAAGAAAAAAATTGGCAAGGGTTTGGCTAGAGAGAGAGAGAGAGAGTGTTCGGCCATTGGGGGTGGAGAATAGGAGGCAGGAAGGTGCAAGCTCAAGAAAAAAATTGGCAAGGGTTTGGCTAGAGAGAGAGAGAGCAAAGAGTGAGGAAAATAAAGTGGTGGGCCCCTTTTTATTGTTTTATAGGAAGGACACGAATGTGACAAAGTTTGGTATGGGCATGGAATTTCTAGGGTACAGGAATATGCTTTAGATGGTATGGCTATGGCTTTGGATTGGTACAGTCATGGCTTGAAGTTGGTACGATCGTGGCTTCTTTTTGGGATGGCCATGGCACAGTGGTGGATGGAATGGGTGTACATTTTTGAGGGTGAGAATGGTATGGTTGTGGATTTGGATTGGTAGTGGCTTCGGATTGGTACGATCGTGGCTTCTTTTTGGGACGGCGGTGGCATAGTGGATGGAACAGGTGTACACTTTCGTCGAGGGTGATAATGGTATAGCCATTTCTTCGGATTGGTACGACCGTGGCTTTTTTTTTTTGGGCACGCTGCAAATAGGTTTTGTACCCACCACACGGGCTATGTAGCCAGCACCCCATTGTAGGATTTGCATTGACTTCATGTTTAGTTGGCCAAAGTGAAAAGACGGTTCCAATTGGATGATGGCGAGTAGTAGTGGTGGAGGCCACTTTGGGGTTCCCCTGAAATGTTGGTGATTACGAGATGACAAGAATAGAAAGGGGGTACCTTGGGGATTTGGGGACCCAAATTTGGCAATTGCCCTGATAGTAGTCTTGAGCTTGAAGCAAAGGTTTGGGGATCCACCGATAACTTGTTTTTGGGCAAGGCTTAGGGTGTGGGCGAGGATGTTTTGGCCTTGGGGTGCATTTTGGACAGTGATTGTCCTATACCCTGTGGGATTGGGGTTGTTGGGAATGGGTTACCTTTGAGAGGGATGAGGAGCTGATGTTGTCGATATGTGAGTGTGAGAAGTGGATTGGCAGGGGATCCACACAGTAGTGGTGCCTTCATAATACCCTTGGGACATGAGAATCTTCTTAGGTATCCACCATTGGCGAGAGTTTGTGCCCTTTGTGCGTTGGTTAGATTTGTTAGTAGGGTTAGTGTTTTTAGTTTTATGGGGGGGTTAGTCATAAGCTTGGGCTACCTTGAAGCAAGGTGCCAATGGGGATCTGGATCTGAGAAGATAGGAAGGAAGAGAGACCTACAATGTCTCTGGAAGAAGATGTTGTTCCTTGAGGAAGGTCACCTTGGCTTGTCCTCAAGCTCTTATTTGTGAGATATTTAGCTACTCGGTTTCCCTGGTGGGGGTAGATGTCGTAGTGGGTGTTGTTGCTTATGTTAGCCTATTAGGGGGTGCTTGTTCTTGGAACTCTCTGTTATACACCTGAGCTTCCTCAGTAGGTTTCATGTTGAAGACTGAGGGCAATGGCTCTAGGTAAGCCGCTGTGAAGGCTCATCTTCTAGGCTGATCTTGGTAGTCTCGAACCAATTCTTGGACTACCATTATCCTTACCTTTTTCTCAATGGGATTAGGGTATTCGACTAACTTTCTGGGGAGTTGGTTAGAGTCAATTGGCTCCCTGGCAGGTGGCTGAAGGTAGTAGTTGTTCCTCTTTTGATGAAGAGGTTGATGCATGGGTGGTTGTGCCATCTTCTAAACTGCTTTTAATGACTATCAAGCTATCTCCTTTGCCAAATTTTGTGGTCTTATTTCACAAGTGTCTAGTCATCACACACTTGTTCTGAGACATTATTTTGAGATAAAACTTTTGTGTGTCTCCCTGGTTTTGCAAGGTCGATGCCTCTGCTATAGCATTGATAGGTTTTCTCGAGGTCAAGGAATATGCCCAAAGGATGTGCCTATCTCAAACCCCCAATATATCATAAATGGTAGATGTAAGGTTAAGACCTTTAGAAAAGATGACTATTGTGTGGACCAGTAGATTTGCTTAGATTCATAAATCAAAATAGAAATAATATGGGCCATCAAAGAAGAGGGCACTAAGTTTTGGAAGGAAGATGATGAGTGGCGCAGGTTCCAGAAAGATGCAAGGGCAGTGACGGCCTTGAAGAGGAAAAATGGAGACAGTATGTAGGTGGTTTTGCGTGAGTGTAACTAGAAAGACCACCAGATAAGGTCTATAGTAGAGTGGGCTCCTGCAGTACTGTCATGCTAGAGTTTCCTACATATACTTTCTAGATTGTTGAAGAGCAACCAATGTAGTGTGAGAGTTGATTGGATCAGAGTGGGGTGAGAGCGAGAAGCCAAAGAGCCTTGAAAGATGACGCATCTCCTTGGGTCTCTAAGAAGCTGAGCTCTATTAGATACTTGGTTCAAATCAATTCTGCTCAATTGTTGTTGTTTCCTATCAGTTGTGTGATGGTTTGTAAGGTCTATTGTGTGATGGTTTGTAAGGTCTATTGTGTGCGGTAGTGGACTTTAAGGTTTTGAAGCTGTGTCGCTTTTATGATGCACGTGAGGGATCCTTGTAATTGCGTTTTCTTTTGATATGTTGTGCCCAGGGCTCAGAGCTATTGAGACAAAAGTATTTTCTTGTCTATCTGAAGCAGATAGTGTGTTTGGGTACTTAGTTCTTTACTTTGATGTTTTTGTTGTGGTGAGAATTGTATTGAGTTTGAGGAGATGAAACATCTCTGTGTGCTAGTCTGATGACTGTGACACTGCTTCTGTGTCAAAATCAGCTAAGAAAGGTATAGAGCCATCTATGTATCAATAGCAAGCTAAGCTTCAGTATAGTCAACTGATGGTGTAGATTGCTTTCTCTAACTTGTTAGAGATTGGGGAAAGTGATTGTGGGTCTCAGCTGATAGGTAGAATAGTCAGCTGACAGCAGCAGTCAGATGGGATAGTGATTGTGGGTCTCAGCCTGATAGGTAGAATAGTCAGCTGCTGTTGACAGTAGTAGTCAGATGGGATAGTGGGAAAAGAGTTTATCCAAAGTTATCTAGGTGTAGCTAGTGTCAGAGCAATGATTATAAGGCCAGATCCTAGCTTGGTTTGAATGTCTGGTGGGTTTAGAGGTGTCATGCTGCTAACCCATAGGTTAGAGTATCTGCATCATCTAGGTCAATTTAGCAAGTCTTAAAGAGGACAGACATTCGAGGGTAGTTGTGGGTCAGCAGAGAGCCAAGTGTGTGGTATCCTTGCAAGGTGAGGATTTTGAGGACATTTGGAGAAGATTCTCTATCAGATAAAGGTTTTGAGTCAGTCACGTCTGAGGTAGAATTTAGACAGGTTCAGTCAGAGAGGGAGGAGAAGAGGGTCTAGGAAGATCCTAGGGTTGAGAATATAGGGTCAGCTGATCTTGGAGGATTGTAGAGGATCCTAGAGGACTCATTCTGGACTAGGTTGAGCCATCAGAATTTGGAAGCAGAAGACAATTCATATCTGATTTGTCTGTGGTGGCAGCGAGTGTTTGGGGTTAGTTGGTATCAGCTAAGGTGAGCTAACTGGTTCATAGGTTTCTGAGGCAAGGTTTCGGGGATGGCTGACAATGGAGGACATTCTAGGAGCCTAGAGGATAGAATTCTGGCTGGGGACAAGTGGAGGAATTTGGAGGTATAATTTGAACAGTTTTGCATCACAGCTAGAGATGATTCTAGTCAGCTGGTTGTCAGTTGTGGGTCAAGAGAGACTCTAAGGTGGAAGATCTGAGGTGTTGGAGGTTTGTGCTGACCTGAGAGGACAACTGGAGTAGGCAGCTAGGTCAGATAGGGAAGTGTTCAATTGTGTGAGTTGTTGAGGATCAGGGGACATCATCTGGGTGTATTGGTGCCTTCATTTAGTGTTTCTGCTAGGTTCTGGTGGAGTTGGTAGTTTTCTCCTCACGGTGGTGTGCTTTGGACAAGGCTACAGAGGCAGGTTATCCTGGAGTCATCATTGTTTTGGTGTCCCCACCGAGGAGGGCTTTGAAGCACCCTTCAGTTTGTTTAAAAGTCTAAGAGTTGTTAGTAAGACATCAGATGGCAACCATGATGATGTATCCAATGTTCCATGGACTTGCTAGAGAGGATTCAGAGGAATTTTTGGATGGATTAGAGTTGGCAGCATTTCTTTTTGGGAAGGACAAAGATGAGGATAACCTGACCTTATTGCCTATGTTGTTGAAAGGAGAGGCCAAAAGGTGGTTTCAAACTTGGAAAGCTATCTACTCAAGGTCAGGCATATGAAGATATCAAAGGGGCCTTGATGTAGCAGTATAAACAAGGGGAATCCCCAGGTGCTTTGTGGCAAGAAACTCAGAAGCTAAGGCATAACCTGTCAGATGTATTTGATAGATTTATGGACCATTTTGAGGACTTGTGGGGTAGATGGGACATTTCCTTGGGAGCATAACACCCACCTATACTGAAGAAGGATATGTTTATCCAGTCCTTACATGCTGATCTGAAAGAGAAAGTAGAGTTGAAGAGACCCAAAAACTTTGAAGAGGCCTTGAGGATAACCAGAGAGAAAGAGTGGAAGCTACAAAGGTTGGCCCTAAATTAAAGGGCAGTTTCAGGTGAAGGCAAACCAGATATGTCTCCTCACTGTCTTTACCCTAGGAGGATGGATGGTTATAGCTTCCCTATGCTATTCAGAAGAGAAGACATGCAAGATGTCAGGAAAGAAGAAGATATGCCAAAACATAAGATATCAGAAGAGAGGCAGCCGCCAAGGAAACTATTAGGTGGAGCTGGTATGTTTGATTTATTTGGTATGAGTAATGGTAGAAATCATGTGCAAGTTATGAATCCGTGTATGGGTGATGTATTGGTGGTGAATGAAAGGGCAAGGGGCCAGTATGTTGATGAAGTGATGGAGAATGCAAGCTACATGTCTGCGGACCCAAAGATGGAGGTGGTAAATTCAAGAGGAGTAATGGAAGTTTTCTCAGAGGATGGTGAGTCTGTTGTAGAGGAGAAGAAGGTCCCTATTAATCTGGAGGTGTTATAGGTGCCTCAGATGCGGGAAGATCTATCAAAGGATGTAGGTGTGGAGACTGTAGGTTTATTTGATGATGTAATGTACTGTGAAGTAGAAAGTTTATCAGAGTTGTCTTTCTCTAATAACATAAGTGATGGCGAAGCGGGTATGAAGTCTGCGGGCTTGTTTGATAATGAGGTAGAGTATGAGGAAGAGAATCTATTAGAATCGCCTTTATGTGTTGATACAAGTGATGGTGGTGCTAGCATGTTCGAGTAGCCATTTGCGCATCTATACAGGATAGTCATGTTATGGATGTGTTGCTGGATGACACCCTCAAGGATGTCTCTGTTAT
The DNA here is from genome assembly GCF_041138505.1 of Cibotium barometz. Taxonomy (NCBI): domain Eukaryota; kingdom Viridiplantae; phylum Streptophyta; class Polypodiopsida; order Cyatheales; family Cibotiaceae; genus Cibotium; species Cibotium barometz. Next base: position 33,127,505 of record NC_141074.1, on the reverse strand, counting down.
GTTTGATGAATCTATGGGTCTAGATGTTGCTGAGCAGGTTAATGCCCAGGTGGATATTGAGTTATGTGTCGACAATAATGAGGTTTTGGATACTGTGAATAGGTTGTGGGATGAAGTGGATCTGGGTGTAATTAGGAGATGGAATAAACTATTGTTTTGGGTTCTTTGGATGTTAATGCTCAGGATTGGGAAGCTTTTGTGTAATAATGAGAATGAATTGGAGAAATGTAATAGAAGTGTGATGAGGGGCAACAAGTTGCTGTGTTGGGCTCTTTGCTTGATGGAGATCAAGATGGTCTAGTTGGGGAGGTTTTTATGATGAGGATATATTGAGTAAACATGTGAGTGAAGGTTTGATAAAGGTGCAAAGAAATGTAAAGTGTTCTGAGGCGGATAAAGAGATTAGAGTTGATAAAGGATGGAGAAGGAGGGAGGAGACAAGATAGTAAGCTTACATGTGTGAGGGAGGAGACAAGATAGTAAGCTTACATGTGTGATGTAGCCATGTGATAAGGGCAAGGCTAAGGGGGTATTGGCAAAATGATGTGTAGGTATTTGATCCAGTGGGATGGATCAAATCAGTTGGTTGGCTTTGGAAGGTGATTTTGTACCCCTTTGACCCAGGAGGGAGTAAAAAACTGGATCATCCCTTTGTTGCTGTAAATAGAGCTGTATAGAATAGTGTGTGGGCAGACCATACTGCGGCAGCTAATAGAAGGAGATGGAGCTGAAGCTATAGAGTTTGAATAAGTGGTTTTGCCAAATAACTAGTTGAGCATAAATGCTCTAACAATGGGGGGTTCTGAAAACTATGATAGGTTTTTTGAGGTCAAGGAATATGCCTAAAGGATGTGCCTATCTCAAACCCCCAATAGATCATAAAGGATGTGCCTATCTCAAACCCCCAATAGATCATAAAATGTAGATGTAAGGTTGAGACCTTTAGAAAAGATGACTATTGTGTGGACGGGTAGAAATAATATGGGCCATCAAAGAAGCGGGCACTAAGTTTTGGAAGGAAGGTGACGGGGCAACGCAGGTTCCAGAAAGATGCAAGGGCAGCGCAATGGCCTTGAAGAGGGAAAATGGAGACAATATGCGAGTGGTTTTGCATGAGTGCAATTAGAAAGACCACTAGAGAAGGTATGCAATAGAGTGGGCTCTTGCAATACTGTCAGTTGGCAAGGTGGAGTTTCCTGCATATACTTTCCAAATTGTCGAAGAGAATCCAACACAGTGTGAGAGTTGATTGGATCAGACCGAGATGAGAGCGAGAAGCGAGAGAGCCTTGAAGGAGATGTGTCCCCTTGGGTCTCTGAGAAGCTAAGCTCCGTTGGATACTTGGTTCAAATCAATTCTTCTCAATTGTTGCTGTTTCCTATTAGTTGTGTGATGATTTGTAAGGTTTGTGTGCACGATAGTGGACTTCAAGTTTTTGAAGCTGTGTTTCTGTTGTGATCCACCTGAGGAATCCTTGTAATTGTGTTTTTTTTTGATATGTTATGCCTAGGTCTTAGAGATGTTGAGATAGAAGTATTTACTTGTCTATTTGAAGAAGTAGACAGTGTGTTTTCTTTTGATATGTTGTGTCCAAGTCTCAGGGCTATTGAGACACAAAAGTATTTTCTTATCTATCTGAAGCAGACAGTGTGTTTGAGTACTTAGTCCTTTTCTTTGATGTTTTTGTTGTGGTGAGAGTTGTTGTTTTCATTGAGTTTGAGAAGATGAAGCATCTGTGTGTGCCAGTTTGATGATTATGACACTGCTTCTGTGTCAGAATCAGTTGAGAAAGGTATAGAGCCATCTGTGTATCAGCAGGCTAAGCTTCAGTATAGTGAGTTGATGTGTAGATTGCTTGCTCTTTGACTTGTTTGAGATTGGAGAAAGTGATTGTGGGTTTGAGATCATAGGTAGAATAGTCAACTTTGTTGACAACAATCAGATGGGATAGTGGGAAACAAGTTTATCTAGAGTCAGCTAGGTGTAGCTGGTGTCAGCAGAGTGGTTATACGGCCAGATTCTATCTTGGTTTGAATGTCTGGTGGGTTTACAGGTGTCAGATAACTTAGAGGAGAGAGTATCTGCATCATCCAGGTCAGTTTAGCAAGTCTTAAAGAGGACAATCATTTGGAGGCAACTATGGGTCTTAGGCTGCAGAGTTAGAAAAGAGCTAAGTGTGTGGTATCCTTGCAAGAAGGTGAGGAGTCTGAGGGCCTATGTGAGTCATGGGACATTTGGAGAAGATTTTATGTTAGATAAAATTCTGAGTCAGTGGGGTCTGAGGCAAAATTTGGACAGGTTCAGTCAGAGAGGGAGCAGAAGAAGGTTGGCATAGGATCCACGAAGATCCCGGGGTTGAGAATATAGGGTCAGCTAATCTTGGAGGATTTTAGAGGATCCTAGAGGACTCATTTTGGACTGGGGTGAGCCATGAGAATTCGGAAGCAAAAGATAGTTCATATCTGATTTGTTTGTGAGCAGCTGAGAGTTTTTGGGGTCAACCGGTGGTGGTCAGCTAAGGTTAGTTGATTGGTTTAGAGGGTTTCCTGAGGCAAGGTTTTGGGGCTGGCTAACAGTGGAGGACATTCTGGGAGCCTAGAGGATAGAATTCCGACTGGGGACAAGTGGAGGACTTCGGAGGCAAAATTTGAATAGTTTTGTGTCCGCACTGGAGATGATTCTAGTTGGTTGTCAGCTGTGGTCAGGAGAGGCTCTAAGGTGGAAGATCTGAGGTACTGGAGGTTTGAACTATTCTAAGAGGAACACTAGAGTAGGTAGTTGGGCCAGATAGGGAGGGTGTTGAAGTGTTCAATTGTGTTAGGTTGAGAATGAGGGGACATTAGCTAGGTCTATTGGTGCCTTGATTTGGTGTTTCTGTTGGGTTTTGGTGGAGTTAGTAGTTTCCTCCTCATGGTGGTGTGCTTCACACGACGGGGCTTTAGAGCCAAGTTCTACCCCAGAGCCATGAGTGTGAGTTGCAACCCTTTGCGAGCTGTTCAACCTTGTTGTCTCGAGGTGGAATCGCTTTTTCCCTCAAATCTGGTGCTAGTTGTTTTTTGAGGAGGCCTCAGATGTACCCTCATGAAGTTCTCAGGAACGCGTTCCCTTGAAGTTATCCTTGAAGTCCATAGCACTCCTGCAGCATTGCTCAAAAGAGTTATGGGCTAGGACATACAAATAATTATGTAAGGGTACATCATCTAGGCCTTCCAGAAATCTCCCAATTAGCCTTTCGTCAGAGAACTTATCTCTGGCACTACAACGGGAGTGAAGATACCTTACTCTATTGATGTAATCCCGGATGGTTTCACCATCCTTTTTTTTGAGGTTGTGTAGTTGCTCCAATAGGACTCCATCGAGTTCCTTGATGGGAGTATCCAACCTTGAAGGCCTCTTTCAAGGCTTCAAAGGTGGCCTTATCTTCTATCTTCAAGGACCTAAACCATTGGCCCACTTTTCCATCTAGGGTGAGGCCAAAGGCACTCACCTTGACTTGGTCATCCACATGGCCAAATGTTTTGCAAATTTGATTAAACATCTCTAAGTGCGATATGGGGTCTCTAGTCCCATCGAACTTGGTGATTAGTTTAGAGATGTTAGCAGGTTTTTTCCACTCCTGTCTGGGCCCTTGTACAGGCTGAGATGGTGTTGGGAGCGTGATGCCGGCAACCCCCCTCCCTATTTCCATGGCTATCCTTAACATTTCAAGGGTTAGCCCTGCCATGGCTGGAGTAGGTGTTGGTTGGTGGAATAATAGGTGGGGGAGCTGGGCCGAGTGGATAATAGACCATTGGGGGTCCTTGTCTCATGGGAGGATTGGGCTGTGCTTCATATGGCCCCATATGGTATCCTGAGTATGCTCCCCGAGGCGAGAATTGATGGTACATTGGTGCCCCAGGCTGATATGACGGGGCTGGGTAGGCGCATTCTCTTTGATAGGACACCTTGGGCACTTGGAGAGCTGGTTCTTGTCTTGGCTTTAGCACTGGTATCTAGGCTTGGTATAAATCGGTCATTCCTAAGGCAAGCATGGCCCTCTAGACCAGTTGGATGAGTCTAGGTTTGGTTACTTTCACTTTGCCCTATCTCCATTCTAGGATCTAGAGGCGGTGTGGGCTCTCTTTCAGGTTCGTTTTAAATACCTCTATCCCTAGGATGTGGCTCATCTGACTGTGAATTTCCCAGGATAAAGCTCTGAAGTCTCAAAGCAAGGCTTCTTTATGAATGGGTAGGGGATGTTAGGTCTTGCTCTAGGATAGGTGGTGGTCTATCCATGCACTGAGCCTCTAGTCCTCCTATCTCTAGGTCAAGAGTGACTCATCCTGTGCTGGGATGGTCCTCACTCTCAATGGTGCTGTCAAAGACTAACAATGCTTAGCTCCAAGCTTTGTTTGTTGATGGGTCTAATCTTATGAGCGAGGGAGCGTCTGAAGAATTTATATCATCAAATAGAGGGTTGTTCTGCACCGATTTTCTCAAGCATAAGTGCATGAATGTGTGGAATAGCAGTGTTGGACCCCCCCTTGTGGGCATAGCCTCTCTATCTTTTTTTTTTTGGGAATGGTATGATCATATGCTTTCAAGAAGGTACAAGCGTACGCTCAGATGAGGCAACTGGCGTATGCTTCTCGACAAGGGAATGGAACAGGCATGGCAAAGATGACATGGGCATACACTTCCACAGGAAGACATGGGCATGGCTGCAAGAAGGAACGGACATATGCATGTGGAAAATGAAAGAACGAACGTACGCTCCAGATGGTATGGGCATACACTTGTAGAAATGGAAAATGAGGCTATGGCAAGGAAGAAGGAATGGGAGTGACAAAAAAGACACGGGCATATGTTCCCAGGCAAGGGAATGGAATGGGCGTGGCTTTAGAAGGAACAGATGTACTCTCCAGATGGTACGGGTGTACACTTTGAATGGTACAATCATATGCTCATGAGTTCAGAGAGAGATCTTTAATGGTGCAAGTGCTGACAACAGCCACCCCCACTGAAATTCCTTGACAATATAGCTATACCCCTTGTTTAATGCTCTTTATGCTTAGTTAAGCAGTTTACTCCTTTTTAAATTCCCTCTGCTCAATTTAATGCAAGAGATTATGGAATATATGCTTGAGGGAAAGGAACGGGCATGGCAAATAAGACAGAACCATGGCACTAAGAAGGGTATAGCCATACACTTCTCAGAAACTAGACCAAAGTGAAAATTTTGCCTCTTCTCCTCCTCAGATTTTTACTTAACAAATGTTAAACAAAACCAAAAATTGCATGAATCTCAAGAGCAAAGTTCAAGAACCTACTTGTGTCTCCCGCATCCGATGATGAAGACTTCGATGCTCCTCATGCTCCATATTGATCTCCATTTCTCCATGGTAAGAGTAAACAAAATCAAACAACAAGCAAACAAACACATCCAACATGCAACCACCGGTGTATTTGCACTCCAACAAGGCAATGTGATGGCTCTAGCAAGTGAAATGTATGGAGGACCTTAAGCTAAATGCTCATCCCTAGCGCGGCACCAAAGATGTTATCCAAAACATACTACCTTACACAAGAGAGGGAGAGGAGAAGATAATGATGCCATGCAAGGGTCGATTTGGAGACTTGCATTTAGCCAATCCTAATTAGGGTTAACTCCCCTATATGAGGCCGCTAGGGGCTCACTCCACCTCCACTTGCTCAAATGGAGATCCACAAGCTAGGTAATGAGCAAGGAAGAAGGGAGCTATGGAGAGCTCTACCTCCACTCAATGTCAATGTGCTTGCAAGAGGGATCTTGAGAGGAAGATAGGACAAGGGAGAAGAGAAGAGAAGCTAGACTAACACCATCCCCTCCATGCATACACCACAATCAAGCAAGCAAGCATTCACAAACACAAGCATGCAACCATAAACACAAGAGAGTTAGAGAGAGAGAGAGAGAGAGAGAAAGACTCAATTGTTGACAAATGGGATTGTCCCTTTTCATATTCCATAAAATCATTTATATACATGAGCTCACTTTTTACAATGGCCGGCCGCCCATTTACAATTGGGGGCCCAAAATTGGCTTCCTAGCTCTATGTACATCTAGCTCATTCCTATGGCCTAGCATTACACAAGCCATAAGGTCGGTCATCCCATATATTTTTTCTCAATAATCACTTAGCGCGGCTACATAATGGTAGATTACAAGAAGCATCAACACGCTTGAAAAATGATGTTAACCAAAGTGGTTAACACCTTCCACCAACAACTGGCATGTTGATGTTTATGACATGGTGCATGGAGGTGTCATAGGATTAGGGGGTCCCTTGAGAATTGGGTGCAACTTTGCACCACAATAGAATGCTTAGCACCCTGTGTGACTCCTCTTAAATTAGAACTGCCAAGGGTGCAACCATTATGCACAAAATTGGTGGCATCAACATGGCTTTTTCCACCTACTTCATTGGTGGGTTTGGCCCTTTATGTCCGGGGTGCTGCCAACCACTACTCTCCAAATGACATCGAAGGAAGGGCCTTTAGTCTCCACACCTATTTGGATTTTTTATTCAAGGGTGGTATGGGACACAGGTTTCTTTGATTAACAAAGCATCAACTTCTGAGGTGGTTGATATTGGGTATTGAGGTCATCGCTTGGATCTTCTTATCACGAAAAGGTTCTTGGGACCGAAATAAATGGGTTCCCTTTGTAGAAGCCTAGGGCTTCTAGTAGCTTCCAATGGGGCTCAAGGTCTAGGTAGAACTCTATTACATGGGCTCCCACTTGGTAGATCTCCACTCATGGTTGGGATTTGGGCCAAATGGTCTGTCAGATCTTTTCTTGAGATTTGAAATCTTCCTTGGCTATCTAGGGTCCTCTTAGATGCCCACTTCTCTTCTTGGTACTCTCCCTTAGTGTTTGTTGAAGTTGAAGGGCTGGCCTTTATCTTCATCAGCGTGGTTTTGGATCTCGATAATGGTTTAAGGGGGTGACCAATGTCAAGGGGAGAAGAGTATTGTGTCTTAGGGGTTACCTGAATTCATGGTGTATGGTTGGACAATAAGGCTTGGGGGATGTTGGTATGTTTAGGATGACCTTGTTCACCAAAGGTACGGTAACCATTTTGTAGGGAGCATAATCTTACAATCCTTCTTTGCTAGCTAACAATGCAACCCATGGCCGCAATCCATCCCCTTATGAGAATGATGCCCTCTTTCATTGTACTTGCAAGACAGAGGATCACATAAAACTTCCATGATGAAGGTTTAAAACAATCGACAGTCATGGATTAATGGTCGTTGTGGAAGGTTTGAGGGGTCGGTGGCCTAAGGAGGTCCACGTCTATGGATAGAGCCCTAGTGTGTCTATCAAGGCTCGCCATGCCATTAGATGGTTTTCTTGGGGGAACTGTAGCTCAAGGTAATTGTGGAATGTGTGAGGGGTGGGTGACCTAAGGAGGTCCACATCTATGGCTATCCCTAGTGTGTCCACCACCAAGGCTCGCCATGCCGTTATTTTTTAGGGGAACTCTAGCTCAAGGTGAGTAAGTTCCACGGGTGTTTCTATTCTGGCCGCATCCTAGAGATCAGCTACATGTGTAGAGATCTATATGCTTGGGGTTCTACAACCTCTTTGAGTCTTGTTTTGTCGGGTGGCTACTTTTTGAGGATTGCCCTCCATTTTTTATTGTTAGAGCCTATCATTTCTCCTCTTTTTTCTTATGGATTTGGAAGACCATATCTTAGGTGAGAGGTACATAGTCATCAGCCTCTCATCTCTCCTCTTTTTTCTTATGGATTTGGAAGAACATGTCCTAGGTGTGAGAGGTACATAGTAGTGATTTAGGTTGCTATGTTAACCACAATGATTAACATTATTCTAAGCATGGTTATGCTTCATGTAATTCATTTTTATGCAAAATTGCACTAAGCGCTTCATGTAAAAAGATATGGGATGAGCAAGCTTATGACATGTGTAACGCCAGCCACCTTGAGCAACAAAGCCTAGGTGTACATAGAGCTAAAGAACTAAGTTTGGGCCCCCAATTGTTAAATGGGGCATCAGCCAATGTAAAAAGGGAGCTCATGTATATAAGTGACTTATGAAATATGAAAAGGATACAATCCCATTATCACAATTGAGTCTTCTCCTTCTTCCCTCTTTCTCTCTTGTGGCTATGGTGATGAGCTTGTGTGTTGATGCATGCTTGATTGTATGTGTGTGTTTGTAGGTGATGCTCCCTACCTTCTCCCTTCTTCTCCTTGCTCTCTCTCTAGTTACACCTGCACTACTGTATGGTGCCCCCATCTAGTGTCCTAGCTATACCACATGAGGAGACAGAGGAGAGAACCAGTCGAGACAGAGGAGAGAACTAGCCGAGACACATACAAAGGAGGTATAGATGGGTGGAAGCCGATGGAGAGGCCCCTAGTTGGTGATGATCTCATGTGCATGATTAGGAGTAAGCCATCAGTGCCACATGAGATTGTGCGGGTAGAGATTGGGGCTGCACCGATAGGGACAGATCCAGACTGTGACATATTGGAACATGTTATGGGAGGTTCCACTAGATAGATATCCCCGGCTAGCCCTGGAGTCCTCAAGACAGCTGACACTTGAGGGAGATACAGAGTGCTGGTATGCACAAGTAGGAACTTGGTTGGCATGCACGGCATGCAGATGGAGGCAATCCCCCCATTCCAGTACAACATAGAGGCCTCGTCTTTTGCTCTCAACCACGCAGAGCAGAATAGGGTTATTAGGAAGGACATTGTTAGACTGGATACTCAGAGGACATGGAGTTCACATATTCGTCCACTGGGAACAAAGATGGCCTTGTACAGAGATCACCTCCTATGCCTAACAAAGGTTGGCTTCATCATCTACCCATGCTACATGGACACACACCTATCTTTTGGGGTGAGATGTGCGATCGGCGAGATCCGCACATTAGGCGAATTTTGGACTCAACTTTGGGCCTTGTTTCTCTAGAGAGAGAAAGGCTTTCGACCAATAGGAAGAGAGCCACCGTAACGAAACTTTTGATAATTAGAAGTTTTTCATATATTCTTTATATGAATATATTGTTATTAAATAAACACGAAATGCATTTGACCACACACTTTATAATGTCATTTCTTTAATATATATGAAAAATAAAGTGTTGTCAGCTCCTTTAATAAATCTCAGGTCATTTAATGAATGGTTTTCAATCTAATAATTTCCCTCGTTCAGCTCATTTAATAAAAGTGCTTTTTTTCTCTAAAAATTTGAAATGTTATCTTCAAAGTTCCCATGTCATTTAATGAATGGATTTCCCTCTAAAAATTTCACTTGTTTTGAAGGTTATCTCTTCTGCCATCTCATCTTCTTCCGTCTTCTTACATCTGCTTTTATTTTCTATTTGCTTCCATGGAAACCAGACGTCCTAGGTGTCCCTGCTCCTCTACTAGAGCTATTATAGTATACAACAGTTTTGATATGGATAATCAAAGGTGGATTCCTACCACAATCTCTATTGGTAGTTGGATTATGTTGCAGACTAGGAAGCAAAAAAAAACAAAGAATGAGTCCATCGACACTTACAAAGGCAGAGTTCAAGACTTCAAACTCTCTAACACGGGTAGGAGCATTAAGGAAGTCCTTATACAACATGCCTACATGCACTTAGAACTGCGTCTGCAATGTTTGCCTGATGGAATCCCACTCCATAGACCAAATTGTAAGTAAATGTTTTTACATTATGTTTATGTAATGTGTTTCATTTCTATACTTATGCTTCTCTTGTATTCATCTGTATAGATATATATCCTTCAAACTTGGTTGATTGGCAGCCTATAGATAGTATTATGGGAATCTTTGATGTTTTTCATGCATCTATTGTTGGTGAGCAGCTATACAAAGAAACATCCAGCAGATCTTTGGCAGAGAGAGGAGTTTTCTTTTATAATGAATTTTACACGGCACCTCATAGTGTTACAGGTTATGGATCTTTGAAAGCATTACCACTGCCTTCATTCGAGTCCAGAATGGCCCATACCAATAGCAGAAACAAGTGAAGATTAAAGATATACCAAGATGTGCAAAGGTGTATAAAACCAAATGTAGCAAATCGTCAGGTGAAAATCGTTGTCTTTATGCCATTGCATTTTTTTGTCGACTTCTTTTATGACGAGGTCAAAAAAAACATTGTCAATGTTTATCTATAAATCAGAGAAATGTTTGGATTTCTTAGGTCAAAATTGGGATGTGAAAGAATTAAATGGGGTTACTTGCAAAATCCATAGAAAATCTATTGTCTGTAAACATATGATTGGCTCCCAGAATTTTATTTTAGCCTTTCATTATATGAGATGGCATTATGTCAATGGAAAACTTGTAGCAATTGATCAGGGCTTGGAGGATGACATTGAAAATCCATTGATGTTATTAGAGGTATGGTTTGAACATGAGCTCTTGATGACAGTACTCAATATAAGGTCAAAAATCTCACTGCGTCAAGTGAGAATAGACTTGGCCTACAAGTGCCTGATGATTATGTGTTCAAGTGCAACAGCCCCATAAGGTATGTTATTCAATCTAACCTCGAAAAAGTATTCATTCCAAAACTACGCCATATTCATTATTACTTATATACATTACTTTGATTTTTGGAAATAGGTACCAAGGAGAAAAGAAAGGACCATTAAATGTAAAGACATTACAAGGAAGCAAGTTTTCATGGTGCAAATGACCATCACATAGAGATAAATCGAGATAAATGTATTTTTGACAGCATATAGTTACATCAATCATGACAACATTTTGTATTTCTTAGAGTAATAGAAACTAAGACAAATATTCTACATTTTCTTATTGGATGTTTAAAACATTGATAGCATGTTCTCATTTTTTCCTACAGCGTGCTATTGTGTGTGGGATGATTCTTGTTGTTGGGGCAGTGAGGCTTGTCATTGAGGGGGTGCTTGCTCTTCGGGACACTCTTGGGTTGGTTGCTCTTCGAGACGCTCTTGGGGTAGTTACTCTTCCGGACGATCTTGGGGTGGTTGCTCTTCTGGAACTGAAGGTCGTTGTTGCGAGGTTGAAGCTTCCAAATTGACGTCTTCAGCAGATTCATCAGATTCTGGAAGCTCGACAACAAACTTGTCGACTTGTGTTCGAGGGTACTGCCATGGCAGTGGTCCTAGTCGCAGCCGTGGTGGAGGGGGCACAAACGCAACAGGGATATTAGGCGGCATGCTATGAATGTTGACAATAATATGCTCAATGGCCTCTTCCCTGAACATCCCTAAATCCACATTGGAGTATTCTCATAATCGTGGATTCTACAAAAAGCCAAAAAAATAGACATGTGCCGTCAAAGAATGAGGAAGGAAAGTAACATATCATTGAAAAAAATGAGCATGCCATACATTTTCTACAAGTAATGAGAGAACTAAATGTAGCAGCAACTTTGCGTTGTAGCACACCCTCCAACCGCAACTATGGCCATCCCGTTGTTTGCTGCGGGACTCTGTATCTCACAGTCCTTGTGTGTTCTAGTAGTGTGTCCTGGATTATGGCCTCGAGAGCAGTTATTAGCTTTCTAATCGATCTGCAGGAAACAATAATGTTGTCAATACTGAAAGTTCTCTAACTACTTCTCCTTCTCTCTCTCTGTCTCTCTCTCTCTCTCTCTCCAACTCATTACGATATATAAATACTGAATGTATGGACTTACTGTCTCACGGTGCCATGGAATTCTTCACCTGAATTGGCCAAGTAACAAGTCTTGAATTCCATATCGTAAAGGATCAAACTCCAGTGTGAACTACAACATGCAATTTAGGAGTATCAGAAGTAACATCAAAAATATATAGTAAATATAGGTCACAATACTAAGACAATAAATGAGATTGCATGCTTACTCTTCATTGTATGCCATTAGGATTATTTGAGCTACATCAAAATTTATCGAACTGAACCCCGACATACATCAACCAATGAAGTATGATGTGCAGTAAGAACCAAGGAAAGAAGGGAATCTACAATATATACATGATTTTGAACATTGAATGGGAGATTCGATACAACCAAGCTACACAAGATTACATTATATTAGTTACTTTAGACAAGCAACCCACTTTACAATCACGATGATGAAAAGGGCGTAGCAAACCTTAGAACTGTTATGATAATTCTATCGTTGACCTCCCTCAAAACATTGGACAAAACATCAATCTCCTCCGCATCGGAAAGGGAAAAATTGCGCGGTGCCTCGCACCGGAAGTCTAACGTGAAATGAGGGGACAAAATAACTCAAAGCTCTGACATTCGACTTATGCATTTCCCGAATAGCCGATTTCTTTAACCGCAATTCTTGGAGCTCCTGCATCCTGGCTTGGTCGCCAATCCTTTGTGCATTGAGCCTTGCGTTGAGCCTTACGTCACGTGAATGACTAGCCTCTGTCACTTCTGTGATCTTAACTTTCTTCGTCAAAGGCGGGATTTCCAAAATTCCCTTCATTCTCTTGTCACTAAGGGCAGAGCGTACGGTCATATTTGAACCTCAACAAACGAAGCGAGTTCATGTCTTTTGGCATCACAGTGACTCTGTGTGCATGCGTGGCAAGGATATAGCTATCCTGAAAAAACTTGACAAGCTAGTCTTTCGCAGCCTCTGCAAACATCCTAGGGTAGAGGCCTGCCAACACATATTAATGCCAAAATTCTCGCATATAGACCGGACTACACACTGGAATGGCAACTTCGAAACCGCGCAATGTATATAAGGGAAGGGGCGTCCTCATCAACAGTCCAAGACACTAACTCAACAATCAATGTATGGACAAATGATTTACTTGTTAATGACAAAAATCAGAGGGTGTGTTTACTTGTTAATTACTTTTTATCGTGCTGAGTAGCTTATTCTATTTGTTGTGTTGGATCATCGACAATATTGTTTTGCAGCTGGTTGTGTTTGAGGATGAGTTTCTCGGTCGTGGAGCAGGCAAACGGGTGGGAGGACTCGGAATGGACTCAGCACTGGGAGAGTACATAAACCGATTGAAGTTTCCACAATTCATTATATTCCACAAGAAATTCTCGAAAGACAATGCAAAATTTCCTTTGTTTGCAATCAAGACATTATCCAGATACCTTGGGGCATATCCCGTCAGGTGGAATGCAGACAAAGTCATGCTTTTGGAGAAGCAGTTAGCATTGCGAATCTTTGGGTAGGGCCCTGGAGTCTATGCACTAAGGAGTAAATATTACTTAGCCTATACTGCTTATGGATTGGCGTGTGGGATTAAGGATCCCAATATGTTAAGTGATTATGGCAAAAGGGAGCTTCTGAGATTCACAGACCTGAGGGTTCCTCCAGTTTGCCAGTTACAAGATGTTGCAGAGGCATCTTCAAAAAGGGCAAGGCTTCATGCACTCGAGGATGTTAGTGAGCAGGTTAAGGAGTAGTAGTATATTCCTATCTCCTGTAATAATATTCTCTCTCGTGTAATGTCATGACAGTTTGCATATGATCATTTCTGAATTTGAAATGTTAATCATGGATCTATGGGTATCCAAATCTTCCCATTTCTTTATTTTGTTACTCGCCATTCTGCATGCTGCATTAGATCTCCTCCATATATCTTGTTTTCTTTCTTTATTCACAAGTTTTACTGCTTGATTAATTTGGCATGCTTTGAACTGCTGCTTCTTTTTAGCTTTGTGTACAAGCTTCCTATATGTCCACTGATGTAATTCCTCTAAACTGTTAGCTTTTTCTGCTCCTCCACCATGTGTTGTATGATTGAAATACTCGAAGCGTGCTTGATAATGTGTTTTCTTGACCATATTGATAAACTACCATACTTCTTTACAAACCAAGGGGTATGATGGTATATAATATGCTTCAAGAGAATAAAAGAATACATTAATTAGTATATTTTTTAATATATATAGTATAAAAACTAGTTCAATGCATAATCAATCTAATACCATATAGTGGGTGATGTGTCCGTCCATGCATCAATCATTGATCTCTTGAACTCATCTACCACTATTTGAAATATTTCATGGTCCTCCTTCGTCCACACTTTCTTGTCACAGAACTTAAACATAGTGTCTAGAGATTTCCACACCTTGCTTTCCGTGTTCTTGCTTGACCATTGTCTGCATGGTCTACTACTACATTGTGAATGCACTTCCATCTGTTGTATTTTATGATCTGCACTGATCATCTTCTTCTACGACCTTCTGGTGTTGGTTCAAATAAAAACCTTCTTGCTTTAACACCCCCAATGGAAGGTTTCTTAGGTACATTCTTCCCATCCTTAGACCTTTTTTCATTTTGTTCAATTTTTGCATGTCCACCATGCAAACCAATGTCTGATAGAACTTTCTCTAGTGCTTTGATGGATGTAACCTTTGCTGTATTGGGCTGTAGAGTCCATGCAAAACATATGTATAAAAGCAAGAGTTTTTCAATGATTCTGCAAAGAGCATGCATTGTACAAATGTGGACACTTGACAATGGAATATCGAGAATTGGCTTGAAGTTTGGGTCTTTCAAGTGCCTATCCGGTGCCTTCTTCCAATACCTGTTATCAAACACCTTTGTACTGCACATGCAATATAAGCAGGGACTTTTTAAATTGGCACCCTTTGACACATTATGCATACATTTCAGAGTTTTAAGATCACCCGCCATATGCCACTCCACCTTATATTGTCCCATGCCTTCCACATCCAAGATTTTACCATTTCTCTGCTCTCGCTGATGATCTCGGGTATCGATGTCTTATGAAAGACCAAATGTAGAACATCAAAATTCTCTGATTCTACTTGCAACACATAAGAAACATAGGAATGTAACACCCATTAGTGTTTTTTATATGTAATTCTTTTTTCACAAACATATCCGAGCCTAATAAATTTTACCTCAAACGATCCCAACGATAATATATTATTTTCAGATTGAACACTAAACCATCTAGGATCATCTTTTAGAATAGATGTATCAAGTGCCCTGTTCATCAGTGTGATGGTAACCCTTTCTAACTTTCTCTCCTTAACAATTTGACACTCATTAAGCTTTAGCACAAATTTGAGGACACCATCATATTCTTCAGGAGTAACTTCAAACAACTGAACAGCATATGATTGTAAGGCCTCCAAGTCATAGAAAATATTATTGTATCTATTGTAGACCACATCTCCTGTTGGTGCAGCACAGGTGTCTTCAATATGAAATGGGGTTCCTAGTGTTTACAGTATCTCTTCGTTTACTTGTTTACACATTTTTTTTACCAAATAAAGATTTGGCAATAATGATCCTTTCATACTAGAATCCTTCATCTTTTCCTACAAAGTCTTATAAATGGCTGAGTACCCTCTGTGTGATATACCGGCCTCATCAAGTATTGCCTAGATGTCCTATGGATTGAGTTGATTATCTTTGAAAAAGTCGTCTATTTGCTTTTCTGAGACCTTCTTAAATTTCTTCTCGTTCATCAATGCTTGTGCATACTCGCGATCTAAAAGAAGACTTAAATGTGCGCCAAAAGGTTTTGTCGTTGATCAGGGTGTAATAATGATATATCATATTGAAATGCAGAAATTGATATACATGAACATATGCAATAATGATTGCTATTCATAAAATATCACAATAGAAACAATAAACCAGTTATAATAGAAAGGAGCTTACTTGATTGCATGTATTCTCTTCTTGATGACACCACCTCCTAGCTTCATTTGCTCAATATCCCTTAGTTTTTTTTGTCGTTTACGAAGACCTAATGAGGTCTGCTGTCTTAATTCAGACATTTGTTTTTCAAGCCCTGAAATGGTTTCCTTATTGCTTAATAACTTCTGCACACAATGCTCCATGGTTTTCTTCAAATGAATGTTCCCCTTCTCAAACAAATCTCTTTCTAATTTAAGAACATTTCTTGTTGCTTCTAAATTATGTGTATATCCTAGGAGCCCATTATAGCCATCTCCAACAAAGTTAAGCAGAGATGTCGTATTCCTAAATGGGAGGGTGGAGTTTCTAAAAGGGTCTTTTAGATATAACCTCCCATCAATCCATAAATCTATGTTTTTCTTCCCATGCATCCTCAACATTTCTTTAGAAGCATTACACAAAGTATTAGGTTTATTTCTCTTACATGCACAAGTATATAAGAGTTGCTCTCTTTTATTCATTCAATCATCTTTCATTGCCCTATTTGCTGGCTCTTGTACTCTGTAACCTCAAGCTAATAAAGCTCTTGTTCTTGCTTGCAATCTTTCTCTCTCTCATGTTTATTTGCTTCCGCTTGTGCACATTCTTTCATGGTATCATATGCTTAGGCTCTGGCTGTTGCACAATCTGCTTCTCTTCGTTTTCTGCTTCCCTAGATTCTCCAGGCTGTAGATCCTTCAAACAGTGGCTGCATTTTTTCGTTCTTAGTTCCATTTTTTGCTCTACAAGCCCTCCAACTGCTGTTGGCAAGCCCCCAGGCTGCGTTTTCTTCTACAGAGGCAAGTGGAGGAGTTCTAGCTGCAAATTCAGTAACTGCATCAGACAAGTGGCACATCAGCTCTTCTTCTTCCAAGATCCCCTCCCTCCCTCTTCCGGTAGGAGGTTCCCGGTGGTGTGTTTTTGGGTTTCTTTTGCTACTGTCCAGCTTGCATCTTCAAAGGGGCCTACAAGTCCCTAGTTGGATCCTGTGGAAAGGTGCTTTGAGAGAGCACGTGGATTGCTTAGCTACAGAGGTTGTTTGAGACATAGCTTCTTTAAACTCAGTGGTTCAAACTATGATCACTGGAAGCTACAGATGAAGGTCTGGTTCACACATAAGGGACTCTCGGAGATTGTTCAAGGCCACGAACAAAAGCCCGAACACCCCATGTTCCCTCGAGTTTGATGATCTGTGTACTCTCCTCTTGGAAGAGGAATCCATCCTAGTTTCACAGGGGAAGTTGAAAGTTTCATCGTCTATTGGACCTGATCAGGCACTCGCGAACAGTGTAGAAGAAAGTTCGGAGTCAGTGTTACAAGTGTGGGAAGAAAGGCCACCTGTCAAAGGATTGTCAGTCAAAGGACAAAGGCAAAGCCAAGGACAAGGGCAAGTCTTCAAAGAAGGGAAAAGACAAGTCACATGACACTGACATAGACTCGTCTAGTGATAACCCCAGCTCTCCCAAGGCCTTACAGACTGGAGAGAACATGACTGGTGTCCTGCTCTGATCCTAAGGGCATCCCCCGCGTGCTGTCTTCCAGAAACGGCTTGTGGGCAGGAGAGGGAGCTTTCAAAAGCTCTCTTATATTAAATCTAGAGCATGGGACCCGTGTGTCGGAGTTCCAAGTATAAAGACAGGCAAGTTCACTTGATGGTCCGGATGAGTTCCAGGATCAACCAAGTTTCCTTCATGATTCGGATGAGTTCCAGAACTATTGGTCAGCAAAGACTATGGACAAGATGTGTTCCATGTTCATTTGTTCGAGGTTATTGGATGTGATGTGTTCACAGTTCTACTTTGAGTTTGGAACCAAGCAGATTTTCTTTTTATAGTGGCATTATGTTTTCTGAAGACAACAAGCTGACATGTGCATTTTCCGAGGTGTACTCAGTACTGGCCATGCTGAGGTGTCCATGGTGGCACCTTCATTTTCTTCTAACTTTTTTGTACACTTTAAGATGCAAAGGGGGTGTTAAAATATATTGCATCTCTCTTAATACTGTCGTGGAGTCCTACATTCAAAGCTACCATGCAATGAAGAGCCTCATCCTCCTACACATATTCCTTCTACAATGGTGGATGATCCTGTGTGTAGTGAGAATCGGCATCCTCAAACTCTTCTTCCTCAATTTCTTCCATGACAAGCTAGACCCAAGGCGGTAGTCTTCGAGTTCGACTCTACACAAAGAAAGTGAATACCATGTTTTATCTTCACAAATACTTAAAGGGCCCTCAATTAGGCTCAAATGAAGAGCAACAAGAGACAAGGTGACCTACATGTTTTTCTCAACCCTCATCGATACGCCTCTGTATGCAGTCTAAACGGTGTGCCTTCTTAGACATGTATTTAATTGTCACCGTCTTCATGTAATCGGCAATGAAATCTTATTTTGTCATGCTTCCAACCTTATGGCCACCGTCTTCTCAAAGGAGTTCTGCTCTCGCGTGGTGCCTTGCTTGATACGTCTTAAAGTTGCATGCAAATTTCCTTTCTCTATCACCAAACCGATGCATGGCTTGCTTATGCCAAGCCTCACTATCAGCATCCACCCATTTGTTTGTGATCCTTGCCCTTAGGAGGCAGACCTATCTTTTGCAAAGGGACATACACATGCAACCCATGTTCTTTAAGGTGGTCCATCATGCGAGTCCTTTTGTGCTCTAAAGTGAACCTCTTTGTACATGTCAAGGTTGCCTGACATTGGCGTACAAGGCTTCCGTCCCCGCTGGCAAGTGTACCTCCACATAAGGCAACACATCCCCTTTGTTTCTCTCGTTGCCTTGAGACTGAGCTTCATGGTTTACCGGATTTTGAGGTTGTGGGGGCACTTCTAAACCTGAGGGGTGATTTTCCTGTCCACGAGGATGAATGCTTAGGCCCGCATCATTGTCGGCATCATGCGCCATGGAAATGAGCCTCTTCTGAGGCCTTTTGTTCAAGGTCGGCGGCCTCGAGGGTTCCTTGCCATCCACTCCATTTGGGCTTGGGGATGCTTTCCTAGGGCTTCTTTCAACAGGAGAAGAACCCTCCTTACATGGCACTACTTGCGCATGTGTGGACTTCTCTTCCCTCCTAACCTTCAATGGCAATTCTTTTGCAGGGCTAAACTGAGCATGCATCTTCACATGTGCTTTCAGTTTCTTGCCCTGCTTTCTCAATCTAAAGGAGGGGCTAAGATTTTCTACAAATTGCTTGCAACATTTAGGTGCGTTTTTAACAAAATATAATCCTTCAGCGTTGCTTGCTAAATAGGCAAGAAAAATTTAGCGAAAATTGTATTGCCTACCAATCAAGCTGCCTGGTTAACGCCCTGCTACGTCGCCCCAAAGCGTAGAAGATGCCCAAATAACACAAACTCAGAGCTCGCGATCTTGGCTTTGGGAAGATTCTCGGGGACAGAAAGCACCCCCTGGTTCGTGATTCTTAAACCCAAAACCCGATTTGCCTCCTCAACAGTGCGCAGTAGAACTCGACAAATCCAACTGTCGTTGATCCGACGATTCTGGCTGGCGATCCTCAGACCACTCATCAGCCCCACGCCACACGTGTCACCCATGCTTGTTGGCAGAGTTTACAAACATGGCTGAGTTTAAAATTTTTGAATCTCAACACAGTTCCGCACCAGTCGATCCCACGCCTCCAGCCTCTTAAAACTTAAACATCCCGTGGGATTTAGTATCGAGGCTATCCCTCCCCTAACGTTAGTT
Source organism: Cibotium barometz (assembly GCF_041138505.1). Classification (NCBI taxonomy): domain Eukaryota; kingdom Viridiplantae; phylum Streptophyta; class Polypodiopsida; order Cyatheales; family Cibotiaceae; genus Cibotium; species Cibotium barometz. Next base: position 33,108,112 of record NC_141074.1, on the reverse strand, counting down.
AATGGTGGACTAGAATGCTTGGATAGCCTTATCTTCTTGATTGCTTGCACTTATGGGTTGTCAACGTACTTTGAAAGAACGTGTGTCCTTTCTTCACGTATAAACATCTTGAAGCGCTTTGGACACTACAGCACGTCCTTTTCATATGCTTTGGACACTACAGCACGTCCTTTTCATATGCGTGTCTTTCTCAAGTTTATATGAACATCTTATAGAGGTCGAACGAGCATGAACATCAAGGCTATGATTATATTCGACGTGAAGAATCGATGGACATCAACAAAGATCTCAGGGTACATCGCAAGGTTGATAATCCCAAATTCATTTACCACATTTAAATCTAATTTACACATCATTCATCAAGTCCTAGGATTTTCATGCTCGTTTGTGTGAGTGAAGTAAAAAAAAACCATACATATAGTATGGCGAGAGTTGGCACAGTCCTCCCCATATTTTATAAACATGGGAGAATGTGCCCTTCCCCCATTTCCCGAATAGCACTTTCGATATCGAAAGTGGACCAAAACACCTTCAGTGTTGAAGGTGGCCATTAGTCCTACGTATTGATTCATGATACAAAACTCATTTTTAAATGTGGTAATGAATTTGTAATTTTCTAATTTGCAAGGTACTTTTGAATCCCCATCGAACATAAGAACAGGCTTCAAGCTCATCGATTGCGGATGTCAGTCTAGCATTGCTTCCAAGTATGCTTTCAAAATCATATTCATTCGAGAATTTCAAATATGCTCTACACTACATGATGTATGCTACCCAAGCAATCACACAAAACACGATAAAAGATTTAAAATAATAATAATCTTGTTTTGCAAGCTTCAGAGCATGGAGTGCACCTGGTTTTGATGATGATGTGTGTGTGTGCATGTGTGTGTGTGTGTGTGTGTTTGTGTGTGTGTGTGTGTGTGTGTGTGTGTGTGTGTGTGAGAGAGAGAGAGAGAGAGAGAGAGAGAGAGAGAGTACGTGCTTGCGTTTATGCACCAAGACATCTTGTGCATGAGGTAGTTGGGGATTCTCATAACTAGCAGTAAGCGATAAAAGATGTTGTGTAAATCTGGTTGTTGTGAATTCTATTGCACTATGAACTACTCCTTGATCATTTCTTGTACGGAGTACCCTCGCGCTTCTTTTTTATCATTTGCAATGCCCACACCATCTTCTTCTTCTGCCCTAAGTAAAGGCCACATGAGCATCGTGCCTAACCCGAAATTTCATTTGGTGGGCTGCCTTGAAAGCATGTGGCATTTCAGCCATCTTGGTGCAGTCACAACAACACAAAGCAACTATAGACGCGCTTGATAGACGCGCAAAATAGCGGGCGCGTCTATAGGCGTTGCTTGAATAGAGAAATTACGGGCGCGTCTAACAGTGCGTCTAATAGCGCGTGTATTTGCGCGTGTATTGACGCGTCTATTAGCGCGTCTACATTGAGAATCTAACACTGCGTCTAACAGCGCGTCTATTTACGCATGTATTAGCGCGTCTATTAGTACGTCTACCTACACTGAGAATTAGATGCATATTTAGACGCAAAACAGAGAATACAAAAAGTGAGATTTTGGTGTAGGCTGGTAAATGTACATCTCTGCTTTCCAAAAAATGTCCATAATTACCAAAGCACATATTTTTTTTAAAAAAGCTTTTTTGCAAACCCACATATACAAAAGTTAAGTGAGGTGAGGAGAATGAGACAATATGTAAAATAGTTTTGCCAATATCAATGATGGGCTACGGTTCAATCTCATCCTCAATGAGATCAACCCTTGCTAAACTATCTACTTCAAAATCCAAACAAGTGTTTAGATCTACAAATACATTCAACCCACTACTACTTGTGCTACTCATGTGCTCATCGAAATCAGTATCACCAATGGTAGGTTCGTCCTCACGGGTAATGGCCTCAATATCTGTTCTCCTATCTCATGATCATCCTCCTCTTTCGTATCACGGTCATCATCACCTCCATGGCCATGATCATCCTCCATACGCTCCATATTCGTAAATATACTATACATCACTTTGGAACGTGGCATAACAGGTATGACATGCCACCATCTATTATTATCCACCATTGGTTGATAGACAACCTAATTCAAACACAAATACAATCATGTTATTTTCCTTGCATCGAAGGTATCAAATATTTAAAAGTGAGTATTTTTATATGTGTGTACAGTACCTGTTCACATTGTTGCGGTAGTACTAGTGTGTCCTTCTTACTTTGCCAAAACTTTATGGAGTCAATAGTTACAAAGCCACTTGCATGGCGTTTGATTGTTGCATTAGGGCCTCTTTCCACCACGTCCTTAAACCACTTTACATCCAAAACATACACAAAGAAGCGTTGAAAGTCAAGCTTAATAATATCTTGGATTATGCCACAATAATCATCCATGGCTCCATTGGCTCCCTCAAAGCTAGCAATGACGCCGCAATCTTGTGTGTTTCTCTTATCATCAATCCGTTGTGTTCGAAAATGCTTGCCCTGATACCATATAGCATTGAACATAGTGCACTACACCAAGACAAAATCAATTAAATAAGCAATCTAAATTATTGAAAGCTCCTAACTTATGCATAACATTCTATATACCGACCTTGCTCATATCCCCTAGCATACTCCCATTCTTCCATTGTGATATGCATCCCCTCGTCTTTCTCTGCTTTCTCCATTTCGTCAAGTAGCCAATCCACATGAATATCCTTTGGAAGTGCTCTTAGATACTGAGGGTATGGCACACGAGATCCGTGGTGTGTACGAAAGAGGGCCCTTTCTTCTTGTCTTCTTGCCTTTGCATTCTCCTATCTTGTCACCCATCTTTTCATCACATCACTATTAAGCACGCAATAGAGATTGATATTATTAAGCAACTCCGTGTCTATTACTTTGTTGCGTCCTTTCCCTTGAGGCACAATAGAGGTCATCCTTAGGTCTTCATCATCTCTCCATAGTCGTGGGAGAGAGCTATCCACATCAACAAGAAACTCACAAATATATACAAGTGACTCTTGTACCAACCAACCCTCGACCATGCTACCTTCGGGTCTTGCATTTTGTCTCACGAAACCCTTCAAGGTCTTCATGAAGTGCTCGAGGAAGCACAACCATCGTGCATATATAGTACCGCATATAGCAATCTCATCCACCAAATGCACTATGAGATGTAGTTGGCTTGTGAGAATAGAACGTGGAAATGTCTCCTCCACTAAACAAACCACCTCCACTGACATAACTCGAGCATTCTCAAGCGTGGTGGGATCTATTTCTTTTGAGCTCACATACCTAGAAATGAAAAAGTACACCATATTAGCAATATGAACACCTTGCATGGAGCATTGATACGCATCACATTTTGTATCATGTAAAGTACCTCACAAGCTCGCCCATCTTGTAAATACAATCTTTCACGTCCTTCGATGCACTACGAGAAATGCTAGTAGGTAGTATGAACTGAACACACGAGGAATGGTTGATTAGTTGCTTCTAATTCATTCACAAATTTGAAAGGAAAAAGATATTATGCACATAAAATACTTACTTGGAACATCTTGTGCCAATCATGAGATTTCAAGCCAATATAATTGCTCTACACCTCTTTTCTTGCTCTTTGTAAAGGCCCCCTTCAAACACCTCATGCATCCAGTGGGAGTACGAATTGTAGTAATAGCACGCTTCACTACCACCATCTCTAGCTTTGATAACCTCCACGATGCACGAGGTAAAAAAACATGCCCATTTGGTCTCTCTTGTGGCCAAGCTTCACGCATCCTCCCTGTGGTATGTAGATCCTCCCTTATGCCTACGGAATCTCGTGTCCCATTCAAATGTTCCCAAATGGTAGATGCCACATTCTTGAAGATATGCATAGGATCAAGCAGGTGATTGATCTTGAGGTGGGACCAATATGGTAAACAATAAAAGATGGAGTATCTAAACAAAAGCTGGTGTTAGCGGTGGGCAATCTTTATTTCCAGCCAATATAGCACACAATAGTTACAAACCCTTACCGGCTCATGCCAAGTGGTGGAGGAGTCGTGGAACCATCCCAAATTCTCATCTAATCTCCCGCAGGTGAGTGATTGTGGGAGGACTTCATTCCAAGGGGCAACATATCTAGGATGATCAGGTGGGAGAAATCGATGGTGATTCTCATAGATGACCTTATTCAATGCGTCTGCCCGTGAGGCAACAAGAGAAGGACCACAAACAGGACATGCATGGTAACCCGATGTAGTGAGACCTGAACAATAGACGCAATTAAGAGTTGAAGGTGGGTTTAGGGTGCCACATCCTTTGCCTACTCATAATTAGAAGTGCAATGCTTACCTGAACACTCGCCATAGCCTGGGAAGTCATGCATCGTCCACATCAAGATTGCTTTGCAGTTGAAGTCTCGTGACGAGGGAGGCCTGCTCACATCATGCACCTCGATACCTCTCCAAAGTATCTCTAGCTCGTCAATCAAAGGCTCCAAATAAACATCAGGATTTTTGACTTTATGTTTCCCTGGAATTAGAAGGGATAACATAACATGTTCTTTCTTATAGAGGGTGGAAGATTATAATTCACTAATATCACTGGCCATACACTGTAAGAGGTGCTTTTGAGACCAAATGGGTTCACACCGTCCATACCCAATCCAAGTCTCAAGCTCCTAGGTTCTTCCTTGAAGCTTGGCCATGTGTCTTCAATATGCTTCCACGCAAGAGTGTCTGCGGGAGTTCTCCACTTGCCATCGGTGGTTGATCGATGGGAGGAATGCTATGACATGAGCTCTGCAATGGATTTGCACTTGAACATATGTTGGATGCGAGGGATTATGGAAAAATGTCGCAGAACCTTACGAGGCATGTCCAAAGTTTTGAGATCTGCTCTATATCTTGCCTCTCCACAAGTAGGACACTCTCCACGAAACAAAACACAATCGTTGACGCATGCATGGATGCGCTTGTAATCTAATCCTCCAAGAGAGGTCACATGTTTCCTTGCCATATCTCTTGAGGTCGGTAATTTATTCTCCCTTGGAAGCATTTTACACAATAGCCTGCACGTGAAGACCATAAATGAGGAAAAGCATTCGAGTAATTGACCCACTAGCATAATTCACCATGTTTGCAAAATAGACTTTAAAGCTTACTTGAGTAATGCATTCAAACTTGCATTGCTCCATCCATAGATGGTTTGCAAGTTTAGTAACTCAAGGGAGGCACGTAGAACAGAGAATGTGCACCCCTCAAACAGTGGAGTCGATGCTATGGCAAAAAGATTATCCTGCTTCATGCTATCATCCCTCCCTTCGGATTGATGGACATATAAATCCCGCACCATATCATCAAACACCTCCTCCTCCACGACTTCATGAGGTAATGGCGGAGGGCTACTATCACCATCACTCCATGCATCCGTAACAGTCCCTCCTGAAGATCCCACCTCATATCGCCCTCCTCACGACGAGCATAGGGCAACATATGCGGGTGTGGCACTGCATCCTGTATCAAATTAAAACGGGATCATAACTCAAACATATAAACACCCATAGATATCTCAATCAATCTTAACTCTTTAACACTTACCATGTTTACGGTCGCATCTCATTCTCCATACTTTGAGATGTGATTGAGTGTAATCCTGCGTGCACGATACATGTTTCCTCGACATCGATCACACATACATTTGATTTTTTGCTCCAACCACATTTCGCGATGGTGGATACGGAGGGATTCATCCTCACTGGAGCTACTTGTTGAAGATGAAGACATCCTACAAATAAACAACCCAATAAAATTGCTCTTGTATCAAATATTTAATCTAAAAACTCTGTGGCGCGTCTAATACCGCGTCTAAAACCGCATCTGTTCTGTGTGGTGTGCGTCTATAGGCGCGTCTAAACCGTGTTGTAAACGCGTAATTAAACGCGCATTTAGACGCGTATATAGACGTGCACTACACAGAACAGACGCGGTATTAGACGCGATTTTCAAACCTACTTTTAGCGCGCTTGCTTTTCTTCACATACTTTTAACGGGCTTGCTTTGCTATTAACAAATCCATAGCCTAGCATCCACACTTATCTCCAAGCACCCACACTTATCTCCAGGCTTACACAAGTGTTGATGCTGGACGAGGTAGACGCCAATGGTGACAGCGTCATCGGTTTGCAAGAATTTGTGGATCTCAACACGCGCTGCCTGCACGTGAATGACGAGATGGCCCTTCTCCTGCAAGTGTTCACGCAATTTGACGAGCTGAGCGCTGTGCTATGGTCGCTGGGCAAGGAGACTACATGGGAGACGATGCTGATGATGGACGGGATAGACGTCGACGAGAACGGCTTCACCGATTTGCAAGAATTTGTGGACCTTAGCACGCGCTGCCTGCACGTGAACGACGAGATGGCCAACTAGGACGAGCTCACGACCACCTTCAACATCTTCGACCTCTCGACAAGAACGGCCACGTCACAACACAACAACCTTATGCGCTCCTGCGCCATAAGGTTGTTGCGCTGTTTGTTGCGCTGTCGCTGGCTACATCAACCACCTCCTACTCACGCCACATCAACCACCTGGGAGAGAGAGAGAGACACACAAAGTAGCGCAAGCTTGCAACAAGCGACTTCTCATGCCCACCTCCTAGTCGGCTAACTCACGTACGCACTTGTTGGCCTTGTGAAAATTACCTGGCGCTACAATGTGGAGCTTCTCACATGTTCGTTGTCTTCTTCTCTCGCCTATGATGTGGAGCTTCTTACACGTGCGTTGTCTTCTTCTCTCGCCTATGCTGCACTAGTTTCGATGAGGACCTTGATTTTTTTTTTATTATTTTTCAATGTTGCACACTTTTTTCAATTTCTCTTGCACGTTGCATGCTTTTTGTGCAGCGCCAACCTTAGCGTTGCGTTTTTACCTAGCTTTAGGGTTTAGGGTTGCGTTTTTTTTTCATAATGTTTTTTAAGCAAACGAGGTATTAACCACTCTGTGGGACTTGAACTCAAGTGGATCATGGTCGTGGGACTTGAACTCAAGTGGATCATGGTCTTTATAAGCCAATATGTCTCACTTGTGGGGGTGGAAGAAAGGTAGTGCGAAGGTCCTCTTTTATTACACACACTGAGGTATTAACGTCGGTAAAATACAACACGAAAGCATATACGACCAACGGTGGGACTTGAACTCAGGTGGATCATGGCCTTTATAAGGACCCTCGCACTAGCTGATGTGGTGGAGGTATCCACCGCCCATAATTCATGGGCAAACAATCTCTCCCACTCATACATGGGCTGTGGGGTATGTGTAATGGGCCTTAGGCTATCCAAGATAAAAACGGAATCACATCAATCCTACTAACGTTGCAAACGGAATCACGTTAATTAATGGTGAAAAACGAATATTAAAAAAAAAAAAAAACCAAGGAGAGGACTGGTGCCCAGGGAGTAACATAAGTACTCAGAACTTCCCACGCGATCCAGGGCACGTGCGGGAGATGGGTTCTTGCTGCAAGGCGCTGAGCGAGCTCGTATGGAAGGATTCCTCTCATTGGTGGGACAACCAAAACACCCAAGTGAGTAGGTGCCAGTATATTTCAATTTTACAGAGAAAGAAAGCTGCGTTGCTCTCTAGATCTGTTTGGGGCCGGTGCCCTCTCTTCATAGACTCCTTAAGGAGTCACCATGGATGGACGGCCGGTGCAATCCAAGTTGGATTTAAGGCATGGAAGAGCCATGTGCAATGGAGGCACAAGAAAAAAAATCAAAAAAACAGATGAAAAAGCAACGATAGTGGCTGTTGGGAGATGCTTCGCTTAGAGAGGGCACTCCCTTCTTCCAAGAAGGGATGCCGCCCTCCCCACGTCTGGTTGAGTGCATCTTGGAAAAATGGAGAAAAGAGAGAAACCTAACTCAGGCCCTGCGCTTGCATGCTTACATGCTCCAAACTGGGCTATATGTCCATACATCACTTGGGAACTATCTCGTCTCGATGCTGGTGGAAGTTGGGAGCATGTGCCATGCCCAGCAGATTTTTGACAAGCTGGTATATCGGGACGAGCGTTCATGGAATTCACTCATCACAACTTATGTTGAATGCGGGGAGTTGCGACATGCTCTCACCCTGTACCGGAAAATGCAGGAGCATGATTTTCAACATTTCCCTTTTGTGGCCTTACTGAAGGCTTGCACTATTCTGAGAGATTTGGAAATAGGACAGGAATTACACACAGAGATTACTAGAAAGGGGTTGCTGGAAAGAGACGTTTTTGTTGGCAGCATCTTGGTTGATATGTATGCCAAATGTGGCTCCCTTGCAAAAGCACAAGAAGTACTTGACAAGCTTCAAGTTCGAAATGTGGTCACATGGACTGCACTAATTGCAGGATATGCAGAACATGGGCAGGTCCAGGAAGCTCTCAATTGTATTGAACAGATGCAACATGAGGGCATCTTTCCGGATGCTTTCACACTTGTTTGCATCTTGAAAGTTTGTGGCAGCATAGCAGCCACAGACAAGGGCCGAGAAATGCATACTGAGATTACCAAAAAAGGTTTGCTGGAAAGTAACATATTTGTTGGCAGCACCTTGGTTAATATGTATGCCAAATTAGGCTCCTTTGCAGAAGCACAGGAAGTGTTTGACAATCTCCCAGTTCGAAATGTAGTCTCATGGACTGCACTTATTGCAGGATATGCTGAGCATGGGCGTGGTGAGGAGGCACTCTACTGTTTTGATCAAATGCAGCATGAGGGCATCTCTCTAAATGCCGTCACTTTTGTTTGCAGCTTGAAAGCTTGTGGAAGCATACGAGCCATAGACAAGGGCCTAGAAATACATACTGATATTGCCAAAAAAGGGTTGGAAAGAGAGCTCCTTATTGGCAACACCTTGGTTGATTTGTATGCTAAATGTGGCTTGCTTGCAACAGCACAGAAAGTGTTTGACAAGCTTCCAGTACGAACTGTAGTTTCTTGGAATGCACTTGTAGCTGGATATGCTGAACATGGGTGTGGCAAGGAGGCACTCCATTGTAATGAACATATGCAACTCGATGGCATCTCTTTGAGTGATGTCACATTTGTTTGCAGCTTGAAAGCCTGCGGTAGCATAAGAGCCGGAAGCAAGGGCCAAGAAACACATGCTGAGATTGTAAAAAAAGGATTGGAAAGAGAGCCTCTCGTCGGGAGCACCTTGGTTGACATGTATGCTAAATGTGGCTTGCTTGCAACAGCACATGACGTGTTTGACATGCTGCCAGCTCAAGATGTGGTCTCATGGAATGCGCTTGTCACTGGATATGCCGAACATGGTTGTGGTGAGGAGGCACTCTACTGTTTTGAACAGATGCAACATGAGGGCATCTTTTTGAATGCAGTCACATTTGCCTGCAGCTTGAAAGCTTGTGGCAGCATAGGAGCCATAGGCAAGGGTCAAGAAATACATGCTGAGATTGTGAAAAGAGGGTTGGAAAGAGAGCTGCTTATTGGCAATACCTTAATTGATATGTATTCAAAATGTGGGTCTCTTGAAACAGCACAGGATGTGTTTGACAAGCTTCGAGTTCGAGACATGGTCTCGTGGAATGCACTAATCACAGGATATGCCGAATGTGGGCATGGGGAGAAGGCACTCTACTGTTTCGAGCAAATGCAACAAGAGGGTGTTTCTCCAGGTGCTATCACATTTGTTTGTAGCTTGAAAGCTTGTGGCAGCATAGGAGCCACAGTCACGGGACAAGAAATACATGCTGAGATTGTTAGAAAAGGGTTGGAAAGAGAGCTTCTTGCTGGCAGCACCTTAGTTGATATGTATTCTAAATGTGGCTCGCTTATAGAAGCACAGGAAGTGTTTGACAAGCTTCCAGATCAAACGATATTTTCTTGGAATGCACTAATTGTAGGATTTACTGAACATGGGCATAGTGAGGAAGCACTCAACTGTATGAAACAAATGCAAGACGAGGGCATCTCTTTGGATGCTGCTACACTTGTTTGCGGTTTTAAAGCTTGTGGCAGCATAGGAGCCACAGACCAGGGCCGAGAAATGCATGCTGAGATTGCAAGAAAAGGGTTGGAAAGGGAGCTCTTTGTTGGCAACATCCTGGTCGATATGTATGCTAAATGTGGCTTGCTTTTAGAAGCGCAAGCAGTGTTTGACAAACTTGCAGTTCAAGACGTGGTCGCGTGGACTGCTCTAATTGCAGGATATGTTGAACACGGTCGTAGTGAGGAGGCACTATACGGTTTTGAACAGATGCAACACAAAAGCATCTCTCCTAACGTTGTCACATTTGTTTGTGGCTTGAAAGTTTGTGGCAGCATAGGAACCACAGTTAAGGGTGGAGAAATACATACTGAGATTGCCAAAAAAGGGTTGGAAAGAGAGCTCCTTGTTGGCAACATCTTGGTGGATATGTATGCCAAATGCGGCTTGCTTGCAGAAGCACAAGAAGTGTTTGACAAGCTTCCAGTTCAAGACGTGGTCTCGTGGAATTCACTCATTGCAGGATATGCCCAGCTTGGGGAGACTGAAAATGTTTTCTATAGCTTTCACAAAATGATAGGAGAAGGTATAAAGCCAGATTTGGTCACATTTGTTAGTGTTCTTAATGCATGCAATCATTCAGGTCTAGTGGATAAGGGCCAGATGTTCTTTGAGGCCATTAGCATTGACTATGGGTTCATGCCAATTCTTGAACATTACACATGCATGGTTGATCTCCTTGGCCGTGCCGGCCATATAGACAAGGTGGCAGCAATGATCAAGAAGATGCCATTGCATCCTGATGTTGCAGCATGGCATACTATGTTGGGGGCTTGTCAAAAGCGGGGCAATGTGGACCTTGGAAGACATGCCTTTGAACATGCAGTCGGATTGGATGAAAAGTATGTGGCAGCTTATGTTTGTATGTCTAACATGTATGCACATGAAGGAGGAAGTGAACAAGGTTGAGTTAGAGAGAGTAGCAAGACAAGTGTGGAAGAAACCTGGACATAGTTGGTGTAGGGTGGATGTCCGAGAGTTGGGAATTCGTTTTCGATTGGGCATAATAGACATTTTCAAAACAAAAACATTAATGCAAATGGGGAAGATCTCTTCCTCAAAATGTTGAAGAAAGGGTATGTCCTAAGTTTGCACTGGATATAATGGGACATTTCCAATGCTGGAAACAAATATGTGTTATGCAGGCACAGTGAGAATTTGGCTACTGTGTGCGCCTAAAGTAATACACCAAGGGGACAGGTATACATGTCAAAATCTCCTGGTTTGTAATTGATGCCATTTCGTTATTGTTAAACTGATGTGGGGTGTGTCACTACTCTCTTAATTACGACCTAATCCTGATTATTAGTGAAGAGACACTATTCAAAGGTTGTGTCCTATTGCAAGGGTTATTATAAAGAGGCATGTCTTATCCAAAGGTATGACACTTCGCCCTCGCCCTAAAGACACCTTTCTCTAAAAGACAACTATTTTTTATCAAGAGTCCCACCCCTGCATTCGGGATGTGACTCTTCACTTGTGTCCCTTCAGGCCCTATATAAGAATGGCTCTTGTCTCAATGCAACAACACTCAGCTTTTTGCTCTATTTGTTTTAACTTTCAATATCAAGTCTTGTAAATATCATCAGACTAAGAAGTCCTTACATCGGTATCAGAGCATACAAGTTTCGCCTTGTGAGAGAATGTTCACAACCTAAGGCTTAACCCATCAACCCCAAAAATAAAAAAAGCCCTTAAAAACAGCCTAGGTCAGAGTTGTATGGAAGGGCAGTAGAGAATGTGTAACTCAATTGTCCCTAAGCAATTGTCTTAATTTTGTCCAATTACCTTGATTTTTTAATGCTAGCCAAGAAGGAGAAAACCATATAAGAAGCCTTAGAGAGTATGTTATTCCCATGTGTTAAAAGTCAAGAGGTCTTGCGAGAGCATTGATCGGCTCCCTCTCCACCCCTTCGAAGCACGGATGTGTACAATCATTTCACACTGAATCAACATTTTTTTGGTGTCTGACCTCTCACTGCCAAAAGCTATGATTGTTGACATATTTTATAAAATGTCTTTATAAAGACATTAAGGCCTTTTACCCTTAGCCTTATAAGATTAAGATTTTATTAAACATCAAAGCTAAGTAGGACAGTCCAAAAAAAAGCATCCAAAAGCCGGGCAATTGACGTCACCCACGCATGCAACCAGCCAGCCACACACACACACATAAAGAAACGGTGCATGCACAAAACGGTTGCACCTCCTCTCTTCTCACTGTCGTAAATAAACTTTTTTTTCTAATCAGTGAAAAATAGGATGACCTTGAAGTCCAACCGGTCTTTATTGAAAAATTGCATTGTTTAATCGGTTTTATTACTAAAATTTCAAAATTAATTCAAGGGTTTTATTACTAAAATTTCAAAATTAATTCAAGGCTAGCCAAAATTACAACCAGTTTTTCTCAATTTGAGCCGTAAAATTTACACTAAAGGATGGTTTTTTTTTTTTAAACATTGCTCTGGATACTACAAAAGCCCTTTGTAGATTTTTCAGGTTCAGAAGTTCCAACACCCCCGGAGGTAGAGGTCAATACTGTAAAAGTTCTTTATCTTCTTTTGCAAGCATCTTAAACAGAACATTAAACGCTCTAATCCTTACTATGGCTAATGCAATAAAGCGTTCTCTGGATCTATGGATCAATGGGAAGACCGTTAGCACGTGTGAGAAAAATTTGAGCGTGTAATTTGTGGCTTATAATTTCAAGTTATTAAGGATTGGCCGGACACCGCAAAACGCAAAATTTTCATGATGTCAGATCATTTTTGGGACTCGTAAATTTTTATCATACAAAGGTGTATGAGTTTTCAAAAATGGCACACCTTTAACAAAGAGGTTTTAAAGTCAGCATTTGCTTTCTTGTGGATAGATGATGCCTCTCATACCTTTGATAAGCTAAAGGTTCCTCTAACAGCTACTCCAATAATGACAATTGCAAATCCAATCACAAATCCAAATCTTCCTTTTTCGAGTAGTGATTCTCATGATGATGCCATGAATTTCTTCCACATCATAGGTTATGCTATGTGATACCGAGCTATGGCATGCTTGTTTTGGTCACCTTAACTTCACTTCTCTTATGCGGTTACATCATCAGTTTATGGTTCAGGAGTTGCCACCTATGTAGCTCCCACACAAGCTCCTGACATTGTAGACCCATCGAAGGGAGAAATACTTGGTGTTGGTTCATTTGATGCAAAATTTCATGATGCTACTATGCCCGACATTGATTATTAAGCTAAACATACAACCTTGCACACAAGAGAGGGAGAGAAGATGAGAAACAACCATGCAAGGGTCGATTCAAAGATTAACTCCCCTATGTGAGGCCTCTAGGGGCTCACTCCACGACCACTTATGTCACCCAAGTGGAGATTCACAAGCTAGGTGAAGAGCAAAAAGGGGGGAGCTATGGAAAGCTCTACCTTCACTCCATGCCAACATGCATGCAAAAGGGATCTTGGTAGAGAGACAAGAAAAGGGAGAGGAGGAGAGAAGCTAGATCATCACCATCCCTAACATGCACACATAACAACAATCAAGCATGCAAGAATCTACAACATAAGCAAGCAACCACAAGCGAGAGAGAGAGAGAGAGAGAGAGAGAGAGAGAGAGAGAGAGAATCAATTAAGACTAATGGGATTGTCCCCTTTCATATTCCATAAAATGTCTTATATACATGAGCTCACTTTTTACAATGGCTGGCCGCCCATTTACACGTGGGGACCCAAACCTAGCTTTCTAGCTCTATGTACATCTCATTCCTATGATCCACATTACACAAGCCATAAGTTTGGTCATCCTAGATATCTTTTATCAATCAGTGCTTTGCATTGTTACAAAAAGATAGGTTATAAGAAGCGTGACCACACTTGAAAAATGATGTTAACTGGAGTAGTTAACATACCCCCTTCCTAATTCAGGTTCTTCCTCAGAGCTGGCATGGATCTAACAGTAGTAGATCGAGTAGGTTTCAGACAAAGTTGTGTTGCAAGGTAGGATGCAAGGGGGCTCGATGGAAGACATGGTAGCTTGTCTAGAAAATTATCTCAATCATATCTTTGAATGTTTGGAGGCACCAAATCGGCATCTAGTGGACGTGCTCAGTGTTGGCCCTTTGCTGATGCTAAAGGCCAAGCCTTGAGTGTCAAATTTGCAGCAATGTGATGAGCTATGGTGGATCAAATGCTAGAATCAACATCATTAACAAAGAGATTAGATGATAATTAAGATGTAATTAGTGAGCAATTAAGATGTGATTAGTGAGCAATTAACTGATAGCTTAATGTAGGCATGGATAATCAAAATCTCATTAGGCCAATGCCTCAATTTATAGAGTTTACATCCAAGCATCCAATCCCACTGATTTCTCCTTGATTCACTACACCTCTTTTGCTTGATTCTCTCCACCTCTTCCCAGAATATCTCCACACCTCCTAAATCTCCTCATGCTACCCTTTATTCTCTCCCAGTAGATACTTCTCACCTTTTCACAGGTTCTCTCACATTTATAGATTCTCTTTTACTTGCAAAGGGCTTGTTCCCGCACACACCCTATTCACTTGTGTATTTCAACACCTCCCCTTAAGTGAATACTCCTAGCACACCTTAAACAAAGTTTCCCTCTTACTTGATAGTCCGTGAACCAGTGCCTCCAGTCCCTAAACTCATAGTCCTTGACACACACTCTCTCTATGTGTCCAAGGCTACTACAAGTGCCCGCGACCTTGACTAAAGTTCTCACACATACATCTACCACATGGCCTACATCATCGGTGGCTCAGAGGGGTGGTTTTACTCTGTTGGGGCAAGTTACATTGGGTTGTGGGTTTTCTCTCTCTCTCTCTCTCTCTCTTTCTCTCTCTCTCTCTCTCTCTCTCTCAGAGATTTTCACATGGCTCCTCACTTCTTGGAGCCTCACATCTTCTCTTGTCTTCAGTCTTCTTGTCGTGGCAGCTTCTCTTCACGCGTACATGTCTTCCTTCAATGCTTCGTCTAGCTCTTCTTCTCGGTGTTGATCTTCCTCTTGGAAAGAGATGCTCTTCTTCTTTCATAGGCTGGGGCCATGAGCTTGACCGTCAATTCTTGCTCCATGTGAGCAACATGTTTTAATGTATTATTGATAGTTCTTTTGGGCTTTTGATGTTTATCTTGTGTCATTATGCAATGCAAACCCAAATCTATGCGGGAGGTCTTGCCTCTTGCCTTATTTTGGACAAGAGTAGTGTCTAACCCCATTTTTACAAAATTATGTAATGTGCCCAACATAATGCATATAGCATTCATTCTTATGCACATTCCCAAATGCAACTTAGGCTATGTATAACTTGAATTTGTGTGTGGGTTAGATGCAAGATGATGATTGCCACAAATTTATCAGCATAATTTTACCAGAAATTACATTAAACCAAGGGTAACAAATCTGTACGGAATGGTTGGAGTGTCAAACCATCTTTGAATTGCAATCTGAAGTTATAGGATCTGTATAAGATACCTAATGGTTAATTTGAACCCTCAATTGCACCAAAAAATAGTGATTAGTATTGATTAATAATTAATGATTAGCAAATTAATCCTCTATTTTGTGTGCAAAAACCAAAGTATGCGGGGAGTCCAGATCTAAGACTTAGAGTTCAAATGAGCTCAAATCCTTTCAAGGCCATTAATAGCAATTAGTCTAGTAGAGGATTAAGCCAAGAAATATAAGATTTGAACAAACATTGAATGCTTAATCTCTGTTTTACCAAAGTCACCTGCAGATTTGATGAAGAGCTTGGATCTCACTGTAGACTTGATCAAATCCAAATCTGTCTTCACCAGCTTGTAGAGCACCCTTGAAAACCCCTAGGGCCAAGAGGAATTAGAGCAATTTGATTTGGAGAAGAGAACATTTCAAATTTTCCTCAAAAAAATGGCACCTGCAGATTCGCGATTTCTGGGAGCTGTAGAAGGCAGTTTGACGTTTTGATTAAATAGGTTGAAAGGTGGGCAAGGTAGCTATGCTTGCCTAGAAGCTTTTGCCCTAATGTTTCTCCTGGAGGGAGATCAAGCCCCTCCACTGGCTGGGGGTGCAGAGAGCTAGTTGAAAAGAGGTAAAAATCTTAATTATCTACTAATTCTAATTAGCTAGGTGATTAGCAAGATAATGGGCTCACAAATTGATGGATTCTAGGCTAGGCTTTGATACCATGTAAAATTTATAGCAATGTGATGAGCTATGGTGGATCAAATGCTAGAATCAACATCATTAACAAAGAGATTAGATGATAATTAAGATGTAATTATTGATATCTTAATGTAGGCATGGGTAATAAAAAAACCAGCAAAATCTCATTAGGCCAATGCCTCAATTTATAGAGTTTACATCCAAGCATCCAATCCCACTGATTTCTCCTTGATTCACTCCACCTCTTTTGCTTGATTCTCTCCACCTCTTCCCAGAATATCTCCACACCTCCTAAATCTCCTCATGCTACCCTTTATTCTCTCCCAGTAGATACTTCTGACCTTTTCATAGCTTCTCTCACATTTACAGATTCTCTTTTACAGCCTCTTGCCAAGGGCTTGTTCCCGCACACACCCTATTCACTTGTATATTTCAACATTGAGAGCCATCATGATAATGGTTCTAATCTAGGAATGTCTCCAGTAGCGTGATATCAGATTGAAGAATTTGATGGTGGCTACCACCACGAGATCTAGCGCCTGATTATATCTTCCTATGTGAACTCATGGATGCGCTTTAACATGCTGGCTTCAGTGCACGGATTTTGGGGCGTCGGAGGAGAGAACCGTGGGAAATTGAAGAGAAGTTTTGGGTTCTTTGTCTACTCCTCGTCGTGGAAAAGACGCCAGGCCCATTTGTAAGATTCCTCCCTCCAGCTTTTGAGGTGTGCAGGTGTAAGAACCTCCCCTTCTGATCTTATAATTATTCCCCTCTCTGAAATAAAAAAAATATCCTGTTTTATCCTACTTTGGCCTAGAGAGAGAAAATGTCTAGAGGGAGGTAATTCAAAATTGAGATAATTTTGGATATAAAAATCCTCCTAGTGTCTAAAATGGTTTCCCCGGAAACAGAAATTCAAAAAGAACTTTCCAATGTGCAATTGGAATTATTTGAAAATAGGTAAAAAGGAACTTAGTCTGAGGGTCCAGATTTCCTGAAAATTTTGAATGAAGGTTCCTATGGACCAATAAGATTAATCCAAATGTAGGGAGGAGATAAATTGAAGAATTAAAAAAATCCTCCAAAAATGAGTAAATGCTCACATAATTAAATGATTGATTAAACTCTTTTTATTGTTTAATCTCTCGATTTTTAGAAAATGGAGTAGATTAGAGATATTAGAATTCAAATTGGATTAATTCAAGTCATAAACTGAATGTTAAAATTGAGAAATGGTCAGCCATACAAAGGAGGTTACGGTAAAATTTTCTTAAATTTTGTGGAACTAAAGTTTATCATTAGGTTATTCTAAAAGAGTAATTCCTTCCGTTTGTGCATTCTAAAAGATTTATTTTGATTTCAAAAGTGTCATTCTCATTAAAATTGAATTTATGCATAGAAAGATGCATAAAAGAATTATTTTTATTTCAAAAGAGTTATTCCCATTAAAATTGAATTTATGCATAGAAAGATGCATAAAAGATTTATTTTTATTTCAAAAGTGTTATTCCCATTAAAATTGAATTTGTGCATAGAAAGATGCATAAAAGATTTATTTTTATTTCAAAAGTGTTATTCCCATTAAAATTGAATGATTTATTTTTATTTCAAAAGTGTTATTCCCATTAAAATTGAATCTATGCATAGAAAGATGCATAAGAGATTTATTTTTATTTCAAAAGAGTTATTTCCATTAAAATTGAATCTATGCATAGAAAGATGCATAAGAGATTTATTTTTATTTCAAAAGTGTTATTCCCATTAAAATTGAATCTATGCATAGAAAGATGCATAAGAGAGTTATTTTTATTTCAAAAGTGTTATTCCCATTAAAATTGAATCTATGCATAGAAAGATGCATAAGAGATTTATTTTTATTTCAAAAGTGTTATTCTTATTAAAATTGAATCTATGCATAGAAAGATGCATAAAAGATTTATTTTTATTGCAAAAGTGTTATTCTCATTAAAATTGAATTAGAGAGATGTGGATGAATGGATGGATGTGATGTGAATAGAGGTGATGAGAATGCGAGGTGAATAGATGTGATGTGAATCACATAGAGAATGAATGGATGGATGTGATGTGAATAGAGATGATGAGATGTGAGGTGAATAGATGTAATGAGATGTGATGTGAATCAGATAGATGGGAATGGATGGATGGATGGATGTGATGTGAATAGAGATGATGAGATGTGAGGTGAATAGATATAATGAGATGTGATGTGAATCAGATAGATGGGAATGAATGAATGGATGGATGTGATGTGAATAGAGATGATGAGATGTGAGGTGAATAGATGTAATGAGATAGATGGGAATGAATGAATGGATGGATGTGATGTGAATAGAGATGATGAGAATGTGAGGTGAATAGATATGATGAGATGTGATGTAAATCAGATAGATGGGAATGAATGAATGGATGGATGAGATGTGAATAGAGATGAGATAGATGGGAATGAATGAATGGATGGATGTGATGTGATGGATTTGAATGTATGGATAGATGCGAGTTGTCGTACATGTGAACGATTGGATGGATGTGGATGAATGAGATGAGATGTGTATGAATGAGATATGATGTGGATAGAAGTGATGCGATATAATGGTGATGAGAATGAATGTGATGGATATGAATGAATGTGATGTGATGGGATGTGAATCGGGATAAATGTAAATGAATGAGATGTGAGGTAAAATGAATGAGATGTGATGTGAGTGAATGAGATGTGACGTTGTCTGAATGGATGAGATGTGAGTGAATGTGATGTGGTCTGAAATGGATGAGATGTGAATGAATGTGATGTGATGAGATGTGGATATGGGTAGATGCAAGTGGATGAGATCTGATGAGGATAAATTGAAGAAAGATGTGATGAGATTAAAATGATGTGATTGGATGAGAATAGGAATACTTATGAAATGGTTGTGGAATTAATTAATGTGGTTTGATGTGGAGCAATGTGTAAAGACGAGAGTTCGTTATAGAAACTTTATTTTTGAACTGTTTTTAAATGACTGTTTTATGTCAAGAATGCTGAAGAAGCATTTTGACCGTCTTGTGTGAGGTCGCGCGGAGACCTAATTTGATAAAGTTGCAAAAGATGACGGAGAGTCAATGGAGGACATCTCGCGTAGCAAGGTCGGTCGAGGTCTTGACCAGCCTCGGTTCGATTAAAATGGTGAGCTTCCGGTATGGTGGATGAGGGACCAAGGAAGCAGTCTATGAGTGAAGCGCTAGGTCACCTATGAAGGATCCTAGAGGGTGTTGACCATACGGTGCTTGGGCTCTGGGTCACCGACGATACCCACACGTGCGTCATGGAAGATATTGGAACAAGGAGTAAGAGTTGTTTTCTGAATTCGGGCATGTATCTGGTTGATTGACCTTGCTGGTCCTCAACGGATGAGTCCATGGCTCTTTTATATATGGATCCGTTGGTTGATCTTCAACGAAGATCCCATTTTTGATATGTAAATATATTGCCAGTTACTATGAGCTAGGAACTATCGAAAAGGCCCCTGAGTGGACAGGTGGTGAGCGTTCTGGTTGGCCAATGATGCCATAGGTACACCGATGAAGGAATGATTGGAAATAAGGATTCAACGTGAGATTTTGAGGATTATGATCAGTGACACAATGGTTTCATTAAAAGATTGTTTTTAGAAGATGTTGATTCTGTGAAAAAGGTAATTTCATATTGGGACCTGTGTAAGTGGTGTGACTAGTTTTAAGTTTGCATGAATATCCACCTAGGGGGCTTGGGAACTCTTTTCCCTGGTACCCGGGAAAAAACCTAACCAAATTCTCAATTGGATCCCATCACTACAGTGGTTGGACGGTTGGCTAACCCACGGGACTAATGGATCCCTAAAATGAGACTCAATTCTATTATGGTACGATAGATGAAGTAAATCCTCGATAAAAATTGTTCTATGGACAAGAATCAACGGCTGTGCCTCTCAATGAGGAAAAAAGCATTGGTCTCTATGATCCAAGTGAAATCTTTTCCTTGATCTGACTTTGATACTACGGGTTTGGCAGATCGGTTCAGTTAAGGCTTTTGACTACGTTAGAGAAAAATTTATCCTGGGGAAATTGCCCGTGCTTTCCGAGCAAGGGAAGTTTTTTCGGATTCGTGGAAGTACCGATGGATTAGTCTCTTGTCTGGATATCCATGGGCGAGGCCTCGAGTGTGAGACCCTACACCATGCAAGAAGTGCTACTTCCGTTGCTAGCACCCCTGAATTCGTTACGCGGTGGGGACAGGGATTTCACAGCATCTGCGGGTAGATCGACAGGTATTCAAGGTTTATTTTGAGTGGGCGCGGTGCCGGCGCCTTGTGGTACTATTCCTAGATGTACGGCTTTAGCAAGAAAGGTCATTGCCAGGCTGACTGCTCGGCCATGAGATCAAACATGATGGGATAAGCAGCGGTGGGTGGCCACAATGGTAGCCACCACATTGTCGAGGGTGCGATGTAGGGACGTAGGACATGGATGTCCATGCAATCCCTAACCTTGGTGAGTGGCTGTGCCTAGAGTTGTCAAATGAGCAAGATTCGAATCGCTTTCTCAAACTCTGTGCGATCAAGCGGATCATGCCAATTAAGGGGGTTTACCCTCACCTCAAGAAACTTTTTTTTTTGGCAAAGAAAATGAAAATTCATTTGAATGATTTTCACATGAAAGAAGAGAAAGAGAGAGTGAGTGTCCAAGAGTGTAAGTGATCGATCTTCTTGTCTACTATCTCATTTATAAATAAGAAAGTGTATTTGTCATGCATCACCTTGCAGGCTAATTCTTGGTGTGCTTGCAGTATTGTAAATATGGTGCACTATGGTCACGCAGTCGAAATTTTTGAGTGGAATGAATAGATCACAAAAGAACAATGTTTGATAGTGGCGTCAAGGCTAACTTCATGCAAGAAAGCCGATCAAGTGCAAGTGACTTAAATGTCAAAGTTGGCATGCTTGATTATTGTGGAACCATTCAAAACATCATCAAAGTTGCTTTTAGGTTTGAGAATTTTATCTTTGATGTGAAGTGGTTCAAGGTAGTAACAAATGGACCAAATGCAACCGTAAGGAAATACAAGAGTGGGTTTGTTCAAGTTGACTCCACAGAGTTTTGGACCAATCAAAGGGACACCTCTATGCTACCAAAACATTGTGAGCAAGTAATCTTTAAAGCAGATTTGGAGGATCCAAGATGGTTGTTTGTAGTCCAAGTTGCTTCTCGTAGAGCAATGAAATTTTTGAAGGTGAACAACTAGAAGAAGAACCAAAGAATCGTAATGATTGAGTTGATATTGTCAAAAAGCAAGAGCTAAATTACAGAGTTGATGTTGAAATCCAAAAGCCAATTCGCAATTAATATAGTAGTTGTGGATACTAGGCCTGAGGGACAGATTCAAGAGCATATGGAAGAAAGCTCATCAAGTTCTAATAGAGATCCATCTGATGAAGTGGAACAAATAGATGATCTTGATCCTAAGAAGATCGATACATCGACCAATTGGTTCAAAATTCCTTAAGTGACATTGAAGAGAATGCAGAAGCATTTCTTAAAATTAATCGTTTTGGGGCCATGGATCTAGTCGATCACTACTACTGTCTCGTCGTTGACACTTTGGCACAATATCTTTTATCGATTGTTTAATCGCTCGTGTGCAAAAATATTAGAATAAAGTGATATTTTTATTTTCACGGGTGAAATACACATTTTTAATATTGCAAATGAGCTCAAAAGGACTAAATCTAGTAATTTTGACTATAAATATGACCAGACTTGTTTATTTTTTTATTTTTTTCTTGTATTATTATCAATGCAAGTACCGATGTTGATATTGATGCCTATAGCGGTGCATATACCAACTCTCATACCAGTGCCCATAATAATTGGCATCCTTTGCCATTCTTTACCACCGCATATACCGGCGCTCGTCGTTTGCACCAGTATCTAACCGTCGTTGGTAACCCAACGATATGTAGTAGTGTAAAATGTTCCAAGGATTGAGAAGATCTAGTACTCTCTATATGTGAAAATGGAGAGAAAGGAAGAGTTTTTTAAAAAAATTGGCTATAGAAGTTGAAAGCTACACATAAAGATTCAAATCTTCTCTCTACAAAGAAGGGAAGGTGATAAATTTGGGGAAACCCCTCCTAAACACTATATAAGCATGCAAAAGTGTGGACAACTTTAAAACCCTGATTTCTAAATAGTAACATTCAAAGTAAATTTTAAAGTTTTTTAAAAATCTATAAACCTCATAGGACTTAATATAAATAGACCAAAAAATACACAAAAGCACTCTAAGAGCATAGATCTTGGCATGGCCAAAAAGAAATTCAAAAATCTGAATTTTACTGCTAGATATCTCATTTTTAAATTCAAGAACTTTAAATACACCCGATTTGATGATGTCATGTGGGTTCACATCTCTCCGTACGTTTGTGGCTTAAATAAAAAGAACTCATTTTTTAGGCTTTCAAATTTTGAGAAGATGTGGTCCCAAGCTTAGATAAGGACAAGGACACCACTAGGACAAAAGAGTAGGTCTACTATAAAACTAGTAATATGAGATCTTCTTGATTCTAAAAGAGGAGAGAGAGTGACAATATTATAACATTTTTGCAATTTTCCTTGATTCATGGAAGAGAGAGAAGGCCCTTAAAAGGCCCTTTTTATCTAAATTTTTCTTATTGGTAAAAAAAACCATGAGTTGTTAAAACTTTAAATTTTTTATGTCATGTGCGGTATGTTAGTCCATCACTTTATGCATACCATAACTTTTGACTTTAGAGAATAGTCATATAAATTTTATAAATTACCATCTTTCTTGTAAATTCTATAAATTACCATCTTTCTTGTGCCGTATTACAATGAGAAACTCATCATCTTTAAGTTCACTGAATTTGGTTCAGGTTTATTAAGCAATGAAATTGTAGTGGTTTAGTCAAAGCCACACTCCTTATAATGCATGTGGGATAATAAAACCATGTCTAAAAATAAAAGTTATAGAGAATAAAACGATCACAAGACAATTATATACTAGGTTATTTATACCCATGCTCTTTGAAATACATGTGATTTCCACAATAAAATGCATGTGGGTTATTTAAACCCACACTCTTTAAAATGCATGTGATTCCCAAAATAAAATTAAAAAAGGCACATGTATTTCATAGAGAATAAAGTAGTGATGACCTCATTTTTGCATCATTTAATCTTGATATTTAGAAAATAAAAGTGAAAACACACATGTATTTCATAGAGAATAAAGTAGTAACCACAAATTTTTGTCATTTAATCTTCATATTAAAAAATATATTTTGTGCTTGTATATGAAAATACTACTACTTTATAAATATCATAACACAAGGTCTACAAATTATACATATCGTCTTTATATATCATTTATGTATAGTCTAAAAGTCTTTCTATGTAGTATATATATAGGCTTAAGTCTTATATATTAGTCTTAAAGTCTTCATATATATAGGCTTATGTTTTTATATATTACTGTTTAAGTCTTCACGTATATAGGCTTAAGTCTTGTATATTAGTCTTAAAGTATTCATATATATAAGCTTAAGTCTATATTAGTGTTTAAGTCTTCACGTATATTTTTTGTTAGATTGTTTATAAATACATGCTTGTTTAATTAAACTAGCATGCATACTTAATTTCTTGCCTACATGGAGACCAAAATAAAAAATGTATATTAACATACTAACCTAATACATACTAACTTGAATGTTTACTAACTTGAATATATATTAACATGAATACAATTAAGCCTAGATGCATGCTAACACACTAATCTATATGCTTTCTAACTTAAATGCATACTAGCAATACATATTAACCTAAATACATACTAATAATAAATACATAATACCCTAAATCTATACCTAAATCCACAAACACTTTATTACTACACATATAGAATTGATCAAGACTCTTGACTTTTCTCATCATGAGGGGTGGTCAAATATTCATATAATCTTGAGAAAAATTATACACACACACACATAGTGTGGAATCTCAAATTTTTAATATATGACAAATGCATTTGTTAGGCCCTTATTCTAGCAATAACTTTCTAACAGGTCCCTTATTCTAGACATAACTTTCTCAATATTAATTGAAATGTAGTCATGTGAGTCAAAACGGGCCAATAAATCTGCTCCTAAATGAAGCTCTAGTAGGTCCCTTTTTTTTCTCAAAACTTGTCAAAGCATAGCCATTTTTATTTAAAAAAAGATTGGAATAGGCCCAATAAATCCATCTTTCATGTTAAATTTGAGATTCAACACTTTTAAAAATATTTTTATTTAGAATTCATTATAGACTCTAACTATGCTAAATATAGAATTCATTATGCATGATCTAATTTAATCTTTAAGAAGGCCATGATTTTATCCATCATTTTAAATATTTATATTAAAGTAATATAATTGTGTTTATAGTTAAAGTGATTGAAATTGGCCCAATAAATCTATCCATCATGTCAAAACTTTGAAACTTAACACCTAAGAATTAAACTGTGTAAATACTAGATTTATTGATGAGCATATATTTTTTATTAAGTGAATATATATATATATATATATATATATATATATATATAATAATTATTATTATATACATACACACACACATACACACACTTTATATTATGTATAAAATATTTATATAGTCTTTATATATAATTTTTCTTTGCATATATATCTTTCTCTATACAGTAATATATTAACTATTAATTTTAATAGACTGTTCTCACTAACCTTAATGTATACTAACTTTTCTACATGCATACCTAAATGTGTATTAAGGTAAATGCATTTATTCTAATCTACACACATACTAACTTGTGGACTATATGAAAATTAAGATGCATATACTGACCTTAATGCATACTAGAATGAATTTATATGTATCAAAAAGTATACTTAACTACTACCTATCTGCATGTAGTATTATTAACTTAAATGCATAATGTAAATGTATTACTTACTGCATGTAGCATTATTAACTTAAATGCATAATGTAAATGTATTACTTACTGACATGCATATAATCTTTATACTAGCATATCAACCTAGCCTACATCTACTAACCATGTTCATACCAAGCTAACCTATATAGTAACCATGTTCATACTAACCTAACCTACATATTAACCATGTTCATGCGCTCATCATAATGATTATTACTACAACACAATGGAGGCCTAGCCGAGCAAGATTGATGAGGTAGCATTGAGCCAGGCTATTAGCCGGGTAACTTCCAAGCACCATTATTGCTGGCATAGTAGCAAGGCCATAACATACAACACAATGGAGGCATAGCTAGCATGATTGACAAGCTAGTAGCCAGGAATTTTTTACATAGCTATTATCGAGATAATAGCAGTCGAGCGGGCCATAACATACAACACAATGGAGGCATAGCTAGCATGATATTGACGAGCTAGAAGCCAGGCATGTTTTGCATAGCTATTATCGAGATAAGAGCAATCAACCCAATAGTTGAGCCATAAGCCGGTCTAGTAGCCAAAGGGCCTGTAATATCATCATCATCACCACCAATATCATCATCTCATGCATTTGTGCATGGGATACCTTCACCTACATTGGTAAGTTGTAACTCATACTCTACATCTTTTATTTGCTCATTAACATGTGCATCTTGCACTCCCACCTCTTCCATAAGATCCTCAATGTCTTCGCCTTTAGAAAACAGACTTCGAATGAGGAGAAACTTGTATGACATACCACCACTTCTTTGCATGCATGTCCTAGTTGAAACAAAATCTATTAACAATAAGGGGGACCAAGTGTTAAGCATGAAGATATAATGTAAGTATGTAATGAGTACAAATACAGCTAGTTCTTAGCCTTTGATCGTTCAATCGCTAACCAACCCCACAAGGAGGTCAGTGAGAATAGCCTTTTCCGACGAACGGAACAAGATCGTAATGAGTTATTTTTAATAATGTTGAACATGTTCACAATGTTGAGGAAGTACGAATGTGTCCTTCTCCTATCCTAAAACTTTCATGAGTCTATTTCCATGATCCCACTTGGATGATGCCTTCTAGTATTCTCAATCATGCCACAATAATCAAGCATTCTCATATATCGACTTACTCAAAATTTGCCATGACCCCACAATCTTGTGTATTTCTCTTGGAGTCAATTCTACTTGTGCAAAAATGCATTCCTTTGGGGACCACATAGGATTGTAAATGGTACACTACAAGAAAACCAAATATATATGAAAACTATATAAAAGTAATGTTTTATATTAAGAGGAGATGTAAAGATACAATTACTTTTTGTAGACATCCACTTGCATACTCCCATTCCTCTTTAGTGACCTCCTCTCCATCTCTTTCTGCCTTCTGCATTTCCTCATACAGCTTAACACTACAATCTTTGGGAAGTTGAAGAAGGTGGGTGGAAACAACACACATTATATAGGCAACAAACACTATAATCCTTGGAAAGTTGAAGAAGGTTGGGTGGAAAACAACACACGTCTCCCATTTGTCCTCCTAAAAGCATGTCTCTCGTCCTTCTTGCTGCCTCTTCATACCTTGCCAACCACTTATTCATTGAGTCACTATTGAGAATACAAAATGTATTCATCTATTGAGAAGGGTGGAAAAACCACATGTCTCCCATGTGTCTTCCTCCTAAAAGTATGTCTCTCTTCCTCTCTCATCCTTCTTGCCTCTTCAGACCTTACCACCCACATGTTCATTGAGTCAATATTGAGAATACAAAATGTATTCAAATTTGTTGAGCATTTCTTGATCCATGGTATGGCCTCTTCCCTTGTTGCCATGTAGTACATGGCCAACCATGTGTTCGTCTTTCTCATTACTCCATAATCTAGGTATGGAGGAATCCCCTATAGAGAGATACTCCAAAATATATACAAGTGACTCTTGCACCAACCAGCCCGCCATGCTCCCCTCTGGTTGTGCTCTTTGCCTTAAAAAATTCCTTCAATGTCTTCATGAACCTCTCAAGGAAGAATATACCTACCCACAATCCTCATACTATCTCACTGACCCAAAAACACCCTCCAACCCAAATCTAGTCTGACCTACCCACAATCCTCAAACTATCAGACTTAACCCAAATTGTTTCCCTTCAATCTAGACGAGACGAATCTACCCTTCAGTTTCTTAGGCTGACTTGTCCTAATGCACATCTGATCCTATCTGACTCAATTTTCCCCAATTGACTCTATCTGACTCAGATCTGACACAACTATGTCCAGACCTTTACACATAGTTCAATCTCCTCCACCAACTCAATCAAATCAAGGACTCCCTCCCAACCAAGAGACACAACTTTATCACTCAAGCACAAATTGATTCAAACAACCAGTGAAATGAAACAAATATAATTAGATCCCAACCCTTTTTTATCAGACCACACACAAACTCAGACTTTTGAGATTCATCGCAACACACAACCAACTCAAAAACTGATCCCACACAAATGAGATACGTTAACCTCTTAGATAACAATCACCAATGAAATTATCACTATTGGATACAAAGATGATTCTTCCCCAACTAAGACTTTAGAAACAAAATGAAAAGTGATGACAAACAACCCAAACTCAACTCTCTGAGATTCTAGACTCAAACACAGAAGAGGAAACTTCCACCATAAACACCTAGCAAAAAACTCTTCAAATCGCTAATAAACAACTGACACAGACTTCAAATCACCAGCTGACACAGACTTCAAATACACGTGAATATTGGGGATGAAACCAAGTTCCAACAGAACAGAGTTGCTCATAGAGATCCTAGGGCATCCACATCCTAGCTGATCCTTCGCCTCCTCAGCACCCTTTGCTCTAGTTAAGCTTCCAAAATCTAAAATACTCTATTTGTCTTGTCATTTGACTTTCACTCAAGCGTCTACCCTTCTCTTCAAAACGATGAACTCTAACCTGACCCCTTCACCTTCCCTTGTCGTTTTTTTTGGGGGTTTTTTTCCTCAAAACAATCTATTACTGCCATCATCTATAGAGAGCCATGCATAATAAACATGGACTAATGTGGTCTTCCTTCTACAAATCAATTTTTTTGGCTCTCCCCCGTCAGCTGATCTCTCTTCTACTGCCAAAATGGACAAACCTTCTATTCATGAGTGGGACACATGTGACATTGCAACATCATCATGTGTATCAACAACAAGTCATCCCTATCACTTCTCTCATGCATCCCGATACCTTCTACCACCTCCTACATCATCATAATAACTCCAGGATCAATTAAAGTCATCCCTTCTTGAGCTCACAAGCACAAGGTACTCTTGCTAGGGTTTTGATCCCTATTGCCTCCATCACAAAAATGCCTCTCACATATTTCCCCAACCCCAGAGTGGAACACTTTTAACTGTTACACACCATCTCTTGAACTTCACATAACCTTGCCATGATAGGCCTCAGCCTCAAACCATTTACCCTAATTGGATGCAACTTTCCACTAAGATCCTTGAGCTAATAACTCCCATTTAAAAACACTTCATGTATTACATATGGTCCCTCCCATCTGACTCTAAAATTTGTCTGAAAAGTTCTATCTAAAGCACTATTATATCTTAGCACCAACATGCCCTTTGTCAAATCCTTGTTTCCTAGCTTCTCATTGAACTTCTCTATTATTCTCTGACTTGCTTCTTGATACCATCTGATTGCCCCATCTCTATCCACAACAAAAGAGTATGCAAATTGGTCCATCTTTCCCTTGCTTTCTCTTCGCACACTATATTGTGTTGCAACATAAAGTTAAGGGAAGGGAGACGAACATTGACAAGCAACACACAGTCTTCCCCATAAACCAGATGAAAAGGTGTGAACCCTGTAGCATGTTTCTTTGAAACTCTATAGGCCCACAATGCTCTGTCAATACAGATCTCAATCTTGAGGGTGCTCTTCTACAAGCTTGAACATCAATCTTTGTCAAACTCCATTAAAGCTTTCCACAAAACCATTACATTGGGGATGGTAAGGAGTGGTGAACCTGTGTTTAATGTGCAACAATTTGACTAGATCTTTGACCACATTTGCTCTAAACTCTCTACCCTGATTTGTCACCAACTTCAAAGAAACTCCAAACCTACAGCAAATATAAAAATTGACTCACTTGTTTTGCATTGGCACTACTAGTTTCTCTAGCCTCTATCCATTGATCAAATAATCAATTGTATTGATGATTGAAAACTTTTTGTTCCTGGTTCCTGGAAGAGGTCCTATGGCATCTATTCCCCATTTTTCAAAAACCCCATAGCTCATCGCATGCTGCATGGTCTCTAGCGCATCAATACCCTTCTTTGAAAAGCTTGATATTCAGCACAACTCCCGCACCAATGAGTGACATCCCTATTCATACTTGGCCACATTAATTAAGCTCCCAAAATTTTCCTTTTTGTGATATCTACCCCATAATTTCCTCCACAACCTTCTTCATAATAAGCTTTCAAACATTATTGGATTTCATCATGGTACAATAATATTCTTAGAAGCCTATCAAACCCCTTATGATACAACTGCTCTCCTATCAACACATACTTCATGGTTCTTCTGGTCATTGTTTATCTACTTAAAGCATTCAAATACTTTCTTGCAAAACCAGTAAGAAAAACATATTCTTCCTCATGCAAGGATTCCCTTCCTTGATATAAGGGCTCCTGAAACTTCACCCCATGTACATTTGGAACAAACACTTGTTTAGCCAACTCATGGGCTCTCTTATTTTGATCTCTGGATATATGCCAAATCTGAACAGCCCTGAAAACTCCTAAGAACCTTCCTTGATTTGAAGAACCACTATTTCATTTCATCTTTATTGACTCTCCATGTTCCATGTACCTGTCTAATAATCAACATTGCATCCCCTTTCACCATCAACCTCCTGATTTTTCTCCTTTTGCACTCCTCAAGTCCTAAGCACAAACTACAATACTATTCTTCATTATTTCTTCTCACTTCTATCTTATAGTAGTGACCAGTCTAGACTTCTTTTCCATGTGGGCCGAGAAAAACATAACCACCTCCTCCTTTGCCAATATTCCTCTTGAAAGCACCATCAAAGAACAACGTTCCTTTAGTATTCTGCAACTCCTCATGCATACTGTGACTAGGGACAACATGTTTTTCAACATCTCTAACTGGCTTAGGCTTAATCTACACTTCCTTGTAGGTCAACATGTCTGCCATGCGTGCTCTCACACTATCTTCCTTGATAGAAACTGATGTCAAACTCTTGTAGGGCCATGATCCAACAATGAACTTTTGAATTATCTCCACCTATGAACTTTTGGATTATCTCTAGGAAATCTCGGTGTAGGAGGCAAGAAGTTGCAAGATGTCAAAACCACAAAAGGCCTATAGATCAAATAACTCCTTAGTCTTTTAACTGCATAGACCAGGGTCCACACCAACAATGCCATGATTTCTCAACATCTCCCACTGTTCTGTTGATGTAATACACAGGTCTAATATAAGAATGTTCCATTCCCTTCTGTATAAGAACTGCTCCAACTGCATTCTTACTACCACTGAGACTCAGATAATACAAAACTTGACTCCAATTTGGAGACATCACAATATGCAAGGTGGAAAAAAGATCTTTGATATTCTCAAAGAGTCATGCTTCAATAGTACTCCAAACAAAAGGATCTTGCTGGAAAATATTTTGCAAGGGATAAACATACTCAGCACCAAGCATACAGAAAGATCTGGATAAATACCTCAACTTCTGAATGAAAGTGATTGTAAGATTCCTCCCCAGCCTCTCAAGATGTCCGGTATCTTCCCCTGTAATCAAATCCCTCTTCAGATATATAAAAGATCTTGTTTCTACCTATTTTGGCTTAGAGAGAGAAAATGTTCTAGAGGTTATTCAGATTATTTTAGATAAATAAATTTCCTCAAAACAGAAGTTCAAAAAGATTTTCAGAAGATGCATTAGAAATCAGTTATAATCTGTTCAAAAGGCCTTATCCTAGGGGTCCAAATTTTCTGAAAATTTTAAATTAAGGTTTTGAGGGGCCAATCATATTCATCCAGATGTGTAGAGGAGATAAATAGAAGAAATAAAGAAAATCCCCCCCAAAAATGAGTAAATACTCACATAAGATGAAGAGTGGACTAAGGACCAAAGGAAATACTAAAAAAATGAATTTTTGACACCTCTCAGAGTGGGGATTCCCCCTCATGAAGGAGGTGCCTATTTCACATGTGTGGTGGAGTTTTAAATTCCCAAAAATTGAGATATTTTATCTCTCCTCTCTCCTAATTCAAGTCTAGTTCCAAAAAGTGAGCTAAACTGACCCAAAAATGGTCAAAAATTAACCAAACCGATCTAGAAAATTCTAGAATCAGTTTGCTTGGTTAGAAGCTCACTTTTTCCTATAAATAGAAGCCTCCCCCTTTGTTGAAGCTTAATAGTGTTTTATGCAATGTTACTCTACTCCTCCCCAGAGCCAAAAACTGTGAATTTATTAATAATTCATTAGTTTTTGAGCATTCCCTCTTCTAAAGAATTGGTGGCCACTCTTGTTGCAAACAACAGTAGATCCCTCAAACCATCAAGCCAAAGGAAAGCTCCCAGAAATTCATGTAAGTTAGAATCCTATTTTTTCTTTATTTTTTTAATGGTTTTCTAAATTTTGTTATCTTTAAATGATAAATTGATTCTATGCCTTGTTGGAAAGGCTTTCCCCCTCTCTTCATTCTTAAATTCAGCCCTTCTTTATTCTAGTTAAGTAATCAAATTATTAGAATTAAACTTTTCATATTGTTTCTCTTTTAAAAGTGAAATTTGATTAGTTTAGAATGCTTTAAACCATTTGGGGATAATTTTTAAGTAGTTTAAGGTTAGGAAATTTTGAAAAATGGTCAGCCATACAATGGAGGTTATGGCAAAATTTTCTTAAATTTTGTGAAATAAGTTTTATCTTTTATTATTCAAAAAGAGTAATCCCCATCGTTTGTGTATTCTAAAAGTGTTATTTTCATTCTAGACATAGAAAAATGCATAGTAGAAATATTTTTATTATAAAAGTGTTATTTCCTGTTGAGAGATGTAATCGCGGTGTTGTGTATGTGGGAAAGCACCCTAGAGGTGCAAGATATTGTGGTAAGATAGGAATGCCACATGTAATATTATATGGTGTGTGAGTGTTGACCAAAAGAGTGGAAAAGGAAGTGCCACATGGATGATGACATGCAAAGTGGGATAAGGCTAGAAAGCCTATATCATTGTATGGTTCATTTTGTGATATGCAAGGGAATAGTGTTGAGTGTGCAATCTCTCTCTCTCTCTCTCTCTAGTTATGGAGTTTCTTGTGTGGTTAAATCCACCTTAATTATGTTGCTTAATCTATGTCCTTCACCATGATCAATCCCATTTTTAGATTATTATCATGGTATCAGAGCTTCGGTGGGCTCGGTGGGCTCTTGGTCATGGTGTTTATTATGTATATTAGCTTGTTTGTGTGTTTATTTGATTAAGCATGTTATTATGGTTCATTTTTAAAAAAAATTTATGCACACTCTATTATTGTTCTCTATTTGTATTGGAGAGAGGAGTTCAAAGCTGCCTATGAAGCTAAAAATTAAGATTTCAGCATTATGAAGACTATGGAGTCTTCATCAAACATCAAAGAAGCTGCCCAAGAGAGTTGCAAATGGAGTTTTGCAACAAAGAGAAGATTTGCATCAAGGGAAGATGCAAATGGAGTTGGAGATGGAGATTTTCGTCATCAAGAAGCTGCCAACAAAGTTTTGTGAAGGTAAAAGTGTGATTTTGCCTAAAGTTTTGTTATTGAGCATGGAAGAAGGGTTGCTGATTTGTGGGATGAGAAGATCCCATGGTTCTTTGCATTTGGGCAAAGAGTGTAAGAGGTGCAAGCTTGTCAACGTGGTGGCAAGCTATAATGGGCTGATTTGCAGCTCAAGTTAGAGCATGTTGAAAGGGCATGGCTCACATAGTTGCTTATGGAAGATGGGCAACAATGGTGGAAGCACTTAATAGCTTTCACATGTTTGGCACCTAGAGGTTTCTTGCGAGAAATCTATGTTGAAGCACCCTTGGAAATGGATGCATGCAAAGAAGGGCATGTATATTGGAGCTCAATGGTGAGCTTATATGGCCATGTTGATGGCTATGGAGGAGATAACTCTACTTGGAGGTTTAAGGAGGCAAAGATCAAAAGTATGCATGTTAAGGGCTAAATATTGAGCCATAGTAGCCACATTGATGGCTGTACAAACCTCATGAAGGGGGTTTGATTGTTGAGGTAAGAGGTTGGAAACACATAAGTTGTGAAAGAGGAGATGGGTGCCTTTGATTAAGGATGGCATTTTTTTGGTGTACACAAAAGGAAGACTAGAGAAGAAAGGTGGGCCAGCGCAAGAAGCAGCATCAAAAATCAACGCTGGAGAGAGATAGCCATGGCAGAGCTGCAAGAGACGTTGAAGGCGCGAGGCTGCAATTTGTAAGCATGAGGAATGCTCGTAGGTGCAAGCGAGCTGCTTGAAATAGAAAACTGGCACCCTCACAGCAACATTAGCATGCAACTCAATGAATAGTCAATTAGCCAACAATTAGTTTTGGGTGACGAAGTAGCAGAGCTAAAAGGCGAGCAAACCCACAGCAGCATGAAGGAGGCAACACAAGCATAGGCATCGTAGCCAGTAAAGAAGAAGGCGAAAACAGTACAAGAAGTCAGGCGCACAGTCAGAGAAAAGCTTTAAGCATTCGGCTATGGCGGCCATTGCACACAGTAAACATTAGAAAGAGGTTGAAGAAGATAAGCCAGAGCGGGTCCCACCCGGAGTGTGCTGGGTGCTAGCATCATGTGGAGTGTAGAGGTTATAGAGGTTATGGCAAAGATAAAAGTGCAAGTCGATAATGCTAATTATGTCACAGCGGCGGCAGTCTGTCAATGTGCAGAGATCGGCAGACATGACAGAGTTGTTTAAGTGCATTCACGCACAAAATACAAAGCATTTTTTTTCATATGCTTATAAAGCATAGTTAAAACATTTGACAAGAAATTGTTTCATACACACACGTAAGGGTCCGCTGCCCGCGGCTTTGGCCAAAAAGGCTTTGTAATTTTTTATTTGTTTCACCCAAAAATGATGATGGACAAACGTCTACGAGCATGTGTGCTCAAAACAAAAATTTTGTGATCATCCATGGTATGAGGGTAACCGTGCCCGAGCTCACCGAGAAGCTCAAAATGGTTGTTGTGATGTGTGCATGAGCGATGCACGTGTGAGGTGCATGCGCATGGGTTGGTTCCCACCCGAACTTCAACGTTCAAATCGGACTCAGTGGTTCCACTGTGAGCGAGTTGGCTCAAAATGGACTAGGTGTCTAAGATGGTAGACACGGGCACACATGTTTGGTTGATGGACACTCCAATGTATCATTGAGGGGGAGTGTTGAGAGGTAGCGATTGCGTTTGTGCAATGCTACATTGATATGGGTGATGGATGATGGGTGAGTTGTGGAACACCTCGATTAAGAGGGGGTGTTGAGAGATGTAATCGCGGTGTTGTGTATGTGGGAAAGCACCCTAGAGGTGCAAGACATTGTGGTAAGATAGGAATGCCACATGTAATATTGTATGGTGTGTGAGTGTGACCAAAAGAGTAGAAAAGGGAGTGCCACATGGATGATGACATGTAAAGTGGGATAAGGCTAGAAAGCCTATATCATTGTATGGTTCATTGTGATATACAAGGGAATAGTGTTGTGAGTGTGAAATCTCTCTCTCTCTAGTTATGGAGTTTCTTGTGTGGTTTAATCCACCTTAATTATGTTGCTTAATCTATGTCCTTCACCATGATCAATCCCATTTTTAGATTGTTAACATTTCAATTAAAATTAAATTCTATGCATAGAAAGATGCATATTGATTATTTTTTTTATTATAAAAGAGTGATTTTCATTAGATTTCAATTCTATACATACAAAGACGTACATTGGATAATTTTTTTATTATAAAAGTGTTACTTTCATCAATATTGATTTTTATGCATAAATAGATGCATAAAAGAATTTTTTTAATTATAAAAGTGTTACTTTCATCAATATTGATTTTTATGCATAAGTAGATGCATAAAAGGATTTTTTTAATAAAAGTGTTACTTTCATCAATATTGATTTTTGTGCATAAAATGATGCATAAAAGAATTTTTTTAATTATAAAAGTGTTACTTTCATCAATATTGATTTTTATGCATAAAATGATGCATAAAAGAATTTTTTTAATTATAAAAGTGTTACTTTCATTAATATTGACTTTTATGCATGAAATGATGCATAAAAGAATTTTTTTTATTATAAAAGTGTTACTTTCATCAATATTGATTTTTATGCATAAAATGATGCATAAAATAATTGTTTTTAATTGCAAAAGTGTTGCTTTCACCAATATTGATTTTTATGCATAAAAGAAATTTTTTTATTATAAAACTGTTACTTTCATCAAAATTGATTTTTTATGCATAAATAGATGCATAAAAGGATTTTTCTTTTATACAAAAGTGTTATTTCGATAGAAGGTGGATTTTATGCATAAATAGATGCATACAGAATTATTATATCAAAATAAGAGTTCTCTTTAATCCTATGTTTAAATCCCATGAATATTGGAAAATGAATAAGTAAATACTCAGTGAAGGAAAATTATACCGTTTCATATTCTCTAGGATGGTAATGAGAAAATTCAGAAAAACTATCGAAGTTGGAATTTTAGATAAATGATTAATTTATTTCTCATAAGAATTCATGACTAGTTTTGAATTCAGTTAAGCAAAATACTCAATGAATGAAATTCAGTAAAGTAGTAATTGAAATCAGGGAGAACCTTTCCAGACTCAAACCCTGAATCAGACTATGACCAAGACGTAACTCCTTCGTCAATTTCAAGAAAAGACGATGTGACCAGTTCAGTAATCTACACTCAAATCACCCACCGAATCTGAAACTAAGTTGAGACCTTTGATTTTGATATGAGGATCAAGAATTCAGAATTCGAGGAATTCTGCTTGGGAATCTAGACCTGTGATCTAGAAGTCTTGGGATACGGAATTAAGATATACTCATTGTATTCAAAAGAAAATCAAAACTGAAAACTTGCATAGAAACCCTGTTTTCTTAAAGGACTGTCTTATGCCATAATGCTGGAGGGAGCATTTGGTATATGTGTTTTCTAAGGGAAGTTCGGTTGCAACAGCTGGCGCGCGGGGAGTGTTCAAAGGATGGCTCACGTGGCAAAAACCTACCCAAGTCTTGACCAGCCTGGGTATGGTATAAAATGGTGTGCTTCCGGTAGGATGGGCGAGGGCCGACGAAGTGGTCCCTGAGTAAAGTGCCAAGACACCTAAGGAGGATCCTGGAGGGTTCTGACCAGGCAATGCACGGGCTCACGGTGCTTTTAGGACACCCATGCGTATGTTGTGGAAGATATATATATGTATGATGATGAGAAAATTATTGTAATTTGTTACTGGATCTCATTGTTGGCTGACCTGCTGGTCCAGAGTGATACTGTTTTGTGAGAAACAAGGATTGAATGGAAATTTTGAGTTATGACATCTGTAACCAATAATTGTTTGTCAATGGATTGTTTTATAAATTAAAGTTTAAAGAGGAGTGTGTGCATATCTGTATTCTAAAGCAAAAGTTAAGAAAGGCATTCAATTATGGGTGGGTGAGTACTTGTCTGGTTCTACCAATTCCAGTGGTGGTTGGGCGGTGGCTAACCCATGGGCTAGATGGGGTGGCTAGAATCAGTACAGTTTTAATAATAAAATTGATCAATAGGAATACGCTTAGAACTCGAATAGTTAAATAATAACCTGAAGACTTCTCAAATGAATAGATCAACGACTATGCCTGATTCAATTAGGAAAAAAGTGTTGATTCCTTCAAGTTAAGTCTGTAGTAGTTTTTCTTCTATCTGGTTTATTCAGATGAAGGTTAGTTCAGTATCTTGACCTCGTTAGAGAAATTCGTTAAGAAATTCAAAATGGTGGAATTGTCCCCATTTTTCGGGGCATGGAAAATTTTCTCGATCTCAGTTTTCGGAATGACCACTGGCTTAGTCTCGTGCCCGGACATTCGAGGGTGAGGCCCCGAGTGGGAAACCCTGCCCCGCGCAAGAGGGAGCTGCTTCCGCTGCCAGCAATCGGGAATCCCGATGCGTGGAGGGGGCAGTGGGATCCCACAGTTGGTATCAGAGCGCTGTTGTAAATTTACGTAACAACATCAAAAATTGCTTAAAATTTTAAAGTAAATCTAGGAAATAATGTTTTCGCTTGTTAAATTTATGTAGAATGAACTTCTAAAATTGAAAACTCATAAATTGAATTGAAAATTTATAGATGGATACCCCGAATCTATCTGGCATTCTTGAACTCTCCTAAAGTCAGGATATAATAGCCTTTGCATTCGAGCACCTCATCGTCGTTTTGAGAGTCTTTACTTTCCTGGTCCTATTGAGCGATGTCGGTATATGTGGTTCTATGGAGGATGATGTATTAATGTCAGTACCAGTCAGCGTCAGAGGCTCAGACAAAATATTTCCTTAGCCATGATTCTGATAAGGCTAGGGCTTGTTTGTACAACTCTTTGATCATTCACCCAGGAACTTCAGAATTTCATGTCGAGTTTTTAGGCTTCTTAGCTACTTTATCCCTAGAAGTAGAATTACAGCACCCCTTTCTGTAATGAATCGTGTGTACCATGGCATGTCGAGTTTTTAGGCTTCTTAGCTGCTTTATCCCTAGAAGTAGAATTACAGCACCCCTTTCTGTAATGAATCGTGTGTACCATGGCATGTCTCCTTCGTAGTTTTACTTCTTTATGCGTATACGATTGAGGCAGTGATTTTGGGAGCCGTGATGCTCTATGTATATATCAACAACTTTTGATAATAAATGATGTTTTACAAAAAAAATCCAAATTGTTTTCATGATTGTGAATATGGTTAGTAAAATTATCAGAGTAAATCTTGTTTCATGATGTATGATGAAATAATTATCTGTTTAAAGAATAAATTGTAAAAATTAAATAATCATAAGTTGACAAAAATCTCGTTTTGTTAGAGTCATGAGGCGTGCGGCCCGTGCAAGGCAACCGGATCCTCTAACTGATGTGACGAGTGAAGAGTTAGATCCGGATGTTCAAAAAGCCCTGCACAGATCCCAACCTAGTCCCTTCAAGGGTGAAGGGAAGCAGTTAGGTGAAGTAGTGGAAAAGTGGATTGAGGCAATGGAGGAATACTTTGATGTAACTGGCTACAATGAGAGAAGAAGCAAGATGGCTCTCGCCAAGTTAAAGATTGTGGAAACGGTCAGGGTCGCTTTTTGGAGGAATCACTGCGAGACTAACCGTCTCGACCGAAATACCCAGACCTGGACCGATCTTAAAGCTTACCTCAGAAAGAGATTTTGTCCTCCGAGCTTCCTTGAAACTAAAATGAATGAGTTCTTGGAACTAAAGTAGGATAGCCTGACAATTGAAGAGTACCATCAAGCTTTTGCCCTTCTCCTCAAATATATCCCCGCAATTGGATGAAGAGCAGTTGATGGCCAGATTCATTCGAGGAATGAACGAGCCATTGGACACCTTAGTAAAGAATGCCAAACCTGTCTCAATGGCTGAAGCAGTAAGAATGGCAAAAGACTTTGCCAAAGCCTTTGTTGTTAAGGTCCCGCCAAAGCCTGCACCCTCTAACTTTAAAAGATTCCAAACCCCGGGAAGTACTTCAAACTTTCCTCCCCCAAAGAGGAGGCAGCAAGGCCCAATTCAGAATCAGGATACTGGGAGATTCAGAAGTGAAGGAAGACCCTTCCCACAAAACACTTTCTCAGGAGCCCCACCTCTTTTAAGAATTCAGAGGGATGAGCTCAGAAGTGAGAACCAGTGTTTTGGATGCCAGGGTTTGGGTCACTTAGCTGAAAGACTGCCCGACTCCTACCATGTCAAGGGGACAGGGAAGTCAAGGATCGAGAGTGCAAAGACCAGCCCCTTCCTATCAGTCAAATTAGGGTCCCCATCTCGTCAAAATCAGGGCAATCCCATGAGAACTCCAGCTCGGCCATCTGCCTCTATCCAGAGTAGCCTCAGAACTCCTTCCCAGAACTGGGGCAACCAAAGAGAAAGAGTTTTGCCTCAGACTGCAGCAGCCAGAGCAATCATAATAGCAGAAGTAGTGGAGGAAGAAAGAGGATAGATTTATGCAGCAATTGAAAACCAAGGGCCAAACCGTCAATTCTCCACCATCATTCATACTCCAGCTAAGTATCAGGGTAAGCCTTTTAAGCTTCTGATTGATTCAAGCAGTACTCATTCTTTCATTTTCCCTGGATGCTTGCGTAAGCTAGTCTTAGATCAGAAATCAGGGAAACCTATGCAAGTTGAATTGGCAAGTGGGAAGATTCTTTTCACTCTATTCCATTTCAATGGTCTGCCAGGTGCTAGAGTGCTTTTGATAAGCTGAAGACCGCCTTGGTAACCAATCCTGTTCTAAAGCTGCCAAATTTCTCTCTACCCTTTGAGGTAGTAAAACTGATGCCAGTGGTTTTGCCCTGGGAGGTGAGATCATGCAGGGAGGTCATGCAGTGGCCTATGAATCCCGAAAACTCAGAACGCATATGAGAGGAATTATGCTGTCCACGACTTGGAACTACTTTCAGTAGTATATGCCCTGAAGTTGTGGAGACATTACCTACTGGGTCAAAGATTCACTTTGATGATGGATCATCAGAGCTTAAAGTGGATCTTCACTCAAAAGGTTCTCAACATGCACCAAAGACGGTGGATGCAGACCCTGCAGGAATTTGATTTTGAAATCAAGTACCGCCCAGGCAAAGAAAATGTGGTAGCAGATGCCCTCAGCAAAAGCCTCCTTGCTTGCAATTATTGTAGTGTCAAATCCTTTGATTATTGAAGCAAGTGAGAAGATCATGCAGGATAGATTCTTTGGCCCTATTGCTACCCTACTTATGCAGGAAAGAAAAACTCCACAAAAGTTGAAACGAGTTCAAGGGTATAGCCTGGATGATGGAATTATGTATTATAATCGCAGACTATGCATTCCCAATGATAAGGGAACTAAGGGTCAAATTCTGAATGAAGCCCATGACAGCCTTATTGGAGGACATCCAGGTTTCATCAAAACCTATATGTCTGTGAAGAAAAGCTTCTTTTAGCCTGGTCTAAAAAAGGATGTGCTTAATCACATACGTCAATGTCTGACCTATCAGAAAATCAAGGCCGAGAGAGTAAAAATGCCTCGGAAGTTACATCCATTAGACATCCCCCAGATGAAGTGAGAATGCATCAGTATGGATTTTATTACTGGATTACCCTCAATGCAATCAGGTTACAACTCCATCTTCATGGTAGTTGATAGACTAACCAAAGTTGCCCATCTGATTCCAGTAAAAGAAACCTACACTGCAGTGGATGTGGCCAGAGTGTTCCTCAAAGAAATCTTCAGATTGCATGGCCTACCCAAAAGAATACTAAGTGATCGAGATCCCAAATTCATGTCAAGATTCTGGACTGCATTTTTTGAAGCAGTAGGAACTTTCTTGGATCTCAGCACAGCTTACCACCCTGAGACCGATGGTCAAACTGAAAGGGTGGACCAAGTAATCGAAGATATACTTCGGTCATGCTGTGTGGCAGGGAACCCAAGAAATGGCTAAGCTATCTGCACCTAGTCGAGTTCGCCTACAATGCTTATTATCACAGAAGTATTGGGATGAGCCCTTTCAAAGCTTAGTATGGACAAGATTGCTTAACTCCATTAACTTGGTCCGACCCATTGATTAGGGTCGAGATGTCTAGATAGATGCGTGATGACATGGAGCATCAGATGCAGTCAATTTGCAAAGATATAAAAGTTGCCCATGATAGACAGAAGCAGTAGGCAGATAAGAAGAGGTCAGATAAAAAATTCGATGAAGCAGATATGGTCTTCATTCAAGTACGCCCCAAAAGAAGTTCTCTATCTCTTGGGAAGTACAAGAAGTTATCCCCCAAATATTTTGGACCATATCTGATTACAAGTGACTTACTCTACGAGCTTCTTTTGCCTCCTCATCTCAAAGTATATAATGTATTTCATGTCAGCCTTCTTAAAAAGTATATACCAAGCCCAAATCATGTGCTTGATGAATGAAATCTTAACTTCTTCAACCCAAGTGTAGATGGAACTCCAACCTAAAAAAATCCTTGATGTTCAAGAAAAGGTTCTCAGGGAACAGAATTCTGAGAGAATTATTGGTCAAATGGAAGTTCTATCCTTTTGAAGATGCCACTTGGGAGAAAGAAGCCGAACTGTTACGAGATTACCCCCAGTTTGCGAGATGAGGACATCTCGCGTTTTTCAAGTGGGAGAGAATGTAAGATTCCTCCCAGCCTCTCAAGATGTCCAGCATCTTCCCCTGTAATCAAATCCCTCTTCAGATATATAAAAGATCTTATTTCTACCTATTTTGGCTTAGAGAGAGAAAATATTCTAGAGAGAGATTATTCAGATTTTAGATATTTTTGGATGGAAAAATATCTCTTCTTATTAAAATAAATTCCCCCGAAACAGAAGTTCAAAAAGATTTTCAGAAGATGCATTAGAAATCAATTATAATCTGTTCAAAAGGCCTTATCCTAGTTGTCTAGATTTTCTGAAAATTTTAAATTAAGGTTTTGAGGGGCCAATCAGATTCATCCAAATGTGTGGAGGAGATAAATAGAAGAAATAAAGAAAATCTCCCCCAAAAATGAGTAAATACTCACATAAGATGAAGAGTGGACTAAGGACCAAAGGAAATACTAAAAAAATGAATTTTTGACACCTTAGAGTGGGGATTTTCCCTCATGAAGGAGGCGCCTATTTCACATGTGTGGTGGAGTTTTAAATTCCCAAAAATTGAGATATTTCATCTCTCCTCTCTCCTAATTCAAGTCTAGTTCCAAAAAAGTAAGCTAAACTGACCCAAAAATGGTCAAAAATTGACCAAACTGATCTAGAAAATTCTAGAATCAGTTTGCTTGGCTAGAAGCTCACTTTTTCCTATAAATAGAAGCCTCCCCCTTTGTTGAAGCTTAATAGTGTTTTATGCACTGTTACTCTACTCCTCCCCAGAGCCAAAAACTATGAATTTATTAATAATTCATTAGTTTTTGAGCATTCCCTCTTCTAAAGAATTGGTGGCCACTCTTGTTGCAAACAAGAGTAGATCCCTCAAACCATCAAGCCAAAGGAAAGCTCCCAGAAATTTATGTAAGTTAGAAATCCTACTTTTTCTTTATTCTTTTAATGGTTTTCTAATTTTTGTTATCTTTAAAATGATAAATTGATGCTATGCCTTGTTGGAAAGGCTTTCCCCCGAAAATTATTCCTTTATGCATAAGAATAATAATAATCAATATGCATCTTCTATGCATGAAAATGACACTTTTAGAGTATAGAATTGATAGGAATTACTCTTTTAGCATAATAAAAGATAATTCTTATTTCCAAAAATTTTGCCATAACCTCCTTTGTATGGCTGACCATTTTTCAATTTTTCTTACTTAAATTTGTCTTAAAAATTAACTCTAATTGATTTAAAGTAATCTATAATCAAAATTCACTTATAAAAGAGAAAACATTATAAAAAGTTTAATTCCATCAATTTTCACTTAACTAGGATAAAGAAGGGTTGATTCTAAGAAGAGAGAGGGGAAAAGCCTTTCGATCAAGGCATAACATCCATTTATCACTTCAAACAATCATAAACATTAGAAAAACATAAAATCAATAAAGAAAAATACAAGAATCTATACTTACATAATTTCTTGGAGCTTTCCTTTTGCTTGATGGTTTGAGGGTTCAACTCTTGTTTGTAACAAGAGTGGCCACCAATCTTTGGAAGAGGGAAATGGCAAAAAACTAGTGAATTATTAATAAATTCACAGTTCGTGGCTTGGGTGGAGCAGAGTAACAGTGCATAAAACACTGTTAAGTTTCAACAAAGGGGAGGGCTTCTATTTATAGGAAAAAGTGAGCCTCTAACCAAGCCAACTGATTCTAGAATTTTCCAGATCAGTTTGGTCAATTTTTGACCATTTTTTGGTCAGTTTTGGTCACTTTTTGGATCTAGTTGAAACAGGAGAGAGGAGAGATGAAAATATCTCATTATTTGGGAGTTTAAAACTCATTCAAGCATGTGAAATAGGCGCCCTCTTCATGAGGGGAATTCCCCCATGCAGAGTTGTCAAAAATGCATCATTTCACCTAAATATCTCTCTTTTTTAACTATTAAGCTTGTCCTTAGTCAACTCT
Source organism: Cibotium barometz (assembly GCF_041138505.1). NCBI lineage: Eukaryota > Viridiplantae > Streptophyta > Polypodiopsida > Cyatheales > Cibotiaceae > Cibotium > Cibotium barometz. Next base: position 33,064,488 of record NC_141074.1, on the reverse strand, counting down.
TCATCTTATGTGAGTATTTACTCATTTTTGGGGGGATTTTCTTTTTATTTCTTCATTTATCTCCTCCCTACATTTGGATGAATCTTATTGGTCCATAGGAACCTTAATTTAAAATTTCGAAAAAATCTTCACCCCTAGGATAATGCCTCTTGAACAGATTATACTTAATTTCTAATACACCTTCTGAAAATCTTTTTGAACTTCTGTTTCAGGGGAACCTATTTTAATAAGATGAGGTATTTTTCTATCCAAAAATATTTAAAATCTAAATATTATCTCTCTAGAATATTTTCTCTCTCTAAGCCAAAACAGGTAGAAACAAGATCTTTTATATTTCTAAAGAGGGGAATGAATTACAGGGGAAGATACTGGACATCATGAGGGCTGGGGGGAGGAATCTTACATTCTACCCCACTTAAAAAACGCGAGATGTCCTCATCTCATAGGTGGAGTATGATCTTTTTCATCTTCTTCTTCTTCTTCAATCACTTCCAGCGTTACTGCTTTGGAAGTGGATGGCCGATTTGGGAACAACTCTCTTTGACTTCCCCTATTCTGAGGTGGAGGTCTTGCATTACTTTGGGTTGAAACTGCAGGTTAGATAGAGAGTCTACCTCTGGGACTTCCCTAATTTTGGCGGATAGAACCGTGATTACTCTGGACGGAAGGGGCTAGAGTCTGGAATCTTGATCCCTGATTTCCCTGCCTTGAAAACCTTGATCCAAAAGGAGTTAGGCAATCCATACTGCGATGTCCAAATCCTTGACAGTTATAGCATTTCATTCTTTTGTTCAAGGGTGGAACTTCTGAAGTTGAAATCCAGGGAATTGAGTTTCGGAAAAAGGACACTTCTTCCATTCTGGAACTTCCCATATCCTGGGTTTGACCCTGATATCTCTTAGGTGGAGGAAGGTTGGAAACAAGGATTGAATGGAAATTTTGAGTTATGAAATCTGTAACCAATAATTGTTTGTCAATGGATTGTTTTATAAATTAAAGTTTAAAGAGGAGTGTGTGCGTATCTGTATTCTAAAGCAAAAGTTAAGAAAGGCATTCAATTATGGTTGGGTGAGTACTTGTCTGGTTCTACCAATTCCAGTAGTTGGGCGGTGGCTAACCCATGGGCCGGATGGGGTAGGCTGGAATCAGTAGAGTTTTAATAATAAAATTGATCAATAGGAATACGCTTAGAACTCGAATAGTTAAATAATAACCTGAAGACTTCTCAAATGAATAGATCAACGGTTGTGCTTGATTTAATTAGGAAAAAAGCATTGATTCCTTCAAGTTAAGTCTGTAATAGTTTCCCTTCTATCTGGTTTATTCAGATGAAGGTTAGTTCAGTATCTTGACCTCGTTAGAAAAATTCGTTAAGAAATTCAAAATGGTGGAATCGTCCCCGTTTTTCAGGCATGGGAGATTTTCCCGGTCAGAATGACCACCGGCTTAGTCTCGTGCCCGGATATTCGAGGGCGAGGCCCCGAGTGGGAAACCCTACCCCGCGCAAGAGGGAGCTGCTTCCGCTCTACCAGCAAAATCGGGAATCCGGTGCACGGAGGGGCAGTGGGATCCCACAGTGATCAGCTCCTTGGTTGTCTTTGGACTCTCCATCTATAGCATATTCTCTTCTTTTGGAAGAATCAGGGGCTATCCCATTTTCACTTACTTCATGTCCAAGCAGCACCACCCTTGCTCTAGCCAACTTACATTTACTTGGATTCAATTGAGCTCCATCCTCATCAAGCCTTTTTCCATTTTTCTTTCTCGACGCACGTGTGGGTATCTTTGGCGACCCAGAGCCCGAGCACCGTATGGTCGGCACCCTCTAGGCTCCTTCGCAGGTCACCTAGCACTTCACTCATAGGCCGCTTCCTTGGTCCCTCATCCACCGTACCGAAAGCTTGCCATTTAAATCAAACCAAGGCTAGTCAAGACCTCGGTCAAACCGTGCTACGCGAGACGTCTTCCGTTGACTCTCCGTCAACTGTTGCAACTTTATCACTTAGGTCTCCACGACCTCATTCACAAGATGGTCAAAATGCTTCCCCAGCATTCTTGACATAAAACAGTCATTTAAAAACAGGTCATAAATACAGTTTCTAACGAACTCTCATCTTTCCACATTGTTCCACATCATTTCTCGTTATTCCACATTCTTCTACATCAATTCACATTGCTTATTCCACATCCACTCAAATGTATCCCCATCGTCTTCATCCATTCTCATCTAATCACATCATATTACATCTCATCCATTCACATCATATTACATCTCATCCATCAATTCACATTGCTTATTCCACATCCACTCAAATGAATTCCCATTCTCATCCAATCACATCATATTACATCTCATCCATTCACATCTATCCATATCCACATCACATCACATCCATTCACATCACATCTCATCCATTCACATTTACCCCGATCCACATCACATACATTCACATCACATCTCATCCATTCACATCTACCTAGATCCACATCACATCACATTCATCCACCTTACATCTCATCCATCCATTCACATTACATCACATCCATTTATATTCATTCATATCCACATCTCATCACATCACATCCATCCACATCACATCTCATCCATTCACATGTTATGACATCACCTTCACATCCATTTACATCTCATCATATCATATTCACATCACATCACATACATTCCATCCATATCACATCACATTCATTCCATCCACATTACATCACGTCCACATCTATCCACATCACATCTCATTCATTCCATCCACATTACATCACATCCACATCTATCCATATCTCATCACATCCATTCACATCTCATCGCATTCATCCACATCCATCCATTCATTCACATTAACATCTATCCACATCCATCCATTCATTCACATGCACATCTATCACTTCCATCCATTCATTCACATGCACATCTATCACTTCACATCTCATTCTCATCCATTTACATCACATCACACCCATTCACATATCATCACATCTCATTCACATATCATCACATCTCATTCACATCTCATCACATCCACTCACAACTCCTCACATCACATTCACATCCACATCCATTTACATCACATCACATCTCATTCTCATCCATTTACATCACATCACACCCATTCACATATCATCATAGCTCATTCACATCTCATCACATCCACTCACATCTTATCACATTCACATCCACATCCATTTACATCTTATTCTCATCCATTTACATCCCATCACATCCTTTCACATATCATCACATCTTATTCACATCACATCACATTAACATCCACATCTATTTACATCACATCACATCTCATCACATCCACTCACATCTTATCACATCGCATTCACATTTAGTACCGTTTTCTACTTTCGATACTGATGGGACTTTTTTAAGTTTCTGCCAATTGTTTGGCCTAGTTAAAGGTATTGTTTCTCGATGGATATTTTCATATTCTTTCTCAAATTTCTCAAGTGAAATATATTCAATATTCTTCTTTTTGAGTAAAAGATTCATGGGGTTTACAAAAATCAATTCTACCCATATTTTCTAATAAAAATAATAATACTCAAAATTCCACTTTTGACAAATGCTCATAATTTGAATCATGCCAAAAATTCCTCTTGTACCATTTAATTTCTTGGATCTCAATTATCATGAGAATTCCTCTTTTTGCATAAAATAAATTTACCAAAAATTTCTCTTTTACCATTTAATTACTTAGATCTCAGATATCATGGGAATTCCTCTTTTTGCATAAAATAAATTTACCAAAAATTACTCTTTTCTCATAATCAATTAATTATGCATAATTACAAAAAAAAATATTTCACATGAATATGATAAAAATCATTCTTTTTGCACAGGATGTCCAATCCTAGAATATGGTAGGAAGTTCTCTTTTAGCATTATGCATAAAAATAAGATATGTATTATTTTCTGAAAGTTTTACCATAGCTTCGCTGTTATTACTGATAATTCTTAAATTTTTTTAAAGAATAAAAACTTGTAATGGAAATATGATAGTAGTTCCTCTTGTATGCTTAAAATCAAATTATGAATTTAAATCGTAATTTTAATTATGATTATCTCGCTAGATTAAGCTAATTCCATTATTTCTCTTTTCCCACTATATTAAGCTAATTCTATTATTTCTCTTTTCCCAAATTGATAGGATAATCTATTTCTCATTTAGAATCAATCAAAGTAGTTTTTAACTACTTATAAATAATCTAAAAGAAATAACCATTATTTTGGTAATATAAAATCATAAAAATATCATTTTCTTAATCTCTAGCTTATCAAGCCTAGAGTTTAGCTTTGAATTAAGAGACTATCATTGAGAAGCATCCTTTTTCAAAGGATTCAACCATAAAGATGGCTATTCTTTTAGAGAGAGAGATTTACTTAAAGAAAGCATTACAAAATAAGCAGCATAAAGATTAACTTTCTCTTAATTAAGCATTAAGACTTTAAGGGAAAGCTTGATTTGAATTAAAACAATTATTTAGAAAGCTTCTCAAGTTTGAGAGGGGTTGAAAAGAAGAAAGTCATTGAGATAAATTGGAAAAAATCATAAAATTTGATTTTACCTCCAAGTTTGGCTTGATTCTCTATTAGCAGTGAAGCCCCCGACCAATCAATTGGTCCACCAAGAGGAGAAGAGCAACTCCAAGAGTTGTTGTATAGAGAGAGAGCTCCAAACTCCCAAGAGAGAGAAAAATTTAAAGGATAATAGAAAATATGATTATTTTAATATAATACTGGCATAGTATAGCTCTAATATTTTTTTAAAAAAGACTAAGGGTCTATTTATAGGTGAGGGAGGCCACTAACCAAGTCCAACTAGGTTCTAGAATTTTTCAAGTTTAGTTTGACTCAATTGGGACAAGATTTGGACCAGTTTGGCTCCCTTTTTGATCTAGTTTGTTCTAGGAGAGAGGAGAGATAAAAATATCATATTTTTTTGAATTAAAAAAATCCTTCCACACATGTAAAAAAGGTGCCTACCTCAAAGGTCCCCCTTTCCTTACCAAGGTGTCAAAAATGCATCATTACTCTAATATATCTCATTTTTTTAGTAATATCTCATAATTTTTAACTAATATCTCATTTTTTTAGTAATATCTCATAATTTTTAACTTATAAACCTTGTACTCAGTCAACTCTTCATCTTATGTGAGCATTTACTCATTTTTGGGTATTTTCTTTTATTCTTTTGGATTTATCTCATCCCAACACTTGGATTAATCCAATTGGCCCATTGGAACCTTAATTGGACCATAATCCAAAAATTTCTGAAAATGTTGACCCTTAGGCTAAGGTCCCTTATACACATTTTCAATTCATTCCTAATGCACCTTAGAAAGTTCATTTTGAACTTCTGTTTTAGAGGAATCCATTTTAGACACTAGGAGAATTTTTGTATCGAAAGATATCTCACTTTTGAAATGCCTCTCTCTAGACATTTTCTCTCTCTAGGCCAAAACAAGGTAAAACAAGATCTTTCTTCTATTTCAGAGAGGGGATGATTACAAGAACAGAAGGGAAGATTCTTACACCTTTACACTTCAAAAGCTAGAGGGAGAAATCTTACAGCTATGGTGGATCAAATGCAAGGATCAACATGATTAGCAAGTAATTAGGAGGTGATTAAGTTTAGATTAGTGCACAATTTATCTAATAGCTTAATGAGGGCATGGATACTCAAACACCAGCAATTTTTCATTAGGCCAATGCCTCAATTTATAGGTTTTACATCCACAAGATGCCAAGCATCTAATCCCACTAATTTCTCCTTGATTTGTGCCACCTCCCCTATATTTGGGGACACTTTTTCCTAGAATCTTTCCACATCCCTATATTCACTCATGCTACCCTTGATTCTCTCATCAGTAGATTCTTCTCACCTTTTCACTCCTACCCACTCAATTATAGACTCTTGTTGCATGACGAATGAAGATCAATGCAAGGATGCAACAAAAAAGACACTTAGGGCTCTTGTAAAGAGTTCCAAGTTGTAGATGAATGTGGGAGTGGGCTTGACAATAATCCCACATGGGAACTTTTGGGAGTTTTAGAGTTTTTGTATAAAAAGTGGCCCATTTGAGAGCTAGAGGGGACTCTTTGGTCATTTGGTTGAGAGGCTCATAGTAGAGAGAGCTCGCTCCATAGCTCCTTCTCATGTGCTCTCCCAAGGCTCTCCATCTCCATTCTTGCTTCAATCTTGTACTCTCTATTCTCTACGTATTCAATGATTTGAGGTTGCGGTCTACACACTTGCTAATCTAGATTTCTTAATGATGTTTTGATGCTAAAATCTGATTTGTGAATTGTAGAGTGCATGTGATGAAGCTTGTGCATGAAATGATGTGTAGTTGAGGCTTGTGTGATAGCTCTTTGCATGTTAGATTCTTTGCATAAGTTGTATTTTTGTGCTTAAGTGTAGCCTAATCTTGATGCGTTGATTATGTTAGATTGAGAAGGAATCAACGATTGATTGCTTGATTGTTGAAGAAGGATTGAGTAGGATTAGAAGTCATTAGTGTGTGGTTAACTAATCTTCTCCCATTCGGGATAGCCTCTATGCGCTAACCGGGTTGCATTCACGGATTGACAAAGTGTGTGGGTTGGAGTGTAGCCTCCGCTATGCTATGATGTCCCAAACAATGGCGCCGCTGCCGGGGAACGCACACCTAAGTTAGTGAAGGGTGTTAACCATTACTTCATACTAAGTGCTCCATTGATTGCAAAATCGTGGATTAGGGTAGATTAGAGTAGAGTTTGCAAGGGCATTGAGTGTGTGATCTCAAGGGCGCCTTGTGTGTTTTCTGTTTTTTGATTAGAAGCAAAAAAATTAAAACCCCATTGCGGTAGAGAAATCCCGCCATTAATCAGGTTTAAGTACTTTCTGTTTTTGTATTTTTGACAGGGGTGGCGAGAGGTAGGTAGGAAGTGTTGGAGGCGACCTTTTAATAAAAAAAAAGAGGAGAAAAAAATATAAACTGAAAGAGGCTGCAGAGCGTTGTGTGGGGAGTCGTTTCCATCGGGTGCAGCAAAGAAAAAGAAATATATATATATATATATATATATATATATATATATATATTTATATTTATATATATATTTATTCGTTGAACCGCTGCTGTAGACAGGCGAGTTGACTGTTGGGCGGCCGGCTGAAAGCTAAGGAGCAAAGGCGGTTTTAAAATATATATATATATATATATATATATATATATTTATACGTTGACATGGTGGCAGCCTGCAGAAGCGATGTGGAGGGCGTCGTCTGCATCGAGCGCAGCAGCTAGAAGCGCTGCAGTGGGGGGCGTCGTCTGCATCGAGCGCAGCAGCTAGAAGTGCAGACTGGGTCGACGGGCTGAGTGTAGGCGGGCAAAAGGCGTGGAGAGAGGCCGCGTGGAAGAAGTACCACCGTAGTGCAGCTCATAGAAACTCACAGCAACTCAAAACAGCCGAAAGAAACAAGCTATGGAAGTTTGAAGCCAAAGCGACTCACAAGCAAGCTTGGCGTGGAGTGGAGTGTTCTGCAACCAGTAGAAGGTACTGGCGCAAGGAGGGGGAGTGTTCGCAAGCAGTAGGGTACTGGCGCAAGGAGCGGAAGATTGGCTGACTGTAGGCGGCCAAAGGCGTGTGGGAGGCTGAGGCGGCTGCAGAGTTGAAGCGGCCGAGGGGAAGAGCTGCAGCTCGCGAAGGAGCGGTGGTAGCAGACGCGAAAGCGAGGAGAGCTGCAAGCTGGCAGCATTGAAAACGGGAGAGCGTGGTGGCAGCAAGAAATCCGGCGAGGCGGCGAAGGATAAGGTTGGTACATTTTTTATTTTTTTTATTTTTTTTAAATTAATTTTTCATGTTTTTGTATTTTTTAAATAAAAAATAATAAAAATAATTAAAAAAAATAACAAAACAATAAAACAATAAAAAAATATAATATAGTTTTTTTTTTAAAAAAGAGGAAAAAAAAAGAGAAAAGCAAAAAAAGAGAGAATAGAAAGAAAGGAAAAAAAAATTATTTTCGTATTTTGAGTCCATTTTTTATTTCTTAATTTTTTGTAAAATTTTGCATAATTAAAGTAGCTTGCATTTTTTTAGAATTTCTGTAAATTGTGGGCATAATTAGTAATTTTTTTAGCGTGATTCATAATTTTGTGTAATTAGTACGAAATTTATTAGTATAAAAAAAACAACCAAAGAAAGAAAAAGGAAGAAAACAAAAGAAAAGAAATAGAAATTTAAAAAAAAATCTATAAATTATGTGTTTTTTTTTAGGAGTCCATATTCTTTGCATATTTTGTAATTTTTTATTTTTTTAATTTTTTTTGCATAATTAGGGTGACTTGCATTGTTTTAAAATTTCTGTAATTGTGTGCATAATTAGTGTTTTGTTTAGTGTGATTCATATTTTTTTGTAATTAGAAAAAAAATAAAAAAATAAAATCGTTCAAAAAAATCCAAAAAATAAAAAAAAAGAGGATAGATAGTTACACACATACTCATTTTAGTTGCATTTAGTGGTTAGGTAGGGTTAATATATATATATATATATATATATATATATATATATATATATATAAAACAAAAAAAACAAAAACAAAGACAAAACAAAAAAAACAAAAACACATAAAAAACCAAAAAAATTTGACCTTATGCACTTGCGGTCGGGACGTCTTATAGATTCTGCCATAGGGCCTAGGGCACCTTCTAGAGTACCTACGCAGGAAAGTGGGACCCAATCGGTAGGAAATTTGGCAGATATTGCTGAAACCCTTTCTGAATCCCAATCCGATACCCTTTCCTCCAGAACAACTAGCTCATTGTCCATGGACAATCTAGGGCCGACAAATAGTCATCCCTTAGCCCCAAATAGGACACCCACAAGATCTTTTAATCCATTTGAAGCCGACACCATGGGGTTAACGCTCAATGTGAGACTCCAATATGTCTACACGAATGCTCAAGGAGCTGAGATCTTTAGAGATCCACAACAACGGTATCTTGTTAAGATTGCAGACATTTTCTCAGAACTTGATAGAGCACCTCTAGTCAATGACCAGGGTAACATGTACATGGGTGGAGATGGTGCTCGCTACGAAGTCACCTACCATCCAGAAAATGTAGACAAATTAGGGGAGCTCTCTAAAACCGAGTTCTTTGACTTATCGAAGCTTTCCAACGCAAGGGAGTCCAGAGATGACTGGCTCATTGAGCCGGACATGCCTGGACCCTCCAATGCCCAGTCCTCAAAGCCATCCATGGATGATTTACTTCTTGTAGATCTAAATTTGGAAAGGGATAGGAAAGGCAAGAACAAAATGGATCAGGGGGCTGAGAGCCAATGGGAGTTTGTACGACAAATTCCAGTGACAAAGGTCTTACAGGATGACCCACTTCAAGAGGTCTATAAGGACTCTTTAGAGGGATATTATGCCACAACTAAATTGTCGGAGCTATATCTTCCTCTAGCACTGGTGGTGGTAGTTGAGAAGCTTGTAGGACACATGAACCGAATAATTGATAAATGGGCCAATGAATACCGAACCTTAGATTGGAAAGAGATTCGGGAGCTCACGTGGAAAGGACAACCATTATTCATGGAAGTGTTCTCAACAAATACAGCCAAACCAGGAGAGACAGCCTTTCTTGGAGTTCACTAGAGAGGGACCTTCAACATCCAAGTGGACCACTGCTAGTAGCCCAACCCTAGCACCAAGACATTATCCGACACCAAAAGTGTGACCACAGATCACACCCCAACAACATTTTTCTCACTATAACAATCGGAGGGTAGGGGAGCCAACTCGGCCTCCCATAAATGCACCTCCTGAAATGCGGGTGACAAGATCTTTGGAGGGGTTTGGTGAGGCTGGTAATAGGGTACCCACACCAATTTTGGATGCATGTGGACCATCTTTCCAAAGAGAGGAACAATTCCCACTGAGAGTGAGAGGCCGTAGGCCCTATGATGAGTATTCAAGACAAGTAAGGCCATCAACTCTTCAGAAACTGGTAAAGAAGTATGAAGGGTCAGGAGATCCATATGACCATGTAGCAGCAGTTAGGCAAGCAGTTCGAGCTGAGCAAGTGGCTGACAAGCATACTCAAATTGAAGGATTTGGACTCACTCTTGAGGGAAAAGCCCTTGCTTGGTTTCAGGCACTAGAGGCTTCAGACAAATCTTCTTTACGAGTTTTGGAAGAGAGATTCATTGCTGCTTTTTCCTTGATGGGAATTCAACATGACAAGGTAGCACACATCTACTCTTTCAAGCAAGGCGAGAATGAGAGTGTTAGAGACTGTGTAAATAGAATGAAGCAGTACATTAATCGTTGCCCAGAAGATGAGAAGCCCGCCCAAAGTCGATTAATTTATCTCTTCTTAAAAGGACTCAAAAATTCAACACTGCATACACATCTCTATGCGAAGAAGCATACAAATTTCAATGCCATGATGCTATGGATTTCACCGATAACTTCAAATTCCAAGATGGTTCTGGCCCAGGGGTGAAACCTAGAGATCAGTGGGGTGATGACCAAAGTTTAGGGTCTAGCGCTCTAGTAAATCCAGACCAGATAGCTAACCTAGTACTAAGGAGATTGGGACAGACCTATCGTCCACCCATGCAGCCACAACAACAGCAGCAGAGAATGAGGAGTGTACTTCCTACAGGTCCTCATCTTTGTGGAGCATGTGGCGGTAATCATAAAACAGAGGAATGTAATACCTTTTCTCCTCTAGTCTCAAACCAACCCACAAAAAAGTGGTGCCAAGCCTGTGCTTGGAACTTTACCCATACCACACAGGAATGTACTCGCATTGCAAGAATGAGACAGGAGCGTGAGAAGCCAAGGGGTGGAGTGGCTCCACAAATGTATCAACAGTATACTAATTTTGAACGTAAGCCACCGATGGCACAAGAGCAAGCACGACCTGTTCTTGGTGCTCAACCTCCTGCTCCTGGGACTGCTCCTGTAAGGGTTGTGGACTACGACTCCAGGCCCCTCAGGTCATGGCAGCCAAGGAAAGTAGAGGCCAAACCAATGGGCCCCTGTTATGAGTGCGGAGAACCCCATTGGACTCGTGATTGTCCACATCGCTCAAGGCAAGCAACTCGATCCAATACAATAGTACAACAGTTTTCACCAATTGAAAGATATTGTCTAGGGTGTTGTGTAGAACACTTCCCAAAGGATTGTCTGCTGAAACCACATGAGGAAGGCACCTCTCAACCAAAGGTCTCACTCAACCTTGTAGGGGCAGTTCCATCTCCACCTTCATCTGAGAATGAGGATGTCGTGCCACTTAGAGTCATGACTAGATCACAGACACGAAATGCCGAAATACAGACTGATGAGACACCTTGAACTAGGGATGCAAAGGCAAATCTAGTGGACAATAGAAAAAAGACCACTAGGAGGAAGAAGAACTGAAACAAGCGAACTAAAAGTGCATCCACTAGTTCTCAAGAAGCCTCTAAACAAAACATGAGGGATAAAACTTTTACATCCCAAGAAGTGCATGAGGAACATCAACCTCAACCTGGGCCTAGTGCTAAACAAGATGAGACTAGTACGACCGAGGATAGTTCTGGGGGTTCAGTTTTTGTGGATAAAGTGAATGAGACTCTAGATGCCATCATTGATGCTCATAGAAGTCGCATTGCAGCTTTATCTGAGCTACCCAAGAAGCTTCAAGAATACCCAAACCCTCGTGAGGAGAAGATCAATCTAGCTGTACATCAGCAACTCATTAGGGAAGCTCAGACAATACTTGAGGGACCACCACCACCTATTCCTCGGGGCCCAACCTCTCTTAAGCCAACATTAGAAACCATACTAGAAGTGTCATCAAGTCGGGAAATGAAAAGTGAGCTCATTTCACAAGCTCATAGCGAAAGGTCTACACCAATTGACACCCAATTGAAAGGAGGTATTCTGCCACCACCTAGCCTTGCCTTCCCATGCAATGATGAAGTTATTGATGCTAACGAGGACATGGCAAATGAGATGTGGGCCGCAGTTCATGAGAAAGTTAATGAGAACATGTCCTCTATTAGTTCGCCTCCATTCTCTGAGGTGGATTTTTCCAGGGGCACAGAAAACAATTCTAGTCAACCAAGGAAGTTCAAACAATTGTTTCTCCTAGAAGTAAGCATACACTGAAAACCTTACCATCATATCTGGGAGAATATGAGAACTGCTCTCAAACCTTGAGGATACCCTCCATGCATAAAAGGTTGACAAAGGAGAAGGATATGAGTATTGTGCAAGCTATTTTGTCAGCACCAGTGGCTTGTACCTTACCTTTTCTTGATTTGATAAAAATTCAACCTGAGTTGTGGAATGATATTGCCACATGTTTGTCAGAGCAGGTATTGCTACAAAAGGGTCACCATGAGTGTACTATACACCCTGAGACAAAGCAAGTTATGCCAGTTCCTATCAACAAAGTAGGAAAATTTTGTGAGGACGATCAGGGAAATGCTACCCTCCCATTAGAAGTGCGAAAAGTAGTTTCAACTGCAATACTTGATAGTGGTGCAGGAGTGGGCATTGTGACAAGGTCCATTTGGGAAAAGTGGGGCAAACTAGCTATTAGGAGTACCAAGATGCGCTTGCAGCTAGCAGATGGAAGCTTAGAACATCCCCTTGGGCTACTTGAGAACATATTGGTCACCACATGTGGGATTGAATATGAGCACACCTTTGCAGTAGTGGATTTTGGAAAACATCCAAACTATGAAGTTATATTGGGTAGACCATTCATGCGACAATTTCAAATGATTCAAGATTGGGGATACAATTATTTGTACCTCCTACTTGATTCTGTCATCACAAGAGTCAACCTAAGGAATCATTCATATCGTGATGTAACAAGGTCTCCAATAGATGAGTTTGATTCTGCTTCATCTGAGGGCTCAAGAGTTACATTGTCAGACGAGCGAGAAGATCTGTGGATGTGTGGAGCCTCATGTAGGGATTTCAACACTGAGAGACTTAAGGGTAATCGAAGTGTATCAGATGAGGCATACATTCCACAACCCTTCCCTGAGCATTTAATCAATCTACTAGAATGGAGTCATGTCCTTGCAACATTATTGACATGTGCTTTACCTAAGCCAATTCAATTTTGTAACTCAGATGGATATGATATTATTCCTATACGAATGGTACAACCACGTGCCCTTCTAGATGATTTGTACTATAGGGATACATCCACAACAATAGCTATGCATGTCGAGGAAGTCTCAGTGGAGGATTTAACACTCGAATCTGCTAATGATGCTGATAAGGAAGATGGATGGGACTCGGATTTTGATAATAATGTGATAATCACTGAGGAAGAGTTAGGAAAGGCACGCCTACTCTTGAGAGGAAGGGAGGTTCAAGTAGAGATCCCTCGAAGAAGCCGACCTAAACGTAAATGCTGTAAGAGCCATAAGAGAATCAGTAGACAAGATGAGCGGGAACAACGTGAGAGACTACAAAAAGAAAAGGAGGAGTCTAAGAGTGAACACTCTCGACCACCACCTCACTTCTCAGGAAAGAACGGATATCTATACTATGTCCAAGCACAAGATAGTATCAAAGACCAAGTAAAATGATCAGATGGATTCCAAGCAAGAGAAAAGCTAAAAAATGTTAGCAAAAATCGTAAAAAAACGAAGAAACAAAAACCAAAACTCAAGTCTAAAACCGATTCAAAAGAGAGTGTCGGAAGTGCAAAGACAACGGTTGAACAAAAAAATCCGATGCAAGATGGCAAAGGAGAGCTCAAAACCGCATGGTCTTCAATGAGTGAAGACTCAAGTGGACAAGAACAAGGTCTCAATGTTCCGCCCAATTTCACATAGTACACTCTTCAAGATCGGAAGATTATTCTTCAACAGCCCATGCGACAAAAACCAAGCGTGCCATGGGTTTCATATGATGGTCCAGAAGATGCAAAAAAGATTGATATTGCTAAGCCAGGAGAAGAGCCTCGCTATGTGTGGATTGCCACCCACAGACTTGTCCTTAGATGAGGAGAAGTTATTAATTCAAACAATAAAGGAGTATCGCGATGTTTTTGCTTGGAGTTATAAAGACCTCAAAGGAGTTGATCCAAGCATATGTCAGCATACAATTCCATTGCGAGAGGATGCAAAGCCTTCCAAGCAACGTCCTTATACTTACAATGAGAATTTTGCACGGAAGATAAAGGAAGAAATAGACAAGCACTTAGAGGCAGAATTTATCTATGAGATTGAACACACTGAATGGGTCTCCCCTATTGTAGTGGTGCCCAAGAAAAATGGAAAACTTCGAGTATGTGTAAACCTCAAGAAGGTAAATGCAGCAACTGTACGTGATCATTACCCACTTCCAATCACGGATCATGTTCTGGAACGAGTTGCAGGGAAAAAAGCATATAGTTTCTTGGATGGATTCTCTGGTTACAATCAAGTGTCAATTGATCCAAAGGATCAACACAAGACAGCCTTTGCTACTGAAGATGGCATCTTTGCCTATCGTGTTATGCCATTTGGTCTAACAAATGCACCAGCAACCTTTCAGCGGTTAATGAGTCATGTATTCAAGGAGTACCTTAGGCAATTTCTTGAGATCTTCATGGATGATTTGTGTGTTCACTCACAAGAGCGTGATGATCATATAGAACACCTCAGACTTTTGTTTCAAAAGTGTCAACTTTATCGTATATGCTTGAATCCTGACAAGTGCAAATTCATGGTAAGACAAGGAAAAATTTTGGGCCATATTGTTTCTCGCAATGGGATTTCAACAGATATGGATAAAATTGATGTCATTGTCTCATTACCTCGGCCTATCAACCCTAAAGGGGTACAAACATTCATGGGACATTGTGGCTATTACCGTAGATTCATCTACATGTACGCTGTCCTAGCCAGACCATTATATGCTCTTCTTGTAAAGTTTAATTGGACTGATGAGTGTGAGGAATCCTTTGAAAAGTTGAAGCAAGCATTAGTGACTGCACCCATCTTACGGGCACCAGATTGGAACCAAATCTTTCATGTCCATATTGATGCTTCAAACTTTGCAATTGGATGTATTTTGGCTCAATCGGGAGAACATAATAAGGATTTCCCAATCTCATATGCTAGTCGACAGTTGAACAATGCTGAGAAGAATTATACCACAACAGAAAGAGAAGGATTGTCCATGCTATATGCAGTGAAAAAGTTTCGCCATTACCTTTTGGCAAACAAATTCATATTTTTTGTGGACCATCAAGCATTGCTATATTTGGTAAATAAGCCTTGTGCAACTGGAAGGATTGTAAGGTGGTTTATCATCCTTCTTGAGTTTGATTTTGAAGTGGCAGTTCGAAAAGGAACAACTCATCTTAGGGGCAGATCATTTGTCTCGAATCACCTCTGGCAAAGCGCCTGTGGGTGTGGATGATGATATGTTAGATTCAACACTTTTCCTTGTAGAGACAGCTCCTAGATGGTCTGAATCCATTTTAGAAATTTTGACAAGTGGGCAGATACAACTAGCGGGTCCTAATGTGGACCTATGGCGACCATTCAAGTTAATCTCAGGAAGATTATATCGTCAGGGTAATGATGGAGTATTGCGGCTTATACCTAACCCCGACCAATATGAGGAGATCTTGGAATGGGCACATGCAGGTATCGATGGAATCCATGCATCAGCTACTACTTGTGTGCGACGTATATCTCAGAATGGGCAATGGTGGCCTACCATGCATGCGGATGCTGAAAAATTTGTTCGTAACTGTGCTTCATGTCAAATTCAACAACCAATTCATAATGTCACATTATTCCAAATTTCAACTACACCAAGTTGGAGTAAGTATCTTGTGGACTATCTTCAGCATGGTCATATGGATCAAAAAATTCCTAAACATCGAAAGCATGCTATTAAAGTTGAAGCGGCAAACTATATGCTGATAGAGGGCCAACTCTACAAGAGGGGCAAGGATGGCAACTTACGCATGTATGTATGTGAAGCTGACTACTTGAAAATCTTAACTCATGCACATGCAGGTGTTGGGGGTGGACACTTTTCGGGCAATACCACAGCTAAGTTGATTAGGTGGTCTGGGCTTTGGTGGCCAACCTTACAAATGGATGCCGAAGAATATGTAAAACGTTGTGGATTGTCAAAGGACCAAACCTCCCATCACAAAGGACAATATGCCATTGCGGCCTATGTTAAGCACACGTGCTTTTGCAAAATGGGGTATTGATTTTGTCGGTCCCATTAAACCTCCAGCTCATCACACGCATGCAGAATATATTATAGTCGCAACCGACTATTTGACCAAATGGGTAGAGGCAAAGGCTACAGTCAAAAATGATGCCAGAACCACAGCCAAGTTCTTGTATGAGTACGTGTTTACACGCTATGGCTTACCCATTGAAATCGTTAGTGATCAAGGTGTACACTTTGTGAATGAGGTCATAGAGTTTTTGCTTCAAGAATTTATGGTAATTCACAAGCGTTCTGCACCCTATCATCCCCAGACCAATGGACAAGCTGAGAGTACTAACAAGATTCTCTGCACAGCACTCACAAAGATTGTTGAGGGACATAGGACTGATTGGGAGCAAAAGTTGCACTCAGTTCTTTGGGCATATAGGACAGCCTATAAAACATCTGTGGGCATAACCCCATTTGAGCTTGCTTTTGGGCTAGATGCAATTCTTTCCATTGAATTTCTTGTACCTACTCTACGAGTAGCTAAACAATTGGATTGGACTGGTCATGAGCTTTCACAACGCATTGATGAATTGGAAAAGCTTGATGAGACCCGCTTATTAGCTGTAATGGGGATGTATGCCGAGAAGAGGAGACAGAAGCAATGGTATGATAGAAATGTAACAACTGACCGATTCAAAAAAGGAGACCTTGTGCTCTTGTACACACTTAAGAAGCATAAGAGAAAGCTCAAGAAATGTGGCCTAGGACCGTTTGTGATTAATGAGCTTACTCCAAGTGGTGCAGTGCGTTTAGAGACACTAGAAGGTGAGCAAATGCCTAACTTCATTAATGGAAGTCGTCTCAAGAAATACAATGAACCATTAACTGAAGCCATGCTTCAACAGATGCATGCTGCACAAACACGGAAAGAAGCACTTGACCTACTTAAACGTCAGGCTCAAGAGGAGGCTAAAGCTAGAGTTGCAAAAGCCAAGGAGCGTCGCAAAGCTTCTATGATGGCCTTACAGTTGGCTACCGATGAACCATATGTCGATCCATTCAATATTCAAGTGTGCCTTCATCTTCATGAGACTACCTACTTTGTCTCTGCCTTAATTGACTCTGGTGCAGATTATAATGTTCTCTCGTTTGACACATGGATAGCCTTGGGTCAACCCACACTTGTACACATTCCTGTGGACCTACGAAGCTTCTCAGGGGAAGATAACCCTATAGAGGGAAAATGTGTCATTATGATGTCCATTCAGGATCACCAGATGTCAGTGCCCTTTTATGTGGCACGTAAGTCCAAGGCACTAGTAGAGGCTGTTCTCGGTCGATCGTGGTTAAGTGCTACCAATTGCTCATTAGATTGGAAGAATAGACAATACAAGTTGCAAATTGATTCTGATTGCATCTTGGGATCTGCTACTCCACGAGCTTTATTGTGTCAAAAGGGTAATGTTTCTACCTTACACAACCCACTCTCAAAATCTGCTCTTGAAGCTCCAAAAAAAATGATGTGGATAATTGATGAGTACTCAAGTGAGGGCCATGGCTGGCATGTTCCAACTACTCTAGTTGTTGCTCAAAGAAGGCCAGGCAAGAAGGAATTATCAATTTGGCTACCCAAAGATGCGTACAAACTTGTACCATCTAGTCCAGTTGCTAAGCCTCCTAAAAAGCACATCATTTCCAAGCCGAAACCTCGGATTGTTACTCGATGGGTCCCAAAACATGTTCTTAAAGCACAAGGCTATTATGAGGGGGCAACAGCAATTTGGCTTCCAAAATGCCATGGTTTGCTAGGGGTAAAAGAGTGTTTCAGAAAGATTCCAAAAGCCACCCTTGATTTTCCATATCAGTGGGTGCAAAAGAAATCAACACAAACTCTTCAAGATAGGATAGGTGGCTGTGATAGCACCTACAAATCTACTTGTGTTGATCTTCCTAAAACATGTATTGAAACACCGGTTGTCCCGATTTCTCCTTATTACCCAATTCCACCATCAACTTATGTACCCGAGACAAGTCCAAATGAGTCTCATTTGAGCATAGATTCTAGCATTTCAATGCCTAAATCCTCTTATCTTGCTCAAATTCCAAGACAATTGCTAAAATTCCCACCTCTTAAAAAGGATATACCTAAAACCAAAGATAAGGCATTAACACTACAATTGAAGCTCTTTGGTAGATCAATGTTTGAATAATGTGGTTCCTTATGCCTTGGAAGTGTAATGATGGATATGAGTGTTCTAAATTTCATTGTTCTACGTCCAGATAACTCCTGATGGCGAGATACATGTCCACCATGCATTGACCCTGATAGTACTCGACCTGATCATCGCGGGGGATATAGTGCTCCTCTGTTTCAAACTCATTCTAGGTACTTCTATGCTCCCTTAGGTGAAAATTGCTGTGGGCATCACTTTGTCACGTTATTCTATCAACAGCATCACCCATTTCCACATTGTCAAGAGTGTGCACGACTCGTATTAGGAGAAGCTTCACATATTTGTTGGATATGCCGCTCTTACTTTAGACGGTATGGCACGGGCTTAATGAAGCAAATTGTGGGAATTACACCCCAACGCCATAATCTTCTTAATGTGAGAATACCAGAGAGAGGACCAAATCAACGTAGATTACCTGAGGAGGTTCAAGCACAACAATGGAGGGATACAAGCTTAAATGACTTGCAACCACCGATCTTGCAAGCCCTCCTTCCCCAAGCCTCAACATGTCAATATTGGATCAATATGAGTACCTATATTGCGCAGTTCCAAAATCAAAATTGTCTGCTTATCCTTCCCATAGAACCAATGCCATATTTTAGTGAGGAAGCACTCCTTCCTCTACCACCTTCTCCAGAGGCCGGTTTTTGTGAGGGGTTGTCCCTGCATCCTGAGGAAATTGATACCATCTTTCCAGCAGACGTGGACACGGATCCACCACCAGCGCAAGGGTAAGCACATCGACTCCACAATAAGATCGACAAGCCAGGGCACTTTTCTCCCACTGGGTTTTTCCCCTCGGCTATATTCGGTGATTGGCACCAATAACAAATTTTATTCCTTTATTTTCTTTTCTTGCTTGTTAATAAAAATTTTGCAGAGATCTCCGCTAAACAAGAGCATCAAACACGCCCCAATAGTCCACCTATCATGCACACAAATTAGGAAGGGGGGAGACATGCTACGTCTACAAAGACCGAGGAGGAGCAATCTGCACAAAATCAGCAATTCATCAATGCAAATGAACAACATCAACGGGCACTACAACAGGTGTATTCAAATCTTAATCTTTTGTTCTTATTGTGCTTTTATCTTTTGGATATATGGTTTGCATGTTCACCCAATGTTGGCTGGTTTAAGTTTTTAATTAGTTGTTAAAATATGGTGAGTGAATTCTAGATTCTTAGTGAACTTAGTAGAAGATATTTCTATTTAAAGACAGTGTAGGATATATACCAATGGAGTATGCCAAGTTCTTATGCTTTCAAGGTATATTAGTTATCCCTAGTGGTAGCTACCTCTTAGGTATGAGCTAGGTGCTAGGAGTAATAAAAATTTATGAAAATATACCCCAAAAAAATATATACAAAGTGAATTGAGACATGACGTGTCTACAGCCATGAGGAATGCTTGGTAGGACCTGGGGTTGTCTGAGCACCTTGGGGACGATGCCTTGGTTTCCATGGGGTGAACACTGACGTCTAAAAGCTTCAGAAAAAGACCTTCAAGGAATCTATCGCCTTGATAGATGTGGGTAGGACTCTGGGGTACATTATGGGCCCTCGAGACCGATGCCCTCATCTTCATGGGGTACTCCTTATGTCATAAAAGAAAGAAAAAGGGTCTGTCGCCCTTGAGATACTTAGCGGTTTTTAGATTCTCTTGGCGGAGGTCTCTTGGCCATTGCTTGGGTCTCATTGGGATGGAACCTTAATCTTTATCACCTTCTACACACACATCAAAAAAAAAAAAGAGTTTCAATCACCTTTGCTCATATTTAGGAGTAGGTTTGCCACTTAGGAATAACTTAAATACTTGTAGGACATTGAGACTGCGGTCATAACCTGTGGTGTGCAAGCACACTTGCCTTTGCATAGCACTATCTACTGCTTGGTCTCACTTTGACTAGTCTTTACTCACCTATTTTAGTACTCTTTAAAACTTTAATCAGCCTTGCACTTGTATGCTCACGTGTGAAATTATCATTGCTGGTTTCTTTTCTTTTCTTTTTCTCAATAAAAGGCATTACTTGTATCCATTGTTTTTTGCATCTCGTGCTCCTACCGCGCTCGAGGACGTGCGCAAAATAGAAAGGGGGGAGTGTTGCATGACGAATGAAGATCAATGCAAGGATGCAACAAAAAAGACACTTAGGGCTCTTGTAAAGAGTTCCAAGTTGTAGATGAATGTGGGAGTGGGCTTGACAATAATCCCACATGGAAACTTTTGGGAGTTTTAGAGTTTTTGTATAAAAAGTGGCCCATTTGAGAGCTAGAGGGGACTCTTTGGTCATTTGGTTGAGAGGCTCATAGTAGAGAGAGCTCGCTCCATAGCTCCTTCTCATGTGCTCTCCCAAGGCTCTCCATCTCCATTCTTGCTTCAATCTTGTACTCTCTATTCTCTACGTATTCAATGATTTGAGGTTGCGGTCTACACACTTGCTAATCTAGATTTCTTAATGATGTTTTGATGCTAAAATCTGATTTGTGAATTGTAGAGTGCATGTGATGAAGCTTGTGCATGAAATGATGTGTAGTTGAGGCTTGTGTGATAGCTCTTTGCATGTTAGATTCTTTGCATAAGTTGCATTTTTGTGCTTAAGTGTAGCCTAATCTTGATGCGTTGATTATGTTAGATTGAGAAGGAATCAACGATTGATTGCTTGATTGTTGAAGAAGGATTGAGTAGGATTAGAAGTCATTAGTGTGTGGTTAACTAATCTTCTCCCATTCGGGATAGCCTCTATGCGCTAACCGGGTTGCATTCACGGATTGACAAAGTGTGTGGGTTGGAGTGTAGCCTCCGCTATGCTATGATGTCCCAAACAATGCCCTTTTATAGTCTCTGGCTAAGGGCTTGTTCCCACACACACCCATTCACTTGCATATTTCAACATGTAGTGCTAGAGATAAGTTTTTGGAAGGTCTAGAGGACGTACCCCTACACAGTTCTTTGTATGCCTTGGTCCATACCTCCTTCGAGCAATGTTGCAGGAGTGCTATGGACTTTGAGGACAACTTCAAGGAGGGAACACATTCCCAAGAACTCCACGAGGGTACATCAAAAGCCTCATTCAAGACCACCAACACCAAATCTGATAGAAAGAGCAAGGAGTCCACCTTTGTACAACAGGTAGAGCAGTTGGCTGCTGCACTAATGTAGCAAATGACCCAACAGTGGAGATCGAGCTAACCATAGCACAGAGTGTCCCCATCTTTGACCCCGTTCCACCCTCTATTGCATCTATTGCCAAAGATGGGACAATCATGAAATCACAAAGTGCTATCAGCAAGAGCTGCTCAAGCCCGTGCTCTACCTCGAGCCCTACCCGCAAACCCAAGGCAGTTGTTACCTAAAATGCCCTTACCACCCTTAGTTCTCCCACCTCAACCCCCATTGCCATGAGTCACACATGTTCATAGAGCTAACCCTGACAGAAATTTTTGAAGAAGGGGACTAGAGGGAAGTTCATGAAGGTCCCACCTATGAGCCTCTGGAGCCAACCAATCCACCCTCCCAAATTCTAAGCCACTATGTGTGATAGATAGTGACCAAATGTTCTCAGTATACTTAGCTACCCCAATTCCTCGGGGCCGAGACATGAATACAATGGTTAAACGACCATCCATGCAATGCTACCATTGCGCAAGACCTAACCGAGTGGTTGAGTGTCTAACCTCTGTAGTAGGTGCTTCCACATTAACCCCTTTATGTGTTGGGTGTGGGATAGACCACATGTATAAGGATTGTTTGCTGAGACCAGGGACAATAGGAAAAGCTCATGAAGCTAATCCCAATATACCAGCATTAACCTACTGAGTGTAAGAGACGGATTCCTCCATACGGTCCCTCTTAATGCCATGACCGAATTGCAAAACAAACAGAGGGCTGCAGGTCATGTTACAGCACAGGCATCGACTTGATGAGACAAAGGATACGCAAAGGTCTTATCTTCAAAGAATGTCCCTGAACAAGCACAAGCAACTAGGTGCTTGAGAAATAAAACCATAAAAATTGGCAAAGGGGATAGCCGGGTACTTATTAAGAGTAGGGAACCGATTGACACTAGCTAGCTCCCTAAAAATCTTGTCAAATACCCTAATCTCATTGAGGAGAAGGAAAGGCTCTTGGCAGCCCAAGAATTGGTCAGGGATTGCCAAGCTCAGATAGAAGATGAGCCTCCTTCAAAGCTACTTACCTTCTTGAGCCATGCGCTTAGGTCTCTAACATGAGACCTGCTGAAGAGGCTCACATATATAATAGAGAGCTCCCAAACTAGTCATCTCCTCATAAGCCAACACAAGCCGCAGCACCCACTGTGACAACTACCGCCACCAGGGGAACCGGGTAGGTGAATATCTTAGAAACCTGGGGGATGACCATCTTAAAAGGATAGACACAAAGGTCACCATCCAAATACCTTATATAAAAGGTGGCCTTCCCCAAGGAATAGCCTCTGCTCCTAGAGACATTGTTGGTCTTCCTCTCTTCTCAAATCTAGATCCCCACAGGCACCTTGCTTCAAGGCAGCCCAAGCTTATGGAAGGATCTAAAGGATTAGATGGAGGGGACACCCTCGGGGCATGCATGCAAGAATCCATGAAGATAGACATCTCCAATGAGACAAAGGAAGACGAACTCATTAAAACCCATAAAATCACTGGCACCCCCACACTTTGAGTCAATAAACTCAGACAATATTTTGAGGGTGATGAGCTCAATGATGCATTACTATTACCTTTGATGATGGCCTCCACATCACTACAATCCTGGATAGGGGGACTGAAGTGAGCATTGTTACCAAAAAGTGATGGGAAAAATGGGGAGCACCCACCTTGGATAACACAACATTACTAGTAAAACTCACTAATGATGAAGCCACTGCTAGACCCATTGGTCTATTGAAGGATTTAAAAATAAAGATCCTTGAAACCACCTCTGCCACACCTTTGTGGTAATGAACTTCGGCTGTCAACTAATTTCATATGACTGCATCCTTAGACGACCTTTCGTGAGGGAAACTAAAATGATCCATGACTGGGATACCGACCACATCTACATTCAAAGGAAAGATTAGACAGTTAAGATCAACCTATGCACATGGAAGGTACATCCCATGAGTGGAAAACCCTTCATAGAGGACTCAATAAAAACTACCAAATCCACTCTTCAGTCCACTTGTGTCAAACGTGCCATAAAACAATTGATGAAAAGGATAACAACGAATGTGTACCTCTTCTGGAGCCAGAAGAGTTTGAGAATTGGATGCATATCCTTGCTACCTTGTACATACTTCCAAGAGGCACGAAAACCACGTTTGCTACTACAGTCGACGGGCAAGAGATCACATCTCTCTAAATGCTTAGCATTGCATACCTGCCTGATGTCACCACTAATGAACCAGAACATGCCGATAAAATGAAACCATCACGAGGATAACGCTCACACAAAACTTGTAAGCCTGATGGATTCCCTAGGCAAGAACGCTATGTTTTCCCTATACTGATTCAGACACCGACCACTAGCTAAAATATGTAGGTGTGGTTGAAGCACATGACCATTTCAACCAAATGCGGCAAAAGGAGTTCACAAATAAATCCCTCTTGGTCCACATGACCACCCCAAAGCTAATGGAACCCATTGACCCCAAACCTGAACCTGAAAAGCTTTGTCACTCTATACGCAAAGCATGCAATAAGAAGCTAGTGCTAGCGGAAAAAGAAGACAAAAAACTGATAAAAGAAGAAAGCACTAGGGCAGAAGAGACCAAACAAGTGCCCAAACACTTCAAAACCTTCGAGATAGCCAATAGATTTGTGCAATATGACTCGGCCCAAGGTCCCACAACGGACAACCATGGACCTCATATGATGGTCCAGCCAAGGTGAAGGAAATTATCTTGGCAGGCTCGGGCGAAGACCCGAGGCCAATATACAACAAAGCTCATCTCTTTACTCACAAAATTCTAGGATTTCTTCACCTGGAAGTACATGGATATGAAGGGTGTATCTCTCAAAGTAGTCAAGCACACCATTCCGATGTCAATGAAACGAGACCAGTCAAACAAAGGGCTTACCCTATGAATCCGAAGTATTCCAAGATGGTCCGAGAAGAAATCCATAGACTCATTGATGCCAAATTCATCTACAAAATAGAGCACATAGATTGGGTATCACCCATAGTGATAGTGCCCAAAAAGAATGGTAAGACCCATAGTGATAGTGCCCAAAAAGAATGGTAAGGGTGCGTGTGGACCTCAAAAAGGTCAATGCCACCACTATACGGGATCACTATCCCTTACCCTTCATGGAGCACGTGCTCAAAGTTACAAGAAAGGAAGCCTACAGCTTCCTTGATGGATTCTTCATGGAGCACGTGCTCAAATGAGTTATAAGAAAGGAAGCCTACAGCTTCCTTAATGGATTCTTCGGTTACAACCAAGTGTTAATCGACCCCAAGGATTAACACAAAACGGCCTTTGCTACAGAATGGGGAACTTCGCGTACCATGTTATGCCTTTTGGGTTGACCAATACCCCCGATACCTTCCAATGCCTATGGCATCTCAGGAAGTTCACTATTTAGGCATAGTCATACTTTTGTTCCACATTAGAAATAATCCCTTGGAAGGGAAGTTTTATGTGATGCTTGCAGGAACCATGCGTGAAGAGATACTTCTCGGAAGAGGTTGGATGGGACACAACCGATGTGCAACATAAACTTGGATGCAATGACATCTACCCTACATCTGGCCTCATGCCAAGTTACAATCCTCATGACGGACAAAGAACTCGTACCCACTGCTACTCCCTCATGCCAAGAAGTGACTCCTCCACTCACCACCGTCTTTCCACCCTCCAATCCACACAAATCCATACCGCTTAAAAAGAGGCCGCTCCCCACTCCAGACACACCATTGCCTTGCATATCCTCTCGACTACCCCACTTGGCAACAGCCCACTCTAAACTCTCAAAGGCTACCACCATTGTTGACCCCCCCACACACACACACACAACTAACCACACGAACCCTCCTAACAACACTAACAAACACACACAAGGCAAGCACTCTTGACAGTGGGTACCTAAAAGGATTCTAACAGCACAAGGGTATTATGAAGGCACTTCCACTCTGTGGATCCCTCCCTGACGATCCACGTCCCATACACATCCACCAGAAACCCAAGCTCCTCGTCCCTCTCACAAGAAACCAATTTGACAACCCCAAGCCCATAGGGTATAGGACAAAAATGCTAGCCCAAATTCTCCCCAAGGCCAAACTATCCTCACTCATACCCTCAACCTTGCCCAACAACAACTTCCCAGTCGATCCCAAAACCTCTACTTCAGGCTCAATATTACTATGAGGGAAATTGCCAAATTTAGGTCCCCAAATCACCTAGGAACCATTCCCTACTCTTGTCACTCCGCATTACCAACCCTTCAATGGAAACCCAAAGTGGCCTCCACCACGAATACTGCACAGGAGAAAGGGAAGCAAAACCTTCATGAGGACCCCTTTCCCCCCCAACCACAACCCATAGTCCATACCAATTATATACCCTCGTCGTTGTACTGCCACACCTATCATTATCAGGCTACCTCGAAGTACTCCTAAGCATCCCTTAACCTCTCTAGTCTCAGATACTCCCTCGTTACTAGCCTTTGAACTCCCCAAGAAAATCCCAACATCACCATCACCCTAATTAGAACCATCTCCTCCATTTAGTGAATTGGGCATGCAATCAGTACAAAACCTGCAATGGGGTGGTGCTGGCTACATAGCCCATGGGTACAAAACATGTTTGCAGGGTGCCCAAAAAAAAATATTTGCCATGTACCAAAATTGCCACGACCGTACCATTTTCCTCTAGCTTTGCAATGAATATACCATTCAGAACTTCAGATTGCCACCCATGGTCGTGCCAACCTCCACTTGAAATGCCATGGTCGTACCATTAACGCCCACATTTGCCATGGCCGTACCATTCAAAACTTTAGATTGCCACGGCCGTACCAACCTCCACTCGAAATTCCACGGCGGCATTCAAAAGTGTACTCGTCCCAAACAAATGGCACGCCCGTACCAAACAAAGCCACACCCATTCCAACCTCAGATTAAATGGTACCCACATACCATTCAGAAGAATACACCCGTTTCCTAGAACTGCCACACATGTACCATCTTGCCACGGCCGCCCTTCTAAAAATTATATACAGGGGCCCACCCCTCTCATTTCTCACTTTCTCCTTCTAGCCTACCCAAACTCTTGCAAAAATTTTCTTGAACTTTCCCTTTCTGTCCATCCTCCGTCACCCATGGCCGAAACATCTGACTCCTCCCTGGAGGTCCACAAGCACCCCACCCTCAGGAAGAAGCACCCAACGGGGGGACACTTCGAGGAGTATGGCCACCACCCCCACCAACCCGATTGTCACATCTGGGGAAGAAACTCATGAAGCAATTTGGCAGTCACACGGTCTATTCCCTTATGAAGAACAATCATAACATCAAGAATAAGCTATTATATTACACCGGACCCTGGTACATAGCTGTTGCTTCTACTGATTCAGCCGTTGAAGCCCGCCACAAGAGTAGCTCGGCGGGCTACCCACTATGGAGTCTTGGGGACCCAATCTATACAATTGCATGTACTTTACAAAGACATGATGCAAACCAAGCGATAGGTCAAGTGCTATATATTGAAGGATAGGTTCACACAGTACATCTCAGTGTTTCGACCTTGTCTGTCTGAGAAGCCCTCCACCTCCCCAGACTAGACCAACCCTATGTGTGGCTCACCAACACCACCCCACAATTGACTCATGGCACTTTCAAGGGCAGTACCACCACAGATGGAGTGGAGTGGGGTAGTATTACTCAGGAGGAGCTCGTGATGCTAGCCAAGGCACTCTCCTTTTTATTGATGACACGATGGACATACCGCTTTAGTAAGCATAGTCTTTCGATACTAGCCATAAAGAGTTGCACACAGTATGTGTGCTAACCCCCAACGAAAGCTCACTCCTCACAAAATTACTCTACCACGTGGCTGGATGGGAGGAGCTCCCCATGGCAGTGCGAGTCACAGGGCGAGATGCATTACCCATCTCTCTTCCTCCCCCCAATCCTCTCCCAACTCTCCACCGCCAAAGCGCCATCACCCGAACCTCAAAGGGACAGAGCACCTTCCCCCCCAATCTAGCCAGGGACCAACCACAAGAGAAATGGAAGCTACAGAAGCCCAATGCAAGGCCACTGAGGAGGAGGCACAACGGAAGGCATTTTTGGAGCAGAACCTCTTTGAAACCCCGCCACTCATAGGATCTTCGCCATAACCCGCTCATCACTTAGAAGCGGGTCCCTCATCTCCTCCCTCATCCCACATCAATACTATGCAAACCCTCCGTTGGGCACACACACGAGCAGTTTCAAATCCCGTGAAGCTTATGTAAAAAGTGTCCGTGCATCACATGGGGAAGTACCAGACTTTGCCCAGGGCTTCTCTCACATGGCCCACGAGCTCATCACGTAGATGACGAATTGCATCTATCGCCAGCAAGAGATTACTACACTGGCGTAGCAACAAATGTTGCTTTGCAAAGGCTTAGGGTTGGCAGAATGTAGAGGACCTTCATACCTCCACCCTCAACAACATTCATCTCTAGCAGGTCCTCAACGAAAAGGAGCAGCTATTGGCCAATGCCTTCTGCTCCATTTCAAAGCTCTAGCACCAGCTCCAAGTAGCACAAGCGACAGCACAACGGGCCAACCACGAACTCTCCCTCACCCAAGCTGTAGCCAAAGACTTCTAGCAAAGAGCCACAACTGCAGAAGAGGCACTCTCGACTTCCAGCGCTACCGCGAGATTAACGAGGAGAAAGTCCACCAAAAATAAGCGTAGCGGGAAGCCGCTACACTTATTAAGCGTAGCGGGAAGCTGCAAAAGAAAGATCCGCACAACCAACACCCACACCCTCTGGCCCCTCCTCCAATGCCATCGAGAAGAAGGTCAAATCCTTAATGGACACTGCAAAAAATTTCCCTCTCCTCGCAATACCTCCCCAGAGCCCCTACCAAGTCCTCGACCTCTATGACAAGACCATCCACTTTAACCTGCTCAAAGACGACATCTTTATCAACAACAAACCCCTCTCTTGCACAGCCTATGCCTATATCCTCACCAACCTCCCACTCCATAGCATCACCCTCCTGGCTCAATTCTTCTTCTAGGGCCAAATTTCCTTCACACCCCCACATCTTCTTTGACTTTCCTACCCATCCTCTCTAAGCAAACTTCATGAGCCGATCCCACCTCCTACGCTTTGGGATGCCCACTGACCAAAACGACGCCATAGACCTCTCCATCCTGGATGGGCTCTGTTATTACCCCTGCCCATCCCAACAAACAACCGAAGCCCTCTAGCGCTACCTCCACCGCAAAGGATGGGAGATCGTACATACAACCTACCGATACCTCCGGTGAGATGAGCTCCACCTTACTCTGTAGTAGGACTCCTGGTACACAGATGTCATCTACAAATAGAGGTCATACAATTTGATGACTCACATGTGGCATTTCCCATGGAGTTCACCCATGAAGAAGTTGCGGAGGCCAAAGTCTTCTTCTAAGCCCACGGCCCTGAATACTTAGATGAAGAAGACAACCATGATGACAATGATAATGATGACAAAGGCAATGGAGCCCCAAGAGCCCAACCCCCTCACCCACCACCACCATCATCTCCCCCCCATCAACCTCCGCCCAGCTCCTCTCACCTAAGCACTAGCACACACACACCCCCACCTAACACCACAACACCCCCACCTAGCCCCAAGAGCCCAACCCCCTCACTCACCCACCACCACACTCATCTCCCCCCCCATCAACCTCTGTCCTCCAGCTCCTTTCACCCAAGCACCAGCACACACCCACCCCCACCCCCACCTGGCACCACAACACTCCCACTCTTCCCCTCACAATCCTCTACACCCATCCATATCGCCACTCCACCTCCTTCACCAACTCTTCCCCTCACAATCCTCTACACCCATCCATTTCACCACTCCACCTCCTTCACCAACTCCCCCCTCACCTCCAACCTTAACACTCAACTTAGGCCTGCCTAATGCCCTCACTGAATTACCCTCAACATTGACAAGGCCTCCCCTAGTCCTTAAAGAAATCCACGCCACCATTTCCTTGATGTCACCCACCCGTCCAACCTCAGCACCACCTCCCCTAGTCCTTAAAGAAATCCACGCCACCATTTCCTCGATGTCACCCACCCGTCCAACCTCAGCACCACCACCCAGAATCCCCTCCCCCACCCTTGGAAGAAGGAGAGATCCCATCGCCGCCACCACAAGAGCAGGAAAAAGTCGACCCTCCACTCAACCCCCTTAATTGGCATGATCCGCTCGATTGCACAGAGTTTGAGCAAGCGATTCGAATCCTACTCATTCAACAACTCCAGGCACATCCACTCACCAAGGTTAGGGATTGCATGGACATCCACGTCCTACGTCCCTACATCACCAGCAGCAGCAGCAGCAGCTGGAAGCATGAGCAAACCCTCAACAACGTGGTGGCTACCATTGGCCACCCACCACTGCTTATCCCATCATGTTTGATCTCATGGCCGAGCAGTCGGCCTGGCAATGACCTTTCTTGCTAAAGACGTACATCTAGGAACAGTACTACAAGGCGCCGCGCCCACTCAAAATAAACCTTGAATACCTGCCGATCCACCCGCCCCCCGCAGATGCTGTGAAATCCCTATCCCCACCACGCAACGAATTCATGGGTGCTAGCAATGGAAGTAGCACTTCTTGTGCGAGGTAGAGTCCCACACTTGGGGCCTCACCCACAGATATCCAGACAAGAGACTAATCCATCGGTTCTTCCAAAACCGAACCCGAAAAAACTTCCCTTGCCCAGAAAGCACGAGCGATTCCCCCGGGATAAATTTTTCTCTAACGTAGTCAAAAGCCTTAACTGAATTGATCTGACTGAACCCATAGTATCAAAGTTAGATCAAGGAAAGATTGCACTTGGATCATAGAGACCAACACTTTTTTCCTCATTGAGAGGCACAGCCATTGATTCTTTTCCATAGAACAATTTTTATCTGGGATTTACTTCATCTATCGTACCATAACAGAATTGAGTCTCATTTTAGGGATCCATCAGTCCCGTGGGTTAGCCAACCGCCCAACCACTATAGTGATGGGATCCAATTAAAGGTTTTATCCCGGGTACCAGAGAAAAGAGTTCCCAGGCCCCCTAGCCAGATATTCATGCAAACTTAAAACTAATCACACCACTTACACAGGTCCCAATAAGAAATTGCCTTTTTCACAGAATCAGCATCTTCTAAAAATAATCTTTTAATAAAACCATTGTGTCACTCATCATAATCCTCAAAATCTCTGGTTGAATCCTTATTTCCAATCATTCCTTCATCGGTGTACCTATGGCATCATTGGCAACCAGAACGCTGACCACCTGTCACTCAGGGGGCCTTTTCGATTGTTCCTAGCTCATAGTAACCAGCAATATATTTACATATCAAAAATGGAATCTTCGTTAAAGATCAACAAGATCAGCCAACGGATCCATATAAAAGAGCCATGCACTCATCCGTTCAGGACTAGCAAGGTCAATCAACCAGATCCATGCCCGAATTCAGAAAACAACTCTTACTCCTTGTTCCAATATCTTCCACGATGCACGTGTGGGTATCGTCGCCGGTGACCCAGAGCCCGAGCACCGTATGGTCAGCACCCTCTAGGATCCTTCGCAGGTGACCTAGCGCTTCACTCATAGGCTGCTTCCTTGGTCCCTCATCCACCATATCGGAAGCTCACCATTTTAATCGGAACCAAGGCTGGTCAAGACCTCGGCTGAGCGACCTTGCTACGCGAGATGTCCTCCATTGACTCTCTATCAACTGTTGCAACTTTATCAGATTAGGTCTCCACGACCTCATTCACAAGACGGTCAAAATGCTTCTCCAGCATTCTTGACATAAAACAGTCATTTAAAAATAGTTCAAAAATACAGTTTCTATAACGAACTCTCGTCTTTCCACATTGCTCCACATCAAACCTCATTAATTAATTCCACAACCATTTCATAAGTATTCCTATTCTCATCCAATCACATCATTTTCATCTCATCACATCTTTCCTCAATTTATCCTCATCAGATCTCATCCACTCGCATCTACCCATATCCACATCTCATCTTATCACATTCATTCACATCTCATCCATTTCAGACCACATCACATTCACTCACATCTCATCCATTCAAACCACATCACATTCACATCTCATTCATTTTACCTCACATCTCATTCATTCACATCTATCCCGATTCACATCCCATCACATCACATTCATTCATATCCATCACATTCACATTCATTCATATCCATCACATTCATTCTCATCACCATTATATCACATCACTTCTATCCACATCATATCTCATTCATACACATCTCATCTCATTCATCCACATCCATCCAATCGTTCACATGTATGACTACTCGCATCTATCCATACATTCAAATCTATCACTTCACATCCACAAATATTCATGTCACATCTCATCTCTTTACATCACATTACATTCTTTCACATACACATCTATATCCATTCTTTCACATACATCCACATCCATTCTTTCATATACTCATTCACATCCATTCTTCACATACACATTCACATCCATTATCATCACATACATTCACTCACATCTCATATCATTCATTTACATTCTGATTCACATGACATCACATCTCCTCCATTCATTCACATTTATCTAATTCACATCACATCTCATCACATCTATTCACCTCACGTCTCATCACCTCTATTCACATCACATCCATCCATCCATTCATTCTCATCTATCTTATTCACCTCACATTCTCATCATCTCTATTCACATCTCATCCATCCATTCATTCATTCCCATCTATCTGATTCACATCACATCTATTCACCTCACATTCTCATCATCTCTATTCACATCTCATCCATCCATTCATTCATTCCCATCTATCTGATTCACATCACATCTATTCACCTCACATTCTCATCATCTCTATTCACATCACATCCATTCATTCATTCATTCCCATCTATCTCATTACATCTATTCACCTCACATCTCATCATCTCTATTCACATCACATCCATCCATTCATTCATTCCCATCTATCTGATTCACATCACATCTCATTACATCTATTCACCTCACATCTTATCATCTCTATTCACATCACATCCATCCATCCATTCATTCCCATCTATGTGATTCACATCACATCTCATCACATCTATTCACCTCGCATTCTCATCACCTCTATTCACATCACATCCATCCATTCATCCACATCTATCTAATTCACATCACATCTCATCACATCTATTTCCCTCTCATCTCATCACCTCTATTCACATCACACCCATCCATCTAATCATCATCTATCTGATTCACATCTTATCTCATCACATCTATTCACCTCACATCTCATCACCTCTATTCAAAGAATTTAAACATAGAATTTAAGAGGATCCTAATTTTTGATATAAAGATTCTTTACGCATCTATTTATGCATAATTCAAATTTAAGAAAAATAACACTTTTGAAATAAAATTAAATCCTTTATGCATCTTTCTATGCATAAATTCAATTTTAATGAGAATAACACTTTTGAAATAAAAATAAATCTTTTATGCATCTTTCTATGCAAAGATTCAATTTTAATGAGAATAATTCTTTTGAAATAAAAATAAATCTTTTATGCATCTTTCTATGCATAGATTCAATTTTAATGAGAATAACACTTTTAAAATTAAAAAAAAATCTTTTTATGCATAGATTCAATTTTAATGAGAATAACACTTTTAAAATAAAAATAAATCTTTTATGCATCTTTCTATGCATAGATTCAATTTTAATGGGAATAACACTTTTGAAATAAAAATAAATCTTTTATGCATCTTTCTATGCATAGATTCAATTTTAATGAGAATAACACTTTTGAAATAAAAATAAATCTTTTATGCATCTTTCTATGCATAGATTCAATTTTAATGGGAATAACTCTTTTGAAATAAAAATAAATCTTTCTATGCATAAATTCAATTTTAATGGGAATAACACTTTTGAAATAAAAATAAATCTTTTATGCATCTTTCTATGCATAAATTCAATTTTAATGGGAATAAATCTTTTGAAATAAAAATAAATCTTTTATGCATCTTTCGATGCATAAATTCAATTTTAATGGGAGTAACACTTTTGAAATCAAAATAAATCTTTTATGCATCTTTCTATGCATAAATTCAATTTTAATGGGAATAACTCTTTTGAAATAAAAATAAATCTTTTATGCATCTTTCTATGCATAAATTCAATTTTAATGGGAATAACACTTTTGAAATAAAAATAATTCTTTTATGGATCTTTCTATGCATAAATTCAATTTTAATGAGAATGACACTTTTGAAATAAAAATAAATCTTTTAGAATGCACAAATGGAAGGAATTACTCTTTTAGAATAACCTAATGATAAACTTTAGTTCCACAAAATTTAAGAAAATTTTACCATAACCTCCTTTGTATAGCTGACCATTTCTCAATTTTAACATTCAATTTATGATGAATTAATCCAATTTGAATTCTAATATCTCTAATCTACTCCATTTTCTAAAAATAAAGAGAGTAAACAATGAAAAGAGTTTAATCAATCATTTAATTAAACTTTATAGGATTAAGAAGGGCTGAATTGTAAAGAAGAGAAGGGGGTGGCCTTTCCATCAAGGCATAGCATCAGATTTTAATTCAAACATTTTCGAAGCATAAAATTTAAGAAAACTATAGATTTAAAATTCACAATAAGTAAGAATTAAGCTTACATGGAGCTTGTAAGCTTTTCTTTGGCTTGAGGGATTGAGGGTTCAACTCTTGTTTGCAACAAGAGTGGCCACCGAATTCACTTGGAGAGGATTAGGCCAAAAAACAATTGAATTATCAAGAAATTCAATGATGTTAAATGGCTCAAGACAGAAGCATAGTAATAGTGCATAAGCACCATTAACCTTTTACAAGGGGAGAGGCTTCTATTTATAGGAAAAAGTGAGCCTCTAACCAAGCAAACTGATTCTAGAATTTTCAAGATCAGTTTGGTCACTTTTTGACCATTTTTAGGTCAGTTTAGCTTACTTTTTGGATCTAGTTGAAACAGGAGAGAGGAGAGATGAAAATATCTCATCATTTGTGAGTTTAAAACTCATCCACATATGTGAAATAGGCACCTCCTTCATGAGAAAAAACTGAGGTGTCAAAAATGCACCATTTCCTCTAAATGTCTCTTCTTTTTTAACTAATAAACCTTGTCCTCCTTAGTCAACTCTTCATCTTATATGTGAGCATTTACTCATTTTTGGGGGATTTTCTTTTATTCTTCAATTTATCTCCTCCCTACATTTGAATTAATCTTATTGGTCCAAAAGGAACCTTCATTCAAAATTTTCAGAAAATCTGGACCCTCAGGCTAAGGTTCTTTTTACCTATTTTCAAATAATTCCAATTGCACATTGGAAAGTTCTTTTTGAATTTCT
This sequence comes from Cibotium barometz, assembly GCF_041138505.1. Lineage (NCBI taxonomy): Eukaryota > Viridiplantae > Streptophyta > Polypodiopsida > Cyatheales > Cibotiaceae > Cibotium > Cibotium barometz. Next base: position 33,029,411 of record NC_141074.1, on the reverse strand, counting down.
GTTTCAGGGGAAACCATTTTAGACACTAGGAGGATTTTTATATCCAAAATTATCTCAATTTTGAATTATCTCTCTCTAGATATTTTCTCTCTCTAGGGTAAAACAGGATAAAACATGATATTTCTTTTATTTCAGAGAGGGGAATAATTATAAGATCAGAAGGGGAGGTTCTTACACCTGCACACCTCAAAAGCTAGAGGGAGGAATCTTACAAATGGGCCTGGCATCTTTTTCACGAGGAGTAGACAAAGAACCCAAAACTTCTCTTCAATTTCCCACGATTCTCTCCTCCGATGCCCCAAAATCCGTGCACTAAAGCCAGCATGTTAAAGCGCATCCATGAGTTCACATAGAAAGATATAATCACGTGCCAGATCTCGTGGTGGTAGCTACCATCAGATTCTTCAATCTGATATCACGCTACTAGAGACATTCCCAGATTAAAACCATTATCATGATGGCGCTCAATGTTGAAATATACAAGTGAATAGGGTGTGTGCGGGAACAAGCCCTTGGCAAGAGGCTATAAAAGAGAACTTGTAAATGTGAGAGAACCTATGAAAAGGTGAGAAGTATCTACTGGGAGAGAATAAAGGGTAGCATGAGGAGATTTAGGAGGTGTGGAGATATTCTAGGAAGAGGTGGAGAGAATCAAGCAAAAGAGGTGGATTGAATCAAGGAGAAATCAGTGGGATTGGGTGCTTGGATATAAACTCTATAAATTGAGGCATTGGCCTAATGAGATTTTGCTGGTTTTTTATTACCCATGCCTACATTAAGCTATCAGTTAATTACTCACTAATCACGTCTTAATTATCGTCTAATCTCTTTGTTAATGATGTTGATTCTAGCATTTGATCCACCATAGCTCATCACATTGCTGCAAATTTCACATGGTATCAGAGCCTAGCCTAGAATCCATCAATTTGTGAGCCCATTATCTTGCTAATCACCTAGCTAATTAGGATTAGTAGATAATTAAGATTTTTACCTCTTTTCAACTAGCTCTCTGCACCCCCAGCCAGTGGAGGGGGTTGATCTCCCTCCAGGAGAAACATTAGGGCAAAAGCTTCTAGGCAAGCATAGCTACCTTGCCCACCTTTCAACCTATTCAATCAAAACGTCAAAGTGCCTTCTACAGCTCCCAAAAATCGCGAATCTGCAAGCGTCATTTTTCTGAGAGAAAAATGAAATGTCCTCTTCTCTAGATCAAATTGCTCTAATTCCTCTTGTCCCTAGGGGTTTTCAAGGGTGCTCTACAAGCTGGTGAAGACAGATTTGGATTTGATCAAGTCTACATTGAGATCTAAGCTCTTCATCCAAATCTACAGGTGACTTTGGTAAAACAAAGATTAAGCATTCAATGTTTGGTCAAATCTTATGTTTCTTGGCTTAATCCTCTACTAGACTAATTTCTATTAATGACCTTGAAAGGATTTGAGCTCATTTGAACTCTAAGGCCTCAGATCTAGACTCCCCACATACTCTATTTTTTGCACACAAAATAGAGGATTAATTTGCTAATCAATGATTAATCAATACTAATCACTATTTTTGGTGTAATTAAGGGTTTGAATTAACCATTAGGTATCTTATATAGATCCCTATAACTTCAGATTGCAATTCAAAGATGGTTTGACACTCCAACCATTCCGTACAGATTTGTTACCCTTGGTTTAATGTAATTTCTAGTAAAATTATGCTGATAAATTTATGGTAATCATCATCTTGCATTTAACCCACACACAAATTCAAGTTATTCACAGCCTAAGTTGCATTTGGGAATGTGCATAAGAATGAATGCTATATGCATTATGTTAGGCACATTACATCATTGGTAAAAATGGGGTCAGACACTACCCTTGTCCAGAATAAGGCAAGAGGCAAGACCTCCCGCATAGATTTGGGTTTGCATTGCATAATGACACAAGATAAACATCAAAAGAACTGTCAATAATACATTAAAACATGTTGCTCACATGGATGGCTTGTGTAATGTGGGTCATAGGAATGAGATGTACATAGAGCTAGAAAGCTAGGTTTGGGCCCCCACGTGTAAATGGGCGGCCAGCCATTGTAAAAAGTGAGCTCATGTATATAAGACATTTTATGGAATATGAAAGGGGACAATCCCATTGGTCTTAATTGATTTTCTCTCTCTCTCTCTCTCTCTCTCTCTCTCTCTCTCTCTCTCTCTCTCTCGCTTGTGGTTGCTTGCTTATGTTGTAGATTCTTGCATGCTTGATTGTTGTTATATGTGTGCATGTTAGGGATGGTGATGATCTAGCTTCTCTCCTCCTCTCCCTTTTCTTGTCTCTCTACCAAGATCCCTTTTGCATGCATGTTGGCATGGAGTGAAGGTAGAGCTTTCCATAGCTCCCTCCTTCTTTGCTCTTTCTTCACCTAGCTTGTGAATCTCCACTTGGGTGACATAAGTGGTCGTGGAGTGAGCCCCTAGAGGCCTCACATAGGGGAGTTAATCTTTGAATCGACCCCCTTGCATGGTTGTTTCTCATCTTCTCTCCCTCTCTTGTGTGCAAGGTTGTATGTTTAGCTTAACAATCAATGTCAGGCATAGTAGCATCATGAAATTTTACATCAAATGAACCAACACCAATTGACAATCCTATATGTGACAAGTATTTCCACCTTCGATGGGTCTACAATGTGAGGAGCTTGTGTGGGAGCTACATAGGTGGCAACTCCTAAACCATAAACTGATGATGTAACCGCATAAGAGAAGTGAAGTTAAGGTGACCAAAATGAGCATGCCATAGCTCGGTATCACATAGCATAACCTATGATGTGGAAGAAATCATGGCATCATCATGAGAATCACTACCCCTGTCATATATGTCAAGCCTGTAAAGGCCCTTGCATAATGTACCAGAAAGAAGAAGCACACCAAAATCGGTTTTATCACAAATGGAGTAGCAGTGATCAAAAGACTAGATTTTGCACAAGTACATGCAAAGTGTTAGTAAGAGTACATGTGTCCCCATGACATGATGTTAATTCCACATTGCCAATGCCTTGAATAGTATAGCATGTTATTAGCACACAAGACTTCCACCTAACGGAGCATCTCTCAAGGTGGCGAACAACTTCTTGCAGGAAGGAATGTGCTTTGTAGCACCCAAATAAAAGGACCAAATCAATATCCAACAATGACATACAAGAAGTAGATAAATCATTGTATCTGACACAACCAATAGCTTCAAGTGACTCAAAGTACCTCAAATGTCCGCTCAATGCATGTAAGCATTAAAAGTTGACTGCGAAAAGCCTAGCCGAATGTTGAAAGCCACAAGCTGAGCGCCGAATGCCAAAGGCTGAAGCAGCCAAATGGCTAAATACCAAAGCTGAAGAGCTGAAATACAAAATGCTGAAGTTGAATGCTTTGATGCGGAATGCTTGAAGACAAATGGCTAAATGTAGAAAGCAAAAGGCTAAATGGTTGACCAGGCAAAGCCAACTGACACAACTGATGAACACAGAATTCTGATGCCAAAAGCCAAAAGAAAACTGACGGATGCAGCTAAATGGCAGATCAAGCACAATTGAAGTGGAATGCTGAATGTGCAAATGCTGACACTGAGGAAAGCCAAAGGTTGATCTACTGACCAGGCTAAGTTGACGGATGCAGCTAAATGGATGACTGAGGGGAATCGACGGACGCAGAAGTCCAATGCCAAAGAGAATGTTGAATGGCTCACCAGGGAGAATCGATGGACTCAGAAGTCCAATGCCAAAGAGAATGTTGAATGGCTCACCAGGGAGAATCGATGGACTCAGAAGTCCAATGCCAAAAGGACTGCTGATACTCATACAGTTGTAGCAAGCTGAAATAGTAGAACTCAGTGGATACTGAAATCCAATGCCGAGAGCTTCTGAAAGCTGAGTGTAGTGCTAGTGTACGAGGTTGGCAAAAATGTACAGCAACATAAAGGAAAGTTGACCAATGTACAGAGGAGGCAGAAACCCTAGATCTATGGAAGGTGCAAAGTGCTAGAGCTTACCCAAGCTCATGGGTGGTCAAGATGAATGGATGTACGGCGGCTTAAATGACTAACACCAGCAATGTACACCTAGCTGCACTGCTTCCAAGACTAATGATGAGGAGCTATTGGCTCTACATCCAAGCTCTGAAACCAAATCTAAAAAGAACAACAAGAGGCAAAACTAATGAGGAAACCGTCAAGGCCAATAGTAGGAAGTCGAGGCGAGAGGAAATACGAACACCGATGGTGGGTGCCATTAGTCGAATGTGGACGCACGCTCTGAAACAAAGACACTAAACATGGCTTTGAAACCAAGGCCGTGAACCCAAACTTTGATACCAATGTTGGATGAGGGAGAAGATTCTTTTGCACACACACACAACACACACACACACACACACACACACACAAATAAGTGTATGAAGCAATTGTAAAGGTGCTCACAAAAGGAATGGTAAAGTCTGCACTATAATACCCTAAGTTTAGATCAATTGGTGATGATGTTGCAAGAAAGCGTTTGCAAGAGGTGAGAAATATCGTTACATACATGAAGCCAAACATAATCACCTTCTTGAAAAGTCATTACCTTATGTCACTTATTATCTTGGTCCACTTGGTTCAAATGAGGCACATGGAGCCTGTGAGGATAAGTTGCTAATCTTTGGCAATGATATATAAATAATTGGAAACAAGGTTTAAGGTAGTGATGCAAAAGAGAAGGGTTTTGCCTCTCCCTAAACTATTTCATGTGCTAGAAGCACGAAAATTATGGAATTGTAAGGTTCTAGAGCTAATTGGAGCCTATGTGTCTATGCCACACACACGTATGTAAGTTTGGTTTGAAAGAAGTGCCCTTTACCTTGTATGTAAAAAATAACTTTGTATTACATGTATGCAAGTAATAAGCTACAATGGTAGAATTCTATAGCACATCTATTGAACATGGAGGAGAGCTGAATTTTTTTTTAAAGCTTGATGAGAGTAAGGGTTGTGAAGGGTCAAATGTTAGGATGATTGAGTTTGATGCTCATGAATATAGCATTAGATCCTAACATCTTTCCTTGTCACATCCAAGTTACTTTAGTGTGCAGTCTAAGAATGAAATATGGTGGCTCACCGCATTTGAGGTACCAAACAAAGATCATGAGATACTCAAGGTTTTCTTCAATTCGATAGAGGTACCAAACATCATGTGATGTCAAAATGGCGAGAAGTTTTGCATGTTGAAGGTTTTGGTGAGGACTAGGTAGAATGGTATCTTGCTAGTGATTTAAAAACTTTGAAGTGCATAATTGATGTGTCAAATGTAGAAAATGCAAAGTTCCCTTATTTGTATTGTATGCAATCTAGAAAGAAGGGGAAAGGATGGAAATAAACATTGGAATGAAGAGTCATAAAAGTATGGTGCTCCGACCCCTAATCAATTTGTATGCTGTCAAAGGAAAATGGTATGAGTGGACTCTAAGTGGGATCCTATTCTTGATATACCCTTAAGAAGGATACACTTTTACACATTGCATACGTTGGTAAGAACGGTAGAGAAATTAGTGTATGATTATGTGTGTTTTTTGTATAAGATGCAACCTACTTTTGACGCACGTAAGAAAGTTGAAAAGGTTTTATCTAAGATAGGACTGCACCAAACTACACCAAGTCCAAGTGGAAATCAAGAAGGATGAGAAGAAGTCAAGAGTAAGCTAAATTTACATTGTAATCCATGTTTTAGAGGGAGGAAGGCAAGAAAATTCCTCTCTACACCATGAAATGCAAATGGTGAATTGATAATGCGACAACTAGAGAAGTATAATGCAATGAAGAAATAACACACGATTGTTCGGAGCAGTCATGGCACTATGGAAAACCTTAACTTGTTAAAGCGTACAAGGAGGACTTATTCATACAATCCCCCTTAATGCCATGACAAGGCCCCAAGTCAAGTTCTAAAGAAACATCCAAGGCAAGGAAGAAGCAGAAAGCTCAAGCTTCGACCTCAAAGCCAACAACCCAAGAGCCTACGGCACAAGCCCAAAAGGCTACAGTAGCCCCTGAAAAGACTAAAGGACCCTAACTAGAGGTCCAAAAGAAGAAAACCTCAAAGATCATGTGGAAACATAATGATTAGTTGTGTCAAGGGCAACAACGATGTTGTGACCATTGAAAGTAGTTTGGATGATAGCTCTAAAGCTGCCCCTCCCTTATAGAGACAATGAAAGATCTCTCGTTCAAACTAGCTCTTCTCAAAGAAACAAAACCGATTGACTATGCAAACCTTCCAAAGGAACTCAAAGAGTACCCCAGCACCATGTTAGAGAGAGCGAATGAAACAAGCCCAACTCCAAGTGAGTACGAGAGCTAAGTGGAGTGTGAATATTGTATGAGAGACATAGCAAGCCTCACAGCCTTCTTATCCTCAAATGTTTGAGTCTAGGTAAGTTCTCTTTTACAAGGAAATTCGTAACTTTTAGAGACTTATCTGAGCCTACACAGTTGAACCTAAACCTGAAAGGGAGGAAGATGACTCGTGCCAGAGTGAGCACTCTCCTTCCATACCCAAGACAAAAGGACAACCAAAAGTTGCACATGAACAAGCTAAGGCACTACTTTGAAAGCAATGAAATAAAGTCTTATTACCTATCATTTATAAAGGAACGATGGTCAACATAATATTGGATGGTGGGACTAGTGTCAACATAATCACCAAGGATTGTTGGGATGCCTGGGGAAGCTCACCATTCATAGGCAGAAGCCTCCTAGTCAAGCTTCTCGCCGATGGGAACACCACTAAACCTTTTGGGCATCCTTCAGGATATGTAAAGATTAAGACCTTTCGGCTAAGCTTCCACCACACCTTCATAGTGATGGATTTTCACCTCTTGTTCTCCTCCATCATTATAACCTTTGTGCATTATTACTACACAGAGCAAGCAAGGGAGGTGCTAAACCCTCCAAACACAAAATCACGCTTACAAGACCCACACACTAACTGCTATGGCATCTTGTTTCCTTGCGAGCCACATCATCGTCTGGATGATGGTTTATCTACACTTCACATAACTACCATGGCCATAAAATCCAGCAACCCACACACTTCACGTAATTGCTATGGCCATCTTATTTCCTTGTGAGCCACATCGCCATCTCAATGATGGTTTATCTACACTTCACATAACTAACATGACCATAAAATCCAGCAAATTGTACATACCGAAATTCTTAGAGAGCTTTCTAGCTGGTTTTCATCATGTGTTATCACTTCTCTCAAGTTCACCATCAAGTGGGTGTAAAGCTATGGTCAATGCAGCCTTGGCTCTTCCTTGTATGGGCACTACTTTTTTGGAGGAAATGGGCAGACTATGACATCTTTTGTTCTATCATATTACCAACAACTTCCTGCCAATTTATGGGTATTGTCAAGAAAGTTTTGTAGTGATGTTGGGCCTCAACACAAGTTACTATTTTGAAATGTTCACTGTGCCAAACTACCAAAGAAATATTTTATGTTTATTTTGTCAAGAAATAAAACATCAACACGTAGAGAGAGAGTGTGCAAGAGAGTGGTTATGAGATGCATAGAGATAGTATGTGTTAAAAAGTGGGTATGTGCGTGTAAGAGATAGAGAGACATATATGTTTCCCTCTAATGTGTGAAATCAGTAAATGCAATCACTTGTGGTTTACATGCTGCTCTTCTTTTATGTACAGAAAGGAAGAGAGTGTGTGTATCGAGAGCATGATATTTTCTCGACTCTCAAGGTTGATGAGGACTGATCATGCTCATGAGATAATGCCTTTCTTCTATAGCATTTTGAAATGATGGTGTTGTGCATTTCTCTTAGGGATTTGTACACATAAACCTTGCGCATTTTATTGGGTGCTCATGAAATCTATCATGACGTCGGCATGATAACCACATGCCTAGCTCCTTGATGTGTGGGAAAGAGAGATAGACCACCCTATTTTCTTCTAATGCTATTACCCATTCAATGCCATCAAGAGATGTGTATGTGGGTGGTGACAATGCACAAGAAGCTGAGTGAGGTAATATGAGAAAGTGACAATGTGTGGGTGTGAGTGTGAGTGTGAGAGTGAGAGAGGTACACCAAACAACAAGCAAGTGGGAACAAATGGTGATGCAAAGAACGAGCGAATCCCATCAACTGTAAAAGATTAAAATATAGAGTTGATGGCAATTGATAGCTTGACAAGCAATGACGGTCCACTTGTTCCTAATACAAATCTAGCAAAAACAAAGCACTCTAGCATGCGAGCTGGAGTGGGATACAAGAAACATATTACTCTCTTTGAAGCAATGGGTGAAAACTTATCCATGGCGGTACTACAAAGTGCAAACTATAATGTTTACCTTATTGGTAAACATTTTGGAGTTGGTCTGAACTTGGAAGCCCATATGAGATCGATTTCTTATCAACAACAAAGGGGCCACCACATCAAGGAGGAGATCAGTTGACTTGATTCATTTAACAATGGAGGAGGCCAGTCTAGAAAGCCCAAAGATGCAAAATAGTTTTCGAGAGATAAAAAGTGTTCTCAGAAAAAGGCCAGCCATGTCCAGCCTTGGTGTGGTCTTGGAAAACGATAGCCATAGATCTGAATATGTGACAGACAGTAAAGCTCATCCAGGTGGTGTGAGAGATGGCAACATATGGTTTTGCAACACAAGCATTAGTCATGCACACCAAGGCCTGCTCCACATGTTTGGCTGGTTGCAACAGATACGCAATTGAGTGAGGATGAGATTGTAGAACTAATTCAAAACACTGCACTGCAAGATCTAGGGCAAAGGGCGTAACATATTCTGTTACAGTTTCTGAGTTCCCAGGGTTCTCTTACAAAGATTCGAGAGGCAAAGCGAGCAACCTGTGTCCCTTTTGCAAACATTAATACTTTGTTTTCCTTCAGGTTCTGAACTGTGATGCTACAATTCAGGACTTTATGCACCAACAGGAACTCACAACGGTGAAGTTGTTCCAATGTTTAGCGGGCTACAAGTTTCATTCAAACGTTTGAACTACATGGTAGTTCAAATTTTGGCATTTGCAAACCATTAGTCCTCAAATATATACTTTAGCTGCGTCCAAAATAGTGATTCAGGGAAAGTGAATAGCTATGTGGTTTTTTTTTTTTGTAATTTTGCATCTTGGTTTACAGATGTTGAAGATCGAAAATCTTATTTTGGATTCCAAGCTGGTCTATTAGCTGTCTGTGATGTGTTTCTTTCATAGAGAATTTTGTAAAAAAATATTGGTGGTTGCTGGAATATAGGGTTAATGGCATTTGAGATGGGCAATTGGATTTGACATTGCTATTTTCTTTTGATACTAAGATTTCTATTGGGGGTGTGAATTGTTCTTTTAATGTTACTTTTGTGACCTCTTATCTTTTTGCACTCGCTCAATTCTTGGCTTTGCTCGTTTGCAATTGCTCGTGAAACGGACATCCTCAATGTGAGAGAAGCATAGCAAGGGTGTGAGAGAGCTAGTGTGGAGAGAAAGTTTAAGGGCAGGAGAGATTGATTATGAGCACCGAGAGGGAGAGAGAGTGAAGAGATATCATTCATCAACATACCAACTCCAAGCTCATACCTCTTCACCAACACAACCCTCAATCACGCCACTTCACCAAAACAATCCAGCCAACCTTCAACACTTTCCCCAGCCTCTCCGACGACAAACACACCACGCTCAGGGCTTCACCAGCCAAACCACCACCAACCTTATCACACCGGCATCCCAAAGTCAAGAACTCGTCCTCTCAAAAAACCTCTGCCAACACACCAACCCAACATTGGTTCATTCAAAGCACCACCAACATCCATCTTCTTCCCAACAAACCGGTAAGTGCAAAGATAAAATTCTTCACCCTCCTTTTTACGGCTTATTTTGGCTCCCCACTAAGTGGGTAGAGTGCTCCCCATGGAGGGTAGAGGTGGAACAATTGGGTTTGCTTGCAAGTACATCCCTTGGATAGTCCAATTGCCAAATCACCTACAAACCCAAAAGAAAATCCCGCAAAGACCAAACCCAAATCCACTTCCACTTACAACCACACCCTAGCAAGTTCTCAGTGTGCATTCAACCCTCTTTACTCACATCCTTTCATCACTACCGGCACTTGGGAACGTTATCCTAGACAGTCCTTCCTACCTAATGACCTATTAGTCCTTCCTACCTAATGACCTATACGAAACCCATCCACATACTAATTGCCTTCCGTCGAGCACACCCAATGGTCTTAACTGCACCTTATCCCCTGAGATCGGATCCCATTCTTGCATGCAACATCCATGCCCTGCCCAACACTTTGCATTCTTGTTTTTGATCTAGTCGTTTTGTCTTGTCCTCGTTATTAAGGCTCATTCTTGCTTAGTCCAACCCTCTTTCCATTTATAAATCACACTTTAGGCATTTGCATACTCATAAGGGCTAGCAGTAGCCTTCCATCCGCGCCGCACGGCATGCTTGAACTTCGTGAAGATGCCCACCGGAGAATCCTCCATCTTGCCCAATAAATTGAGCATCCCAATCATTGTCTATGGAACCGCTGGATCCATGCACCCAAGCAGAGATCTTCACACTCATCGGTGATTCAATCAACCATGCTTTGCCTCTCCCCCTCCAAGGCATAAAACATGCCTACATCCATGCTAATCAAGCAATGCTGCATGCCCAAGGTTAGCATTGTCCAACAGTTCAAATTTCACCTCCAAGCCGCAGAATGCTTCAATTCTTTCTATTGACATCGCCATGCTTCAAGTAAGTGGATCCACCAATACTTTAAAAAGAGACTTGAAAGTCTGAGCTCACAGCTCATATGGTGGGGCGGTGCTAGAAGCCTTAGGCAAACAGATTCAAGGACTTTGAGGCTGGGCTAGAAGCCTTAAGTGGGTGGGTTCTAGTAAGGTTTATATGCCATATTGGGTTTCATGGACAACCCAACCTCCTTCATACCCCCTTATCAGCCAATCTCATTACACATCAACAATCAACTCCCTATCTCAAACCATGTGTAAAAGTCAAAGAAAGCAAACAAATAAGTGTTGAAAAAAGTAGAGTATTGGAGTTTTCACTGGAAGAAGCTTCTACATGGGCACACCTTTTGCCTAATTCCCATGCCTACCACTTGTAATTTATCCACTCTAGATGTAAAACACATAGGCATTGTTCTTTCACGACCCTGCGTTGAGCCTCATCACCAACAGCAGTGCACGTACATTTCTGGATGGGGAGATCATGGCAAGTGCAAGCCTCACCCATGGTACGACCCACCTTCCTCAAATTAGCAAGAACCTTCCATGGAGGGTCTTCGCCCACGCCACCCAATTGGTCCACAGTGCCTCTATCCCAAGTACTCAACAATGCCAAATCCCTCGAACCACCAAGACCGCCCATTTTTATAGCAGTTATTGTGGCAAAGCCATGCGCAAGTCTGTTGCCATGCCTCAAACAATCTAATAATCTTGACTCCCCACGAGAGTCGAAAAAAGTAATTCAGTTGGATAAGTCTTCGTGCTGGAGAAGTGTACACACATGGGCACACCTTCCACCCATTGCCCGTGCACGTGACCTGCATATTTCACTACAGGCATCACGATTTTTTTACTTCACATCTCACAACATGTACATACACATGCACCTCGCTAACCCTTCAAATACATTTCTAGATAGAGGGACCATGGCTAAAGCCTCTGGCCCATGATACGACCCATCGCCTAGAGAACCATTGACCTTGCAGGTACTTCCAACGAACTTCAATGCATGCAACCTCACCTTGGCCGACATATTCACCATGAAAAAACGCAATCTCTAAGCATCACGGTATGAGATCTCGACATAACACCCTTGTCACGTCAAGACGTTTCACAGACCACCATCTACCCATGCCAATCAGCGCTCATTCTACCAATCACAAGGTGCGACTCACTTCTACCAACCAACTCATGATGAAGGATCCACAACTTCCACAACCAATGGAGACCTCGCATGTATACCGTTTTGCATAGGAAATCCATGAATAAGTCAACTCAATAATCATTCCTCAAGATGCACATGCATGTACGCATGCTTGTATGTGTGTGCACACACATGCTTGTATGCATGTGTGAGATAAAGCTAAAGATTGAAAGATGGAGCAAAGTAGGTGGAATGGGAATATGACATGGAAGTTTCTTACTCTAATTGCCATCTAGCTATTGTCTTGAGTCAAAGATCTTGGGCCCCAAAAGTGCATGCCTCTCTCTCTCTCTCTCTCTCTCTCTCTCTCTCTCTCTCTCTCTGTGCTACTGCTTAGTAGGAGAGATTTATCTCAAACCTTATTCCTCAACTCTATCCAAGCTCAACCCAAAAGCCTCAAATCTAAGCTCATCATTCTCCCATTCCACTCCTCCATAGTTGACACCCTTCAAGGCAGTGAGTTGAGTAAATTACACTGATGACAGGACAAGTTCGTGAAAGGAAGCACAACCCTAATACTAAACTAAGGTCGGCAATGTGAGAACTAATATACAAAAGAACTTATCACACCAAGGTGGGAGAACAGATGAAGGAAGATTTACAACAGACAATCACTAGCATTAGAACAATGTCAAATAGGGTTTACAAGAGCACATCAATCCAAAAATCACAACCAAAATCGAGTGAAATGAGCTGAAGCAGACAATGGTCCATCACGTGTGTGGGCAGATTGCCTGAAGGATGGTGCAAGGAAGGCTCCTTTAAAGGATACATTGGCCAAAGCTGCAGTGATGGTTGAATGGGATTTAGATTACTAGTTCACAAAGAGGAAACATACACTAAGCACTTCACATCTAACAAGATGGGGGTCTCAAACAATGAAAACAACACAAAGATATAACTTCTACAGAATGCAACTAAAGCAATGTTAGATGGGGGTCTCAAACAATCAAAACAACACAAAGATATAACTTATTCAGAAGCAAAAGTATGCAGCATTGACCAAGTTTGAGCAACTTGAAAAGAAGGAAAGTGGGTAGTCTTTCATTAAGTATTTCCACAAACCAAAACCTCTCCACTTTTAATTGAGATAAATGTGTTATGCTCAGCACAATAGCTCCACTTTGAATTGAGATAAATGTGTTATGCTCAGCACAATAGTTCCACTAGTTGATTTGTAAGATCTTTCTTTTGTCTTTTTTTTTTTGCCGGATCACATGTTTGGCTTAAGCCTTCCATGGCCTTCATTTTGTGTAGTTGGTCACATGTCATTTTGGCCCTTCACAGACATTAATATAAACTCAACTCTCTCTCTCTCTCTCTCTCTCTCTCTCTCGTGCACAAAGGGACACTATCATGTCCCCTTTCTAAGTGCATAGCTGTGTTTCTTCATGACTAATGACAACACGACTCCACTTTCTCATGATCTCAAAAAAGTCGTGGACATGGTGGGAAGCGACAACCCATCTAATTAAGACTTCCGTGATTAGATGTCGTGGGTGAAGGAGAGAAGAGCGTGTCTTTGATACTGCCTTATGTAAACAATCTTTCTGGGCTTAACAGTACCAGTCAAGGCAAGATGAGATTTCTTGAATCTTGCAGTATTAACCAATATGACTAGTACTTGATCAAAGGGAAGGAGATCATATGCACTTAAAGTGGAATATTTAATGGACAAATGAGGACAAGAGCATGTCAACCATGATAAAGCATGATCTGCTCATGCCTCAGTCACACTTGCCTATTCTGCCCTCAAAACTATTGCCACAAGCAGCACGCCAGTTAAATGGAAACCAATAGTTGAAGAGAACAATCATCGTATATTCAAACATGAAGTGGTCACTCAATCCAATGCAGTGTGTACACCTCACTTAACACAGCACTGGATTTGTGGCGTGGCTTAGAGCCATCTATTAGTTAGAGGGCAAGTGTCAAGAGTGGTAACTTAGCTTTAAATTGCATATATGTTTAGCAGACTGAAAACCAGTAGCTTAAGTTGAAGACCATCATTCTTAATTACCAGCTATATATCATATTTCGATGTTGGGCTTCAAACTCACGCCACTCATCTAGGGCAAGGGCATGCAACCACAAGATATGCATTCTTAAACTGTGTAATGCTTCACATCTAAGCATGAACTGTAGCAAGACAGTGATGATAATGGCGTACACGAAATACGATGGCCCTAAATTAACTTCAATATATTAACTCAACACACACAAAAGAATACTTGCCACAAAGATTGGTTGAAATTGTAAAAGATATGATAACAAAACAATTAGACACAATGTTTTTTTTTTAAAAGCTCCTCAGGAGATGACATAGATGACAGCGACTCCCTAGTGTTGTTTCTGCAACCTTACATACTCTTTTTCAAGTGATAACCTCCCCCAAGTGAGCATTGATAACTCCAACCAAAGCACAGCTGAGTGAAGCAGCACTTTTCTGTATCAGTTCCACTTTCTGACGAGCCTCCATACATGAAATACAAGGAGAGCACCCATCAGTGGCGCATATGACTCTTAGAGAAGTGGAAAACTCTGTGAAGTGTCTGGTTGACTGGAGGATCCATCTATGGGTACATTTTTAGCATTTTCAGCAGATGCTCTTGGAGCTCCGGAAAAATGGGAAGGGATGTGCGAAGCATTTCTTTCACCCCATGGCAGCAATATAGCAGTGGGGAGGGAACCTAAAACTGGTTCAAGAGTGTTATCACAGTTTGTTGCAAGACTAGGAAGCACACCTGGAAAGACAGGCCTGCTACTTCCAACAGTACGCAGAGGAGGAGATGCAACAAAAGGCCCAGCAGCAGATGTAGCGTTTGGCACGACAGCCCCCATGTTAGTTCCAGTAGTTTGAAGATTGAGCAACATCGCCATTGATGGTCGTGATTCCTCAACATTGGCCATAAGTGATAGATTCTTTGCAGGCGGTGCTTCAGTCAGAACTGTTGAAGCTGTCGAGCCAGAAACCAGGCCTTGAGAATTCTCAGTTGCTGAGATAGATGGAGTATACAGTGCACCAGATGCATTTTCCCTTACCTCCTTGTCTGGAGACTTTCCTGAATCATCCCCTGCCAGTGTCTCTAGATCCAAAGCCTGTGCACAACAGCCCAAAGCATGATAACTAATTCTCTCTCTCTCTCTCTCTCCCCTAAGCCGATCAAAATGTATAGCACCAAATGTAGAAGAGAATATTATAAGCTGAACCATTTACTTCAGGTAGACAAGATTGCAAATCTGAAACTATATATACATTTTGGGCAAATAGGCATCATCAGGAAACATTTAATCAAAACTTCAAATTGGTAAAAGATTTAAATACATCGAAATCAATTGCCTAGTAGGATAACCAAACATAAAACAAGCTGTTGTAGAAAATGTGGATTCTCACCTGCAACCATCCATGTAAAGGATTGTGTAAGAACATAAATGAATGACACGCATTCATGGGTTTGCATGCTTCCAACCAGTTGTTATCCTTGTCGGAGGACATCGGATGACACCGATGGACAGGAGTGTGCACTATCCAAAGTCCGCAAGGACATCGGCGGATGACATCAATGCACAGGAGTGTGCGCTATGTGAAGTCGGCAAGACTTTGGAGGTCAAGAACACCTATATTTGTTCAGTCAGTAAGACTTTGGAGGTCAAGAAGACCTATATATGTAAGGTCGGGAAGACTTTAGAGCTTAAGAAGACCTTTTAAGTCAGGAAAACTTTAGGGGTATGTGACAAGACCTAGTATTGGTAAAGAGTTTGATCTTGGTAATAGCAAGATGGCTGGCCAAAGAAGTGCACACTTCATTTCTACAATGGAGAAGAGGTGCACAAGAGTTTGGGAAACTTAAATGTTTCTAAGACTTGTATTGACAACTTCATTCCTATAAGAAGAATTATGTCTGAAGAGATTTGTCACAGTAGCAATGACACAGACGTGGAAAGGGTTATTCAAAGCTTCTACAGGGTGAGCATGAATTGTTGGAGCAAAATCACCAGGATGGTGAAGATATGCATAGTACGGTATGCATGTCCCTTGCATGTTGCAAGGAAACAAGGCACCGAAGATGCTCAAAGCAAACCCTGGGGACATGAATTGATTGGCTTTGTAGCAGATCGAGCTAATAATAAACTATGTTTGATTTCAAAATGAAGGGCAAGACAATTTATTTGATTTCGAAACGGACAGCAAGACATCGTACTCTTTGGGATTTTGTGGCATTGCTCCTTGAGAGTTATCATCAAGGACAACAATTCCTACAGGGGGGAAAGAATGTTACAGTAAAGCGTGAGACATGCAGGTAAAGCGTGGCACCCAGGCAACTGTTTGAACAAAGATCGCTGAAGCTCCCCCCGTCTGCGCATCTGAACACCCCCCCCCCCCAACCCACCCCCCTTCACGCTGCCCCGACCCCCCCCCCTTCTCCTGTGCTTTTCCGCCAACCATCATCCTCTCCCTCCCTCTCCTTTCTTGTGCGCGGCCCCTCTGCTCACCCTTCGCCACCTTCCTGCACCTCTTGTGCGCCCCGCCTCCTGCCCTCCTGCACCCTCCTTTAGCCCCGTCTCTTCCTCGGTTCCCTCCAGCCTCCTGCCTTCGCCCATCTCCCCTGCCCTCCGCCTCCCTTTCTTCCTCCACGTCAGCTTGCCCTTTGGGCCTGTTTTGACTCTCCCCTGCTCCTTTCCACCGTCGCTTCTTTCCGCCTGCCTCTTCTGCACGCCCCGCTTCTTCCCCTTGTTTCTTCGCCGCCCCTTCATCAGGTGTTTTCAGATTTTGGACAGTTTCTTTCTTTGGTAAGCATCGGCATCTTCTGGTCTTCTTACCTTCAGGAGGACTCCATGGTAGCCGCTCCGTCATTCCCAACTGAGGCCACCATCTCTTGCCCTTCCTTCTCAAAAAAGGACCTCCTCCAGCTCCTCGCTTCGACAGTAGCATCCTTGGAGGCCTCCACCTTGGTCTGCAAGATTGTGAGTAGCCACCCAGCACGTGGACAACTCGTGGACCTTTTGAAACCAAGCCTTATCGGCGAGACTGGAAAGATCATTGATATTCATCCTTTGGGGCGTAGATACTACCAGGTTGAGTTTGATTCGCCTGCAGCATCGGACATAGTCATGCAACTAAGCCCCGTCACACTGCGTACGGCCCAAGCCTTCTTTGCGAGGTCGCAACGCGACTTCAACCCAGCATCCAACACTCTGACTGGCGTCTCAGGCTTTCTTGTGATAGTTTGCTTTTCTTGCCTCAGGAAGGAATACCTTCCACTCCTCCCGATGATAGGTGGTGTTATCGGGAGAGTACCACCCCCCCCCCTTTTTCCCAACACCACTTCGATTCTAGCTCGAACAGCCGAGATTCCTTCTCTTTATATCTACATAGCCTCTCCAGAGTCAGTTCTCATGTCATATCGCTTCCTTGACTCTCGGGAGCTCCTATTCTGCAAAGAGTTGAGTACTCTGGCCTCCCAAGCCAATGCTTCTTTTGGCGGCAAATGAGACACCTTGCTAGAGCTTGCCCTTGCCGTCAGTCTCGGAGAGCGCCTCCAATGCCCCCCACAACCCACCCCCCCCCCCCCCCCACGCACTCCATTCCCAATCCAGATCCTCATCACGGGGGAGGGAGGGAGGGGGTACCGGTTCTCCAGGCGTGAGAGCATGGGTCTTCAAAGGTGTCTGCATGAATGAGCTCAACAGCCCCACTTGAAATCTCAAGTCCAATCTAGTGTTCAACAACCAAATCAATTAACCAACAAGCTTTCGATACAAGGAGACATCAACCTACTCACAAGGATCATTAACTGTAAGTTTGGTATTCGGGTCCATCGGAGATGAAATAGGGTACTGCCAAATCTCCAATCCCAAAAAGAAATGGAGTAAGCCCAAATCCATCATCTCAAACTCCTTTGACAAGGCAACCTTCGTCACAGCTATGTGCTCCACATGACCGCGCCAGTGAGAATTAGGTCATCCACATAAAGGATAATCAAGGTGACCATACCATGTTCCAAAAAAGGTAAAAGTTCGGATCTGCAACTGACCTCTGAAAAGCCTTTCGAAGAAAAGAAGAATCGATCTTCTGATTCCAAGCTCAAGGAGCCTGTTTAAGACCATACAAGGCCTTCCATAACTTGTAAACCATTCCCTTTGATCCTGGAACCTCAAAGCCTAGAGATTGCTCAACATACACCTCTTCAGGAATGCAGATTTTACATCCATCTGATATACTGGCCACCTCTGAGAAGAGGCAAGTCACCATTCAGGAATGCAGATTTTACATCCATCTAATATACTGGCCACCGCTGAGAAGAGGCAAGAGTAAGAACTGTCCGAATCGTGGTCATCCTCGCCATCGGTGCAAAAGTGTCCTCAATAGTCGATGCTAGGCCGCCGAGCATAGTCCTTCGCCACAAGTCTGGCCTTGTGCTTGTCCACCGATCCATCAGACGTATACTTGGTCTTGTAGACCCACTTGACACCAATGAATGACCGTTTTGACGACCTCGGAACCAACTCCCAAGTGTTATTCTTCTCTATGGCTTCAAGTTCCACTTGCATGGCTTTCCTCCAAGTCTCCTGGGAAAGGGCTTTCTTAACGGAAGTGGACTCTGTCCCGAATGATACGAGACATCCAAGCATAGTTCACCTGTAATAGCTCCTCTAATTAACTTTTATCACGAACTCTATGCAATCTTCAAGGTCCATCCTTTGTGGTCCACTCGAAGGATACTCCGTAACACCTGACTCACAAATGGTGTCCAACAACCACTTTGGTACTCGAACAGAACCATCTCCAACCTCGGGCTCAACCTCAACAACTCATTGAGGCTAGCTAGCTAGAACAATAGCCTGGGAATCATAGTCATACTCATCTGGTTCACCAAGAAGTGGTGGATCCTCAACAGTGGAAGCAGGAACATGCTCATCAAAGACAACATCCCTGCTGACAACAACCTCATTCCGCTCTGGGTCATATAACCTATAGTCTTTGAAAAGAGAGTTATATCCCACAAATACAAGCTTATGGGAATTTGAGTCAAGCTTCCCTCTTTGCTTCTTTGGAATGTGAACATAGGCATCACTCCCAAAAACACGAAAATGAGAGACATTTGGTTTTCTACCAAAATAAGCCTCATATGGAGTCATCTTAGGTACTGAAGTCATCGGAGATCGGTTGAGGGTACGGATAGCTGTAGCCACAACCTCTCCCCAAAGTGGACGAGAAAGATCACGATGCTCTAGCATCGTCCTCGACATCTCCACCACAGTCCGGTTCTTAAGCTCAACTACTCCATTCTCTGAAGGCGACCCTGTATTGGCCAGCTCCCGCTTGATGCCATGCTCCACACAAAAGCATTAGAAGAAAACTCCCCTCCTTTGTCAGCCTGAAGAGTCTTCACCTGCAATCCAGACTCCTTTCCCACCATCACATGCCACTCCTTGAACAGAGCAAAGGCTTGGTCCTTCTAGGAAAGAAAATAAACCCATATGAACCTACTACAATGATCCACAAGCAACATAAGATACAAGGAATCTCCCAAAGATGGGATCTTTTTAGGTCCAAACAAGTCAATGTGTACCAACTCCAAAAGTTTCGAAGTCCGCCTAGTAGCCTGCGGGAAAGACTCCATGTGCTGCTTACCACGAATGCAAGAACTACAATGTCCCTGCCTGCTGCCAACATCTGGCAAGCCATCCACCTTTAGTCCCAAAAAGCCTGCCGCAATGCATCCACATTCGAGTGGCCAAAAAGAAAATGCCACAAATCACTGAGCTGACTACCCGTCATAAAAGAGAGTGCTGAGTGTTTGTAGATCCCACCACCTTCCCAAACAACCTGGCATGTTGCTTTGTCCCAAAGAGCAACAAAATGCTCATCAAACTCTACCCGCATAACAGTCTTGCAAACCTCATGCACTGACAAAAGATGAAAACCAAGGGATGGGACATAAAGAACCCGGGAGGAATGCTTCCACCCTTTGCCATCGGGAATAATCTCCAACTTGCCCTCACTATGAATCGGGATAGTGGATTTGTCACCAATGAAGATGTGACCTGTCTGTTGTTGAAGATCCTGTAATAACTCTCGAGAAGAAGTCCTGTGCCTGGAAGCACTTCTGTCGAGAATCCACTCCCGAGTATCCCTAGCGGTGAGACCAACTACCTCCCTGCTCGAAGAAGATGAAGCACATGTGTCCATAATCTCCAAGTGCACAAAAGCTAGAGTCTTTGTAGCTGTAGCTGAGGAATCAACACTTTTCTCGGTACTCCTCTGAGGACACTTCCTCCAATAGTGACCCTTCTGGTCACAATGGTTACAAGTCCGCTCGGCCTTCAAAGCATCACGCTTTGAGTCGAGCTTCTTCTCAGAAGACTTCGCCAATGAGACTTCCCTTTGCCCTTGTGGTCGTCGTCGTTGCGGCCTTTGGACCGCTGGCAAGTCAAGGCCTCAAAACCTCCGTCTTGTGGAGGGTTCATAAATCAGTCTTCCTGGTCCAAAATCATCGGCACAAGCTCCTCCCATGTGATGGTGCTGAGCCTCCCACTGGTGATCAAAGAAGAATAGAAAGTTGAGTACTGAGGGGCAAGATGAGACAGCAAAGTGATGGCCATATCCTCTAAAGACATCTCCTTCCCAGCCTGAAGAACCTCATGTTGAAGAGCCTGGAGTTTATTGATGTGCTCGCGCATCGTCGAAGACTTTGCAAGATTCATCACTCGCATCTACACTTCCAAGGAAATCCTCTTCATGGGTGATACCCTATTATACAAAGAAGCCAAGTGCTGCTAAATCCCTCGAGCCGGTGTCGTGTGTTTAATGTTATTGATCACTTGGGGTGTGTAATTAAGGAAGATGAAAAAACGCACACGAGCATTAACACGATCCCATAAGTGTGCCCGAGTCTCCCACTCTTTCCTAGTAGAAGGTGAAAGCTCCCCTTCCTCCAACTCTGGCCGTGGAACTCTAACCACAATGAAATCAGCCCAAATCATAAGACTCCAAGACAGACTCCATCATTACCTTCCAAATG
This sequence comes from Cibotium barometz, assembly GCF_041138505.1. Lineage (NCBI taxonomy): Eukaryota > Viridiplantae > Streptophyta > Polypodiopsida > Cyatheales > Cibotiaceae > Cibotium > Cibotium barometz. The sequence continues at coordinate 33,008,414 of NC_141074.1, read as the reverse complement.
CCATAGTTGGTGCCGTCCAACTGTCGATCCACTGGGAACATCGAAAGGGTGGGGATCTTCACATGCTTCACAACCATCTCGAGTAAATCTGCCATCTCGGGGGTTCACAAGGTCTTGTGAAGGGAGGGTGGGTGGGAAAAAAATGAAGAAGAGATTGCAACTACTATGCAAGGTGGCTGTCCAGCAATGATGGCCGCCTTCTACCTGCTTCTCCACGTCCCGAACAGCCCAGAAATCTCCAATCAGCACCAAAAAACAGCAAACCATCAAGCTCTCACTGTCTCCAAGCTTCAAGTCACCTCGGGCTCTATTACCATGTCGGAATGCACAGCGAAAATGAGACAAACTATTGTGAGAGAGAAAACGTAGAAGTGTAGAGAGAGCAGTTGTATAAACTCTACTATATACACAAGATCCGGTACAGGATGGTGAAGGGAGGGTGGGGGGCGGGGGGGGTAACATGCCATATATACCATGAGGGACAGCTAGTCGGCTAGTAGAAACTGGGCCGACAGCCCTAGAAAGGGCCCACGACTGGATAACACCCAGTCGGCCACTATAAGATGGCAGTCGGTCAACTGCAAGTGAAGTCAGCCAGCAAAAATGTGGGCCACACTTGGTCAGCCAGCAAATCTATAGACAACAATGGAACAAAACATCCCCCCCCAGCTAGAAAAATAGGAAAAAAAATGGAATGAGAAAAAATGAAGAAAAACACCTATCTAGGCGGGCACACTCACAACAGAGACCCTCACTCCCTATATGGTACAGACAGAAGATGACTGCTAACAAATGCTCCCTCCCCCTCCCCCACCACCAACAATACCTTCGAGGAACCCGCCACCGGCCCCTTCTTTTTGGAGACCGTTGCCTGGTCACGATCCCGCTCCAGGTCTCCAGATCCCCGCAAGGCCCTCTGACCACCTTTAGAGCCTTAGGCGGAGACAACTGTTAGTTTCCAATCAATGAAAGGACCAACTGGGAGTAATCGATCAGCATAGAAGATGTCAAAACATCCATGATTTTAGTTTTCAGCTCCTTGGTATGAGTCGCCTACACATTTTGAGAGCCAGTAGCAAAACGTTTCTGCCAGTAGGACCTTGGGAGCAGTCGACTAGCCCATAGAAGCATGAAGAAGCACTCGACCAGCCTTGGTATTGCTGAACATGCACAAAATCAACCACGAAATCAACGATAGAATTGCTCCAAAATCAGAAATCAACCCCAAAACTGACACTTCTCATGACAAAGGTTTAGCACAGAATAGTCTACCAGCTTTGAAACACAACTGGCATCAACACCCAAGCTAGAAAAGAAGAGAAGAAGTCACCTAGCTATGTAGCTTTAAAACCAGCCGAGAATCCTGAATTTTGAGCGAGAGAACAATGGAAAAGCACACGTGGGAGCTTGGAGTGCTAGGTAAGCCAGGGTTTGCTTCTTTTAGCTGGGTGCCCTTCTAATTATGTGTGTCTAGACCCAGATTAGCAACTTGTGGAGTCCAAATAGGATGCCCGAAATTGATAAATGTCCTCGGTACATTAAATAAGTCCGGCTTGGATGTGAACCCACTTATTAGTTTATAAGTTTGCCCGCTCACATTTGAGTGAGTATGTACATGCAACCATAAAACCTTAGTAGCATTGTATTATATGCACATTATGTGTGCATATACTAGGAGGCTCTAACCCACATTTGAGTGGGTTAGATAGGATCTAGTCCAAATAGGATGCCCGAAATTGATAAATGTCCTCGGTACATTAAATAAGTCCGGCTTGGATGTGAACCCACTTATTAGTTTATAAGTTTGCCCGCTCACATTTGAGTGAGTATGTACATGCAACCATAAAACCTTAGTAGCATTGTATTATATGCACATTATGTGTGCATATACTAGGAGGCTCTAACCCACATTAGGCTTGTGAGCATGGAAGCCTGGGAACAAGCTCTAGTGGAGCATGGGTTAGGACTAACCTTAAGGGTTAAGGTTAGGGTTAGGCATCCAAGGGTCACACATGGGAAATGGAGAGTCAAAAGTCACTTGAGGGCCCTCCTATATAATAGGGGCATGGGACACATTCAAGGGAGGCCAAGGCTATGTTATCTTGAGGCTTAGGCTATGGTCTCTTGATGTTAGCTTGAGACTACGTTATGTTATGCTCTCTTGTGTAGAGGATCATAACTACTCACCTATCATTTCACACGATAGCTACATGCTATTGGATTGGAGTTATACCTCTTGATGGTATAGGACATCAAGGTAAAGGTATGATGTATTTCATTACACTTCATGTGTGCATCCCTTGGGCTCGGGAGTGGTTGGGTGGATGAGTTTATGCCTGATTTATGCATGTTTATGCATGACAATTATCTAGAGAGATCTTAGGATTTTAACAGTGGTATCTAAAAAATTTTAAACATTTTTATGGTTAAAATTGTGTTTTTTATACATTTTTGCGAGTTTTTTCGCGAGTATGAAATCAAATTTCTGTCGATTTTCTGCTCAAATGCAGTAAGGGACAGCATGTTGATGCATTGAATGCTCTCACATTTGCATGGGACCCTCTTCGTCTCTCAATTCGAAATTTTCCTTCTATTTTTCTCTCCCGTGTATAAACCTCTTAAAAAATCACATTTTTTATTAATGTTAATCATAATTAAGATTTTATTATGATTAAAAAGATTAATTAAAAGTTAACCTCTCTATTAACAGAGAGAGGAGGAGGGAGTGGAGAGAGAATGAAATGGAGAAGAAGAAGGAGATGAGAGAGAGAGAGAGAGTGCTCTCTCCCTCTCCATTTGGCATACATTGGGGGAGGGAGCGCTACAGGCGGACAGCGAAAAACGCCACCCTCCTATGAAATTCGTTTTTTTTTATATAACCTTCAAGGTTATATTTAGAAAGCTTTATTTAAAGCTTATTTTTTTAATTAAAAAAAGAGATTTCTTTTTTATAAAAACGCTTTTCAATGCTTTCAAAAAAAGCTTGAAAAAAAAAAGCTCAAAAAAAAATACGAAATTTTAAAAAAAAATCTTTGGATTTTTCTAAAAATTTTCTCTTCGAGTCTCTTGACTTTCCGCATTCCCGGAAAACCTTTCGGCTTTCCACATTCCAGAAAATCTTTTGACCTTTCGGATTCCAAAAACTTTTGACCTTTCACATTTTGATTTTTTTATCTTTTTATTTTTTCGAAACTGTTGGCTTTCCATATTCAGGGAAAATCATTGCAATTCCAAAAAAAAATTTACTGTTCGTATTCTAAATGCGTTCGGAGTAATTATGAATTTCAAAAAAATCTTAAAAATTAATAAAAAATTAGATTAAGGTTATTTTAAATTTCTAAAAAATGTGGAGTTGGTGTTTGACATAGGATGTGTCCATTCGGACGTCCGTGACCATTCAAATTCCTAAAAATATATATTTTTTACCTTGAAAATTAAAAAATCTATTAAAATTATAAATTTTCATTGAATTTGAGAATTGTCGGCGAAAAATTTGAGAATTATCGAGAGAATATTCTAGAAATTTTTTTAGAAATCCTAAAAATTGATATTTTTAAAATATCAATGGTATTTTGACAAATCTCATTGCTAAAAAATTTCTAGAAAAATATAAGTTTGGGATGCCATAAGATAGGTTTGGTGGAATTTAAAATTATCGTATTTTGAGATCCTAGAAAATTTTTTAAAAAAATAGGAAAAAATCGTGATAAGTCTTTTTCTCGAGAATTAAATATTTTCGAGGGTTTCTTAATGTTGAAGTACGTTTTCTCGTACTGACATTAGATTGATGCGGGTTATTCGCATATTATTAATACAATTGTGCCTCGTATTAGTAGTTATTTTTGTTTGGATCAATTCTAAACGATGTTTTCATTATTTTTTATCATTTTTTATCTTTTTTTTGACATATTCCTTAATTTCTTTTGATGACAATAATCTTAAGAAACATCTCCAAAAAGAATGACTAAACAATGGTAAAAAATCATAAAAATATCGTTTAGAATTAATCCAAACAGAAATAACTACTAATACAAGGTACAATCGTATTAATAATATACGAATAACCCGCATCAATCTAAGGTCAACAAGAGCAAACGTACTTCAACATCAAAAAACTCTCGAAAATATAAAATTTTCGAGAAAAAAAATAACATGATTTTTTTCTAATTTTTTAGAGCCTTAAAATACGATTATTTTGAATTCCACCACACCTATTTTATGACATTCCAAACCTATATTTTTCTAGAAAATTTTTAGCAATTAGATTTGCCAAAATACCATTGATATTTTAAAAATATCAATTTCTAAGATTTTTAAAAATAATTTCTAGAATATTCCTAATTTTCTTAAAAATCCCATCGTTCACGAAATTTCTAATTCTGCCTGACAATTCTCAAATTCAATGAAAATTTATAATTTTAAAAAATTTTCTAATTTTCTGGATCAAAAAACATATTTTTAAAGAAATTTCAATAGTCACGGGCGCTCGAATGGACACACCACATGCCAAACACCAACCCCACATTTTTCAGAAATTTAAAATAACCTTTATCTAATTTTTCATTAATTTTTAAGATTTTTTTAAAATTTTTAATTTATCCTGAACACATTTAGAATATGAACGGTAAAAAAAAAATCGAAATTCCAACGGTTTTCTCGGAATACGGAAAGCCAATAGTTTCGAGAAAATAAAAAATAAAAAATAAAATCAGAATGTGAAAGGTCAGTTTCCGGCATCCGAAAAATGAAAAGATTTTCCAGAATGCGAAAAGCCAAAAGGTTTCTCGAGAATGCGAAAAGCCAAGAGACTCCAAAAGAAAATTTTTAGAAAAATCCAAAGATATTTTTTTCAAATTTCGTATTTTCTCTTTTTTCTCGAGCTTTTTCCCAAGCTTTTTTCGAAAGCATTGACAAGCTTTTTTATAAAAAAGAAATCTTTCTTTTATTAAAAAAATAAGCTTTAAATAAAGCTTTCTAAATTTAACCTTGAAGGTTATATAAACAAAAAACGAATTTCATGGGAGGTCTCCTTCTTCTCCTTTCCATTCTATCTCTACTCTCTCCTCCTCTCTCTGTTAACAGAGAGGTTAACTTTTAATTAATCTTTTTAATCATAATTAAATCCTAATTATGATTAATATTAATAAAAAATATGCTTTTTTAAGAGGTTTATAAACGCGAGAGAAAAATAGAAGGAAAATTTCGAATTGAGAGACGAAGAGGATCCCACGCACACGGGAGAGCATTCAATGCATCAACATGCTGTCCCTTACTGCATTTCAGCAAAAAATCGACAGAAATTTGATCGCATACCCGCAAAAATGTATTAAAAAAACATTTTTAACCATAAAAATGCTCAAAAAATTTCTAAAAAATTCCTAAAATTTTCGCGTTCCAATCGCCATATCGACGATCCACGTGCAAATCATCAACACAAATCAACAAAATAACATTTTTATTAGTGAGTATTAAAATTTACTTCAAGAAATTACCAAAAATTGTAATAAAAAAGAAGAATCAACAATAATTAACTAGAGATTGCTCTAATAGAATGTCTTAGGCATAAGAAATTAAGAATAGACCACACTTAAACAAGTGCAATCTAAGAAATCTTAAGTATGGTCTATGCTTAATTTCTTAAGCTTAAGACAAATACTATCATGTCTTAGGCAACCTCATTGATTTACTTGATCACCTTAAAAGGTCCATAACACCAGTTAGAGCATGCCCCCTCCTTCCTTGGCCACTTACCGAGTCTTGCTTTCTCAAATTTCAACAATACCCAATCATTCTTTTTGATGTCAACCTCTCTTCTATGCTTGTCAGTAGCCCTCTTATGCTTATCTTGTGAACAAGCAATGGTTGTGCACACTTACATCAAGATCTCTAAAATACACATCAGCTGCAAAGATCTCATCCTTAGTGCGGATGAATTGTGATAATATCACTTTGCCATAAACAATCTCAAACGGGGCCTTTCCCATGGAGGCATGCACTGTGTTGTATGTAAACTCTACAGCCAGTAGATACTTCTCCCAAGCTATTTTCTGATCTACAACATAGCACTTGAGGAGATCCAACAGTTGAATTTGCAACCTCACTTTGCCCATCCGTTGGAAAGTGAAAAGCCAACGAGAAGTCTGGCTTAGTGCCCATATTGTCAAACAGAGCTCTCCAAAAGAGGCTCATACTCTATCCCTGCACCCCCACAATGGACTTAGGCATACCATGGTGTTTGAACACTTGTGCCACAAATATCTTGACCATATGCTCAAGTTTAATGGTCTTCGTGACAGGGAAGAAGTGTGCTTACTTGTTAAACCTGTCAACAATGGTTCAAATAGTATCATTGCCTTGCTGAGTACGAGACAAATCCATGATAAAGTTCATTGTAATACTTTTCCATGGCTGTGAGAGAATAGGCAACAGCTAAAGCAAACCTGGAGCCTTTTGCCTATCAAACTTGACGTTCTAGCATGTGATACATGCACGTGCACTTGTCCATAACCTTTTGCCTCATGTCTGACATAATACATAGGCAGTTGTTATTCATCAAATATCCCTCTATGATCACAAAAGAGGCATGTCCATGACCAGCCATTCAATGAGTCCATAAATGCCCAAAATCAGTATCTATATGGTACAATTCACGCATGGCAAACAAGTCTCCATGTGAGGCAACTAACACTGTAGCCATGGCTTTCTGGACAATGCATCTATCACTACATTCTTCTTTTCTAGAGTGTGCATAATATGAAAATGAAACATAGACAAGAAGTTTGCCATTCTCATATGCTTTTCCGAAAGCTTTGTTTGCGTCAAAAAGTACCTAAGGCTTTGTTGATCTATCTTAACCATAAAAACAACACCAAGAAGGTAGTGTTTCCATATGGTCAACGCATGAATTACATGCCAACAAATCCTTTTCATAGGTGCCCAAAGAAATCTCGGCATCATACAAACGACGACTTTCATAAGCTACAACATGTCCCTCTTGATTGACGACAGCCCCAATGCAACTTCCTAATGCATCACACCCCAGACACAAAGGTTTCTACAAGTCTCGGATGACTAATGCAGGCCCACTCACAATGGTATCATTCAGGCGAAAGAAAGCCTCTTTCTCATCAAATGTCCATTTAAAGAGTACCTTCTTCTTAGTGAAGCTCATGCAATGACGAAGCAATCAGTGGCTAATAAAACGCCTGTAATATGAGCATAAACCCAAAAAGCTTCGTACTTCATGTATGGAAGATAGCTCAGGCCAATTCCGGATGGCGTCAATCTTTACAGGATCCATCTTGACGCCATCCTTTGACACAATGTGTCCTAAATAATGAATCTCTGAGATTCTATTAAACATGGCCGGCCCATTCGTGAGTCCAAATGGCATAAACAAGAACTCATACAAACCAAATGATTTCCTGAATGCAGTTTTGTGTACACATCTTGTTATGCCGCACATACTTGGTGATACCCACTCTTAAGGTCAATGAGACTAAAACATGCAGACCCATCCAATTTATCAAGGACTTCATATATGCGTGGGATTGGAAACCAATTCTTGATAGTAAGCTTGTTTAAAGCCCGGGAATCCACACAAATACGGAAGGAACCATCCTTCTTACTAAAAGCCTGGTAATCCACACACATACGAAAGGAACCATCCTTCTTCTGCACTACCGACCGGTGAGCAGTATGGGGAAGAGCTTGGCTCAACCCCGATAGCTCCGTCAACTATTTCATAATCTCCTCTTGCTCTGCTCTGCTTACCCTATATGCGGTCTATTTGCTGGTGAGCTACCAGGCACCAAATCAATACAGTGATCCTCGGGTCTCTCAAGAGGTAACTCTCCTGGCAATTCGTCTGCAAAACAATCTTTGAAAATTTCAGCCTATCGCTCATAAGAGTATCTACCTGTACATCATCATTTTTAACATTTTCACGTACAAAAACCAAGTACACAGGCAAGCTCCCGAGCTCCCCTCCCCCCTTCGCCCAGCGTTGCCTGCGCCCCCCGCCCCCCCCCCTTCTCGCTCTTTCCACCAACCCCCACCCCCCCCCCCCCGCGTCCCCGGCCTTCCCCCCTTTCTTTTCTCTGAGGCCCCCCCTTCCTCTCCTTTTTTTCTTTCCTTCCTCCTCTTCATTTCCCCTCCCCTCTCCTCTCCTCTCTCCCCTCCCATGCAGGTTGGTGCTTCCTGACTTCTGGGGTTTGCAACTTTACTCGACAACCTTCGGCCTATTCTAGCGGTCTTCACTCTCATGAGGACTCCATGTTAGCCGCTCCATCATCCCTGACCGAAGCCGCCGTTGCTTGTGTTTCCTTCTCCGAAGCGGATCTACAGGTTCTTGCCACGATTGTTGCCTCACTTGAGGCCTCCACCCTCGTCTGCAAAATTGTTGGTAGCCACCCTGCACGTGGACAGCTCAGGGATCTTTTTCAGGCCAGCCTCATTGGCGAACCTGCAAAGATCACCGATATTCACCCTCTGGGACGCGGATACTACCAAGTGGAGTTTGACTCGCCATCAGCGTCAGACCGAGTCGTGTAGCTGAGTCCCCTTACACTACGTACGGCGCAAGCCTTCTTTGCACGGTGGCAACACGGCTTCGATCCAACATCTGACCTATTGGTTGGCATTTCGGGCTTCTCAGTGACAATTTGCTTTCCAGGCCTCAGGAGGGAGTACCTTCCTCCTCTCCTGGTGATTGGTGGTGCCATCGGGAGAGTGATGGAGTCCCCACCCCCCCCCCCCCCCCGGGGCTGCCTCGGCCCTCGCAACACCAGCTGGGATCCCATCCCTCCACATCTGTGTGCACTCACCAAAGTCTGTACCGCATTGTATATCTATTCCTAGCCTCCACGGCGATCCCATACAGCGACGCGTGGAGTATTCTGGCCTTCCAGGCCAATGCTTCATTTGCAGACAGATGGATCATTTAGCCAAAGCTTGCCCTTGGCGGCAGTCTAGGAGACCACCTCCGGTGATTCCTCCCGCTGACTCTCACCAGGGGGTAGAGAGAGAGGCATGCCCTCATGCAACAGAGCACCAAGCCCCGACTCCGGGTGACCCAGCGGACGACGAGTGGCGAACGGTTAGCGGGCTGCCAAACGACCACCAGAGCCGAGTGCCGCCACACGCGCCAAGCTAGGAGATCTCAAGAGAATTAAGTTCTGTCAGAGAACCGTTACGAGCATTTATCTCAGCATTCTCCCATTGGTGACGCGCCCTCTCCAGTCTCGGAGCGGGCCCCTCCGGCCCCACCAGTATGGCGGCCGATCCCTCATCAAGATCCCGGACCCTTGTGTTTTGAGAGGCCAGTGGGCCAATCCCCTCAGCTTTCCTCTCTAGTGATTCCCTCACAGCAGCCCCACCCTCACGCCGCCTCCCCCAGTCTCGACACCAACTATTCCCACCACAGTGCACTTCGCTCCGCCTTTATCATCCGCGTGCCCCCCCCCCTCCCCCCCCTCTTTGTGCCTCTCCAAAGCACTCTCGTCGCCCCCCAGCAACCGCTGACCCAAAGCAGAGGCAGCCGCGCGAGATCAATCGCTTGATTCACCAATTTTCTGAGCCAATGGAGAGGATCATCACCGCCTCCCCGGTGAGGGCTCTCCTGCCAGAGTCCCCAGGTGGGGCCCCCACGATCCTGGGACAGTCTGTGGACTACAGTTTCTTCCAGTGTCTACCGACAGGAAGGACCAACATGTTTGAGGAGACAGTAGCCCCGATTCCGGTATGTGTTGTTTTTCACCACTCCAGGCCCTCTACGCCAAGTAATGGCGCAATGATCTTCTCTTTCCCCTTTAGTACAACCCCAAGGACAGAGTGGGATGGTGCTAGTTGCCATCTAGGGTCAGGCAATTGAGCTCTCCCACCATCTCCACGATCTCTGCATCACCGGCATTCTCACCCATTTCTAGCCTCTGGCTAGGATGGAGCTTGGAGGTTCAGCCCATCGAAGCTAAGACGGGAAGATGGTAGTCTCCAGTCTGGAGGTGCTACTCTTTGTGTTCATGCATACTTCTGTTGTGGTACCTCTTCTCCCCTCTTACAGATACCTCGATTGTGATCAATGGAGTCTGGAGCATGCATATGCGCGCGCTCATACATAGTGGTGTCCCATGGAGGACAGGATCAATGCCCACCTAGCGCGCCTTCGCCCCCGCACGGATTGTGATTATTCCCCATCTAAACCCTTGCCTAAGACTCTTAAAGTGGAGGGCAGTTTCGCTAGTGCCGCATCACACAGAGATTGATATGCGGATTGTTTCATGGAACATTCACGGTTTAGAGGGGCCTCAGTGCTTTCATAGACGAGGCGAGCTCCAGAGGGCCATAGTGGAGAGACCCATAGACATCCTTTTCCTCCGAGAGTATCATTTCTCAGAGGGGCGCACCCGCAGATGCCCCAACCTCTCTAGACTAGAGAGCTTTTACGTTGATGAGTGGGCTTGCAGCCAAGGGGGTATGATTGGTATTTTGGCAATCTTGATTGGTATGTTTGAGGAGCACTCTTGCCTCTCTACAGTGGCTTCGGGAGAGGTCCCCGGATAGCCAGTGGATCAAGTGTCAGCTTGCCACCGCTCGCACAGAGATTAGATCCATCATCGAGGAGAGGAGAGTGCAGTACAGGTATCATGCCAGGGCCTCTTTCTGGACTTAGGCAAGCGACAGAGTCACAAGGGGTGTCTTTGAGATAGCCGGCCCCCATAGGAGGAGAGACAATATTCGCAACAGGTTGCGTGGCCAGGATGGAGCTATTGTTTCAAATCCCCTCTAGGTGAGAGCCATCGCCACGGACTTTTTTCGATCCCTCCTCACGCGTGCCCCAGCATCTCCACAGGTGGTGGATGCACGAGAGAGGATCTGGCGGCATACGAGGGAGGTGATAGATTGGAGATCCAACAGTGAAGACCCATCACTCTTCTAGGGGACAGCCTATGAGATCTTGGCCACGGCTATCAGCACAGGAGACTTTAGCCTTTTCTCCCAAACTTGATCCATGACACTCAGACCGGCTTTGTTTAGGATCGAAGCATTCTCGACGACATCTTTACCTTCTGGGAGGCGACAGCTTCGGCCAAGATGCGGCAGCAAGACCTCATTGTGCTACTCCTAGATATTGAGAAAGCTTATGATAGGGTGGATTGGAGATTTCTGGAGCCGGATGGGATTCCCCATGGAGTGGATTTGTGGAGTCTCATTACTTTACTCAGCCTCACACAGCCAGTTTCTCATTAAGGGAGCCCATGGAGACAGATTTCCACTCTCTCGCTCGGTCAGACAGGGTTGTCCTTTGGCACCTTACCTCTTCCTATTCATCGTCAAGGCCATGAGTAGTTTTCTCTCCGCCCAAGAGACTGGGCTTCAGAGACTGCATCTTCCCCTCCACACATAGGAGGAGCTGCTGGACTCAGAGTTTGCAAACAACGTAGCAGCTTTCTTTGCACGAGATACGGAAAATCTATAGAGATTTGCGGAGGCGATCTAGGTTTTCTGTTGCGCATCAGGATCACAGATCAACTGGCACAAGTCGTGTGGTTTTTGGCTAGGCTCAACACCCGCCCCGACTTGGCGACCAATTGAGGATTTCCAATGGATCTCGAGGGGTACTCTAGTTCGATATCTCGGTTGCCAGGTTGGCATTGATATCTCGCCCGAGCAGCAGCTCGCTTCTTTTGAGTATTCGGAAGAAGCTTCTTAATTGGAGCTCGGCGAGGCTCTCCCTAGTAGGCAGAGTGGTGGTGGCAAACCAGGCCAACATGTGGTACATCACTTCGTGCTGGGCATTTTCTCGGGCATGCATTGGCTAGGTACAACGATTGATCCGGAACTTCTTGTGGACCGGAAGTGATGGGAGGCTAGCCAGGGCCAAGGTGGCATGGAGAGTGATTATTCAACCACGTCGCAGAGGGGGCCTAGGCCTCATCGACCTGGCTATTCAGAGTCGTGCCCTACTGGGCAAGCTAATTGTTAGAGGCCTCCTCCTCGGTGGTGAGCCTTAGAAGGATTTCCTATTGGCCCAGATTTCAGCCGCACTCCGAGTCTTGGGGGCCCTTGGCCACAGAGTATCAAATGGATCTTCACAGAGATGCGAGCCCGTGGTTTTAGCTTGGCCTAGAAGAATAGATTTGCAACCAATTTACTTCGTGCTTGGGAGCACCTTAGGCCTGCCATTAGACAGACAGCTCCAATTGCCTCAAAGGACTTCGACAACCTTTGGTTTGGAACCCCTGATCCGTCTACCCAGTGGCCACATGCTAGGGACCCGTCCGCATGTTTCTTGGGGTGCCTTGAGCATGGGACCAGCCAGGTCTCTTGGAGTTTGGATCGCCCACAAACAATTCCCTTCGGAGGTGCAAGAGAGAGGCCTGACAGGGATCCGGGGTAGAGATAGACTCAACATCAACATTAACTCAGCTATCCCTCAGGAGTGGCAGACTCCTATTCCAGACCCGACCCCCCCAGTGTGGCTAGGTGTGTTCACCAGACACAATATCCTAGTGGCAATCCACAGAGCAGATAAGGGCAGTGGTCTGCTCACTTTTTCTATTGGATCCCATGGCAAACTAGATAGATTAGAGCTTTCCTTGGAGGACTTCAGAGGCTGCACCTTGCAGAGAGTGAGGGTGAGGGTGATTGGTTTTCGGGCGCGGGAATGGCACATTGATCAAACACCGGCCAAAGTGGCCAGAGAGAGACTATGGTGGGTATGGATTTAGGAGTGCCGACCTCTCACGTGCCTTCACTGGGATCCGGGAGAGTGGACTTGGCATGATCCAACAGCTAGGCTGGAGGATCCAGATGCCTGAGATAGATGGCACACCGGTAGCAACAACACATTGGCAATCTCAAGGCCTCTCACAGCGTTTCCTTTCGGATTTCAGGGGACAACTTTCGGCCAAGAAAGATCACTCTCTTTCTTTGGTTGGTGGCACAGGAGAGTTTGGCGGTCGGTACTTGGTGGCACATAGCAGTTGGTGGTCGACCAACGGCTTGCCCGTGGTGCGGCCACCCCCAGGAGACTCAGAGACATTGCCTTTGGGATTGCCCAAAGGCTCAGCAGATTTGGCAGCAGATTCTCCGCATCTTCGCTATGGACAGGGCATCAACCCGGATCATCACATGGAGCACTGTTGCTTGGGCCACAGAGGCTGGAGTGGTCAAGGCTTATGAGAAGGATGGGGGAGGGCTAGGCCTATCTCTCACCATCGTATTCCCAGTCACAGTCCCACCTACAGGCGATTGGCGACCAGGCTCATGCCAGAGATGGGAGATTTGCAGTAGCATAGCAACCTGGCACATTTGGCGTGCTAGATGCAACGATGCCATCGAGGGTACCCACACTCCGTCAGTAGAGACCATCAGAAGCATATGGCTTGGTATCATTCACACCCTCCGTGGTCAATGGGGAAAGTTACAGGGAGGTTCTGACCGCATGATGCGAAAGCGACGGGAAGCTTTCTTGAGACTTTGGAGGCTCGACCCTTTCCTCACAGTAGAGGTAGTGACCCCATTTGGCATTACAAACCACCAATACCTCTCACCCCTTCACATCCAGATTGACGGACAGTGCTTCCAGACACATTTCCAGGAGCCCACGACGAAGGGCTGGATTTTTGACACCCTCGTCACACCAGCCTTGATGTATGGAAAAGCCTTCTAGGGCCAGATTTATCCGATGAGGATTGGCAGCGAGTTGAGAGGCCCCAAGTCATGATGTTCTCCCGTATGATCCGTAGCGAGCCATCAGTCCCACACTAGATTATCCAAGCAGAGTTTGTTGCAGCCCCGATGGTAGTGGATACACTCTTCCAGACAATCACATACCTCCATCGCATCAGTCACATGGATCCCCACACGTACCTGGGGCTTGCCCTGGAGTCCTCAAGACAGTAGCACTTGAGGGCCACTCTGGAGTATGGTATGCATTAGTTTCCACTTGGTTCTTAGTATATGGGTTCCGCATGGACCGCCTACCCCCCCTTCGGTACAGTTTGGACTCCCCTTTTCTCCGGCTCTCTCATGAGGATACCAACCGGGTTATCCGGTTAGATCTTCTCAGCCTCTAAACCCATTGCACATGGATCACACCTCCGGAGCTCCCCACGAAGATGCACTTCTACAGAGATCACTTCCTCACACTCACTGAGGATGGATTCATCTAGCAGCCGGGCTACTTGAGTGTTCACATGTCCCATGCCATGCGGATTGCGATTGGCCAGATACGGATTTCATCCCACCGCCTCAGAGTGGAAACAAGTAGAGCTGAGCACATCTTTAGAGCTGGGAAGCTCATACGGAGACCTAGAGAGGAGAGGACCTGTCGATTATGCCACACTGTGGTTGAGACAGAGGAGCATTACATATGCCGTTGCCCAGTATACTATGAGATCCGTGGGAGGTTTCACTGTCTATTTCGTGAGGGATTTGGTCCACTCTCCAGGATCATTGACTTCCAGGACCAGCGTTGCCTAGGCCTCTTCCTGCTTGAGCTCCGCAGACACAGGGACACCTTCTTGAGATAGCTTCGGCCCCAACCACCCCGCCCCCTCCCTCACCAACCAAGCATCACCAGTTTCTTCTGGAACCAAGAGGTGGAGGACACCGATATAGTGGATCTTGTGGACCCTCCACGAGCTACTCCGAACCTACCTCACCCGAGAGGAGCTACCTCAAACCGAGCCTCTGCACTCCAATGTGCCCGACGCCCCCGGACACCGGCTATCGGCCACGATCACCTCATCAGCTCGCTCCAAATCCAGGACATGCTCCACCGCCATCGAGCTATGTTTCCACGTGACATAGCGGAGGGAGACCTCTCGGCCATACTCATTAGCCCCATGCTTGATATTTTGGAGAGTGGTATACCATCTACTCGGAGTTGATGCTGCTCTCATGTTTCTATGTTCTTAGTATTCCATGATGAGTTTCCATGGACAGTTTTGTATCACCCCAGTGAGATAGCTATGTTTATGTTTTCTTTCTGTTTTATTTTCCATTCCATGATGAGATATGCCATGGCCATTATTGTATCACTTTGGTCTCATAGGCATATCTTTCTTTCTCTAGTCACCTCGAGGAGTCACCCTGGATAGAGCTGGAGAGCTATGTAGAGCACAACGTCCACGACCCGCTAGGCCGCGGCCCCAGCCAAGACATTATCAGAGGATACAGGCGATATTGGCACAACGTTGTGCGGCATGACCTCGGCACTTCAGCCTGTCTATGCTGGATCGACCTATGCGAGACATTATGGGATGAGTCTATCTCAGCTGCTTCCCATAGCCTACCATTTTTCCAGTTCCACACTTTTATCAGATATGCCTTTTTCTGGCAGTTGTATCAGGCCACTAGTTCCTCTTTGGCCACATATTATAGCTAGTGGTTTTTCAGTTTAAGCTTTTCATTTTCTACTCGGGACATTAAGTTTCCTTGAGTTTTGGATGTATTGGTACTTTTGTCTCATAGGCCACGTTGGCCTCTTGTAGACGTTACTATGTCTTTCTTTCTTTCTCTCCAAACTAGGTGCGGACAAGCTCCCAATACTAGCAGACACATCGATCCCCATCTTGCTGTATGTAGATGGCATATTGTTTATTTTAGATTCAGCAAAAGGGGTTGCAGAGACATCTCTAAGCATTACAAGCCTTTGGTGGGTACACGACTTGTACACAACAAGTGCAGTCGGGTACAGCAAGTATACAACAAGTACAGTTGAGTACAACAAAGTACACAACAGGTGCAGCCGGATACAACAGGTACATCACATGAACAGTCGAGTACAACAGGTACACAACAGATACAGTCGGGTACAGCAAAGTAAATCGCAGGTACAGTAGATACACATGTACAATCGGGTGCAGCCGGTGCACAACAGGTAAAAAGCTACTTCGTGGATAAGTGAAGAGGAAGGAGGAGTTGGTAAATCGGGTCCTATGGGCTTGTGACACATGGCAAGGCCCCCCCCCCCTTTAATGAAGGTGGGCACGTCTATAAGGTGTCCCCTCATTAAATTGGACCACGTGAAGGCTAACAAGGTCAAAGTGCCCAAAGCTTGGGTTGGCCATTCATGGACCTTGGGCCGCCCCAGGCCCTAGCCAGCGACCAGTGCCCAACTTTAATGAATGTGAACTACAAAGGTTATAAAACCTTTAAAATAATAAACAAGGGTTTAATTGGATACTTACCACCTGTTCACATGCCACAAACCATGTTAGAATATAGGGCATTCGCACAGTTCCCTTGCCCATGAACTAGACACATCAAGTCACACGAAAACAAGTCACGTGAAACCAGTTTCAAGCAAGCAGAGATGCGTGCACATGCATTATACAATGGATATATCTCCCGTTCTTGGAACTTGTAAATAACTAGTCTTCCTGAGCACGAAACTCGCTCAGTTTCATGTTCAAGAAACTAGTTTCAAGCAAGTAGAGATGCGTGCACATGCATTGTTGAATGGATATATCTCCCGTTCCTAGAACCTGTAAATAACAGGTCTTCCCAAGCATGAACATGGCCACACTACAGGCAACATGAGGCCTAGCCTAGAGTAGGTGACACGAATCGTGGCCTCAATACGGGTGACACGAAGCTCCATGGCCTCCTGTACCTTGGCACGAAACAGGGAAAGTCCACTTGGGCGGCCAAATGGTGGCATTCACATCTGGTGGTATCCAAGCATCATTACACATATGCAGAACCCTGTTGGGATTACCATATCCTATACGTGCCTGAAGTTGCTTTTACTAGTCCTATTTTCGCCATGTGCCCACAGCAGCCCAGACCAAGTTGAGGAAAGGATATAAGTG
The DNA here is from genome assembly GCF_041138505.1 of Cibotium barometz. Taxonomy (NCBI): domain Eukaryota; kingdom Viridiplantae; phylum Streptophyta; class Polypodiopsida; order Cyatheales; family Cibotiaceae; genus Cibotium; species Cibotium barometz. The sequence goes on along the minus strand of NC_141074.1, from coordinate 32,991,594 downwards.
GGCAGCCTCTCCTATTAGGATGGGCTGCCCACAAGCAACAGATTTACACAGATGGACAATATGGTAGGTGAGTGTCTCTGTCTGCTTCACACTTGTGGGACACCTAAACACACATGCCACTCTTCAACACCATGCTACACAAGCTCTCAACATCATGACTCATCCCGTGCTGAACCTTTAAACAAATACTCAACCTCCAACTAACGACATCATGATGGCACTGCTCATTAATTGTGGTGTTCTTTTCTTTCCTCAAGTATGACAAACCAAACTCGACCTCCAACTAATGACATCATGGATGGCACTGCTCATTATTGTAGTGTTAGTTTCTTTCCTCAAGTATGACAAACCAAACTTAAAAGACAGTGCTGCCAAAAAACTACCTCTTCCTTAGGCACTTTAATGTCATCCAGGGTACCAGCTACATCTTCCTTGCTATCACTTTCCTCCTACACAAATAAACACACGTGAAAAAATTGCACAATCATAGTGTAGCTCGATAGACTAGACCCTATCATAGAAAAGAAGCAATTTGAAAGCGTGGACAACTTCTGAGTAGTCTACATGAGCCAGCACTCTTAAAAATAAATATATGTATGTATGTTAAATCAACAAGTGGATGGATGGATGGATGTGCGCGCATGCATGTACTTGCGTGTGCCTACAAGGTCACAACTCTCTTTCCCAGCCATTGTAGCACGTGTGTGTGTATGTGTACATAAATATGTATCTGTATATGTATGTGCTTGTGCCTGTGAAAACTGTGTATTATGTATGTATGTATGTGTACATGAATGTGTATCTGTCTATGTATGCACTTGTGCCTCTGCTTGTGCCTGTATATTTATGCACTTGTGCCTGTAAAAACTGTTGCTTTTTCAAATCATGAAATAGCCAGTGGAGACCTTAACTGGATTTTGAAAGTCTGTCATATGCTCCTCCTGCTTTAGTCGCTTTGAGGCTTGATCAACAAGTGATGGTGCAGGCCTCCTGAGAAGGAAATATATCTTATCAAGCACCTGTAAGCCAAAGCACTCAATCTCTCTGCAACTTCTAATCTATCTACTAAACAAGTTCCGCAAAATTTTCAACCTAATAAGCTCATGCAAAAAATACTCTACTTCAGAATGCAGGATGCTGCATGAAAATGGTGATGCATAGTTAATGACGACCAGCTTCAAAAAAAACTTTTAACACCTACTTGAGTCGACATTAATTATCTAATGATGATAAACCCTAAAGGGATGTTGTTTTTTATAAAACAATTTGTGCCCCCGTCCACCCTGCCCAAGATTAATGTTAGTAACTTTAAGCTATATACTTCCGTTCCTCCCTCCCTTGAACTAATTGATTGAATTTTGATTCTCCAGAAACTAGGGCCCCTATTTGACTGAATCAAAATTCAGAATGCAAACACCCAATGAAGTGCATGAAAATGGACATCCTATTTGCATTCTTTTTAACCAAAGCAAAACCAAGACTTCACTTTGCCCAAGTGACTATCCCACTACGCTCACTCCGTGCTGGATTTCTCAAGCCATCATCCTCACCATTAATTGAGTACATTCTGGAGCATCTCAATGGTGCTAAGTATTTTTTCAAGATAGATCTCAAGAGTGGCTACCATCTGTTGGCATTCACACAAACAGAGAGCAAGCTATGGAGGGTGGAAGATATCCATGATGTGAGTGTGAAAAGAGAGATGAGAATTCAAGGAGAGAGATGAAGTTCAAGCCATGACAATGGAGAGAGAGAGAGAGAGAGGTGATAGACCACAAGAGAGAGATATTGCACAACTCAAATGATACATATACCGTCATAAGGCTAGATGAATATGAACTCACGAAGAAGAAAGAAGAGAATCACCAAAAACAAACAAAATTAAAAAAGGCTTAATAGAGACACCCAAAAAATAATAATAATAATAATAATAGTAATAACAACTTGCAAAAATAGACAAATACATAACTAAATCACACACACACAAATTCTTTATTGAACCACAACAAAAGAATTTCTAAGAAACAAGTTAAACAAATTTTTAATGACTAATTAGCAAAACAAACATTAAATGATTAATTCACTAAAACAAAACAAGTCAAGACAAGAATACAAAAAGTGCTTACTTTACCTCAAAAATTGTCCAATCATGAAGTATAAGATCATCAACTTCATCATGCATAGCATGGACTAGGTGCTACGACATAGAATTATAAGAACCAACCCAGTACATGCTTTTATAGGCATCAAGCCTCATCTTTTAACCTAGACCTTAATGAGTGGTGTTGTTCAACTCAAATGATACTCATATAATTATAAGAACCAATCCAGTACATGCTTTTATAGGCATCAAGCCTCATCTTTTGACCTAGACCTTAATAAGGGATGTTCACACACTAAGGGGGTGTTCACACCAATGGACACACCAACTTGTTAGCACATTCATCCCCAGATTCTGCTCTTTTATTTTATTTTATTTTTTGAGGAAACACAGATTCTGCTCTTTTATGGTGACCATTTGGTCCCTTTTGCATGGCCCTTGCTTGTGGGCTGGCCACCCCTTTTTCTAGTATTTTTCTAGGATTTTTCCCAGCTTTTCTGGCATTTTCCAGTCGGCCTGTCCAATAGCTCCAATCGGCCTGTTTTGCAGCTCCAGCCGGCCAGCTTACATCTACTATATATAGTGAGTGCTCGCCTCTCATCATTCATTCAGTCTTGTACATATTTTGCTCCCTCACTTATGAGACTTGTAGTGTCTCTTGCTTGGGACTGTTTTGCTTCAGTATATTCAGCATAGTTTGCTCCATCTCTCTCTCTCTCTCTCTCTCTCTCTCTCTCTCTCTCTCTCTCTCTTCAGCACATTCTAGTGCCACTCTGCTTCCGCTCTGTGCACTCTTTCATGGTATCATCGCTCCCAGTTTAGCAACCTCTTTGCTGCCCCAGATTCAGCACTGTTTTCAGCACCTCCTTCGCTGCGTTTTCCTACAAATCTGCAGCTCTTTCATGCTGCATTTTCTGGACTGAACCTGCTGGTCGTTTCGCCTCTGTGTTTTCTCTCAGATCTGCAGCTTCCTTTGCTGCGTTTTCTGGACTGAACCTGCTGGTGTTGTGCCTTGTTTGACCAGCGTTTTCTATTCCACGTGGAGTTTGGGACATAGGCGGCCTGTTTTTTCAGGACAGCAGCTTCTTTTGCTGCGTTTTCCTCTCCCGTGGGCTTGCTCCTTTGGAAAGGGGGTCTTTGGTGTTGCAGGCTTTGGTGGCACTCTTGGTACCTCTGGAGGACACTTCTACTTCAAAGTTTGTGCATTTTTTTCTTGAGATTGAGCCCAAGCTTTTGTGATAGCTGCACCGACTTCTCTTCATATGTTTGCTTAGTCTGCCAAGTTGGATGGTTCCAACTACACCCAATGGAAGGTGAAGGTGAAATCGGCCTTGCATGGCGTGGATCTTTGGGATTGGCTTGTTACAGCGGCCAATGCCACCCCTCCCACCCTTGCTTCCGGTGATGCGACTCAAGCACAGATTGATATTTGGCAGTCAAATGATCGACGCGTTTTCTCCTTTCTTATGTTGAACTGTCAAGATTCTATTCTCTCTCATGTGCGTACAGCAGATGCTGCACATGAAGTTTGGAAGGCTTTTGTAAATCTCTATGAGATTATGTCTCTGGGTCGGATTTTAGCGTTGGAAAAGCAACTTATGAACTTATCAGTTTCTGCCTTTCCATCTTTATCTGCTTTCATCTCGAAGATGAAAGACCTCCGAGACGAGCTTGCTTTTTGTGGCAAGGACATCTCCACAGAGGACATGGCTATTCGGTTGCTCTCCCAAACTTCCAAAGAGATTTGATGCATACTTTCAGTCTCTTGTTTCTTCTCCTCGTCCTGTTCCAGTTACTTGGGAGGAAGTTCTCCCCTCCGTTATGCAGATTGAGTCTCGCTTTGAGAAGCGGATTGACACTTCTAGTGGCCCTGATGGAGCTTTGGTAGCGCAAGATAAAGGGAAGAATCAACAAAAGAAAGGAAAAGGGGGTTCTGACAAGAATTCCAAGGATACCGATGAAACCGGCCTCTAGTAGAAACCAAAGTGCGGTAGACTAGCAGTCACCCTTCCACTTGTAGTCCAGATATAAAAACAAATTTGATTGGAGCTAGAGTGTCCCAAATCTGAAATGAAAACGACACCTGTTGGCCCCAAAGCTTGGCGCCCCTTGCGGTATTTCTTTATTTAATTTCAAAAAGATGTAGAGCTGAATACAACAAAACTAGCCAGGAGAATACACCTGTATGTCCAATCTGGCAGCCCACAAGACCTCTTAGCACAGAGGATTCACACACAGATCTGTGTCCCACAAAAGCAACACTCTGTGTTTCCCTCTGATCAGCCAAGACCATTAAGCAGGGTAGCCTTGAGCATACATCTGGCATATCCCATGTACATGGTTCCACAACTCAACACAAACATACATTCACTGTCCAATCTCTGTTTCCATCCTTTCAATCTACCATACCCCTCCTCTCACAAGGGGCCAGATAATACGACTCTGCAACAGACATAAGCCTCTGACACAACATTTAAGAAGATCTAACACTGTGGAGTTGACCATCTGTTTGTGGATGAAATGACGATGAAAACTTGAGAGTTGTACCCATGTTGTCAAACAACCCTCTCCAGAACAAACTCGTCATCCGTGGATCACGGTCACTAATGATAGACGTAGGCAAGCCATGATACTTGAAGATGTTCGCCATGAACAACTTCACCATATGATCCACTTTGATCGTCTTACGCACGGGAATGAAATGAGCCTGCTTACTGAACCTGCATATGATAGTCCAAATGCCATCATTGCCCGTTTGTGTCCGTGGAAGATCAAATATAAAATCCATGGCAATGCTCTCCCAAGGTCTATCTGGAATAGGTAAAGGCTGTAGTAATCCTGGTGTCTTTTGACGGTTAAACTTTACCTTCTGACATACGATGCATTGCCTAACAAAGGCATCAACATCTCTTCTCAAGGTTGGCCAATAAAAGAAAGTCTCCACTGCTTTTACCGTAGCGTCAATACCTCTATGACCTGCATACAGTGGAGCATGACTTTCAATCATAACCTTGAGGTGCAATGGCCTGGTAACACACAGTCTGCCATGCATCAATAAAAACCCATCTCTGAGAGTATAGTGCTCATGTCGCTGACCTTCAGACATCTGATCATACACCCTGCCGAAGTCCTCATCATGGGCATACTGCTCTTTCATTTCATCAAGCTCATGATGATAAGCAAGTGAAAGTGCTGAGACCTGTGGCTTGCGTGACAAAGCATCTGCCACTACATTCTTTTTGCCTTCCACATGCGCAATCTGGAAGTGAAACATAGACAAAAAGTTTGCCCATCGCATATGCTTCTCTGAAAGCTTAGTTTGCGTGAGGAAATAACGCAAGGTCTGATGATCTGTCTGCACAGTGAAATCAGCCCCAAGCAAATAGTGTTTCCATGTAGAAAGAGCATGGATTACAGCCAACATCTCTTTCTCATAAACCTGTAAATGCTTCTCGGCATCTTGCAATATTCTACTCTCATAGGCTATCACATGTCCCTCCTGCATGAGAACTGCCCCAATGCTACTTCCACATGCATCACACTGGACAACAAAAGTCTTTCCGAGATCCGGTAACACCAATACTGGATCCGAAGTAAGCTTTTCTTTGAGCTTTTTGAAGGCTGTAATTTCCCGATCAGCCCATCTAAACGGAGTTGCCTTCTTTGTTAAGGCATGAAGGGGCGAAGCAATTTCAGCAAAATACCGTATGTACCGCCTGTTAATAGGAACACAATCCTAGAAAGCTGCGTACATCATGCACGGTCCTCAAATCTGGCCAATTAATTGCTTCCACCTTCGCTGGATCCATACGGACTCCATGCTTAGACACAATATGCCCCAAGAAATGTATCTCTTGCAAAAAAAACTCACTCTTCTTGCCATTAATAACCAGCCTATGGTTCCTGAGTTCTGCAAATACAATGGCCAAATGCCTTCTATGCTCTTCCTCAATTTGTGAATGCACAATCATATCATCAAAGAATGTGCCCACAAACGCTCTATGAGACCTGAAAATCCTGTCCATCATTCTGTTAAATGTGGCAGGTGCATTTGTCAAACCAAAGGGCATAACCAAGAACTCATACAACCCAAACGTGGTTCAAAATGCTGTCTTATGCACATCCTTGGGTCTAATACGTATCTGATGATACCCGCTTTTCAAGTCAATACGACTAAAGACTGTGGAGCCCTGTAAGCGGTCCAAAATGTCATCGATCCTCGGAATGGGGAATCGATTCTTGATGGTATTCTTGTTCAGCGCCCTGTAGTCAATACACATGCGCCAAGAATCATCCTTCTTTTGCACTAAGAGTACAGGTGAGCAAAAGGGTGATGAGCTAGGCTGTATCAACCCTTTATTCAACAGCTCCTGTACCTGACTCATAATTTCTTCTTGTTGGGCTGCACTAACACGGTACGGCGGTCTATTTGGTGGAGTACTACCAGGAATTAGATCAATGGCATGATCTTCTGGCCTCTCCGGAGGAAGTTCCCCTGGCAATGACTCGGAAAAACAATCTTGGAACCCACATAAGAAATCAGTCCTGTCCTTATCTAACATAGACAAATTAGACTTAGACTCATCATCTTTTGCATCCTTTACATAAATCAAGTACGCAGAAAGATGCTTTTTCATTACTGATGAAATTGCCGAAGCTGATACAATAGGAACAGATTCCCCTTTAAGTTTTACATCCAAAACATGTTCTTTCCCTCTATGAGTCAGAGTGATTTTCCTATTGTATGTATCCACCACCGCATGTACTCTGTGGCACCATGGCATACCTAACAAAACATCACAGCCATCAAGTGGCATGATGAAAAACTCTTCGCTGTCCACATAACCCTGCAAATGAAGCCTGAGCTTCCCGATGATAGGAGTGACGGGTTCTGCATACCCTGGACAAGCCATGTTAGCCTCATATAACGGCCCCATCTCCTCTGCACGAATCCCCAATCGGCCAGCCAAATCCGGTGAAATAAAGTTGGCTCTAGCACCTGTGTCAAAGAATATCAAGGCATTTTGATCTCTCACTTTGCCCCATGCCCTGCACAACTCTGTCTCTTCACCACCTGGCTGTTCCCCAACAAGATCAGGAACTAACCCTGCAAAAGGTTTTGGTTTCTTTGACTTGGGCTCTCCTTTATGGTCAGAGTCCTTTTGGGACTTTCTCTTGGAACAATTAAATGACATATGTCCCTCTTCAGTACAGTAAAAACATTTCCAAGCATCTCTCAAAGCCTGTCTCTCCTCAGAAGTTCTCTTGGGCATTGGCAACTTCTTATACCGCGTCTCTGTAGACCCTTTAGCATCACGCGAAACATGCCCAGATTTTTCAGCTTTCTTGCTCGAGTTCTTACTTCCTTTAAACCCAGATGAGACTCCAGTGAGTAACGCATTAGCTGTCATAGCATTCTCTATCATCTGTGACATGTTCGTTACTCGAGTCTTAATACAATAGTCACGCACCTCCTTGGGCAGCCCACAACAATACTTCTCTACCTGCTCACACAAAGGCATTGCACGGTAAGAAGTAACTGGGAGTAAAGCTTCCCAAAACTTCTTGTTATAATCTTCCAAATTTTCACACTTTGAAGCATCCAACTTGTGCCATGCAGTCATAACATCCACCTCAAATGTAGATGTGAGCCATACGAAAGAGAACACCTGTTTAAATTGCACCCAAGTAGTTGGTGCCCTGCAGAAGAAGAGTAGACCACCACTGCAATGCATTGCCTTTGAGAAAAGTCGCAGCTTTTCTCACCTTTGAGGACTCCGTGTAATTACCCCCAAAAAAAGCAGCATCAAAGTGCTGTAAGAAGGTGAGTGTCTTTAATTTATATTTGGCTCCACTGAATGTATCAAATTTCACAGCAGCTCCCCCTTCCTTATAATCCTTCGCCTTTCCCATAGGCGTTAGATTATCATATGGAAGTGGCTTCGCAAGATTGCTGCCCCCAACATTCATGCCCATCATAGGGTCAACATTACCCATTCCCACACCTAGCATACCATACATTCCAGCCATGTTTCCAAACATACCATTATGCATACCGGGCTGCATGCCACCATACATATTTGCTTGCATTCCAGGTTGCATGCTCCCAAACATATTTCCTTGCATTCCGGACTGCATACCACCATACATATTCCCCTGCATACCAAGCTGAAAATTAGCTCCAAAAGTCCCTGGCATACCCATGCCTCCCTGAGGATAACCCCCAGTCATAGATTGGAACACCGAGCCACCACCAAAATAACCTGGATGCATAGTCTGCTGAGGAATAGATGGCTGTCCATAGAAGGAACTCTGAGAGTTAGCACCAAAAGCATGCTGCATGTTCGGAAACTGTCCAAAAGATGGATCCTGTGGGAAGGCACCACTATGACCCTGAGGAAGGTTCTTAGAACGCACCTTCTTCTTCTTCTCAGGCTCTGTACGGGATCTCATAAATTCAGCAAACTTCTCACTTTGTGTGAGCTGCATAAACACATCCATAACACCAGCCAAACGATTTTTAAACTGAGCATCATCTTCCTCTTTACTAGGCACATCTTCTGGCTGTGTTACATCCTCATAATGCTCATCATCTGCAGCCTGTTCTCCTGCAAGAATATCCTCGGATTCATTTCTCTCAGGAGAGGTCTCTTGCTCTTCCTCTTCATGATAAAAGTACTCGTCTTCTGTATCAGACATGTTGCTGAATTTTTCAGCGATGACTTTCCTCGAGTCAACCACGAGCTCACCCCCTTAATTAAGTTGATGATAGGTCCCGGGAACGGAACCTTGAAACCGGCCTCTGGTAGAAACCAAAGTGCGGTAGACTAGCAGTCACCCTTCCACTTGTAGTCCAGATATAAAAACAAATTTGATTGGAGCTAAAGTGCCCCAAATCTGAAATGAAAACGACACTTGTTGGCCCCAAAGCTTGGTGCCCCTTGCGGTATTTCTTTATTCAATTTCAAAAAGATGTAGAGCTGAATACAACAAAACCAGCCAGGAGAATACACCTGTATGTCCAATCTGGCAGCCCACAAGACCTCTTAGCACAGAGGATTCACACACAGATCTGTGTCCCACAAAAGCAACACTCGGTGTTTCCCTCTGATCAGCCAAGACCATTCAGCAGGGTAGCCTTGAGCATACATTTGGCATATCCCATGTACATGGTTCCACAACTCAGCACAAACATACATTCAATCTCTGTTTCCATCCTTTCAATCTGCCATACCCCTCCTTTCACAAGGGGCCAGATAATACGACTCTGCAACAACAGACATAAGCCAATGGAAAGAAAGATAGATGGACAAGTTCACAGCTTACCAAATCAGCTCGTGGTTCTGCACTTGCGAAGCCAATCGTACCAGTCTGTACTTGCCTTCTTGCAACCACTTGTCTGATGTACCAAATAACTCTGGGAAAGCTTTGCCTGCAGCTGGAGATGCACTGTTCCCTACTGTTCAGGTCTGAACAGATCTGCAACCAGCTGTACCTGCCCGTACAGGTCAGTAGAACACTACTGTACCTATCCGTACAGTTTCCACAGGTGCCTGGACTGTACTGGTCACTCCCCAACAGCAGCCGCCTGCTGACTGTATCTGTCAACGCAACCTGCTCCTGTCCTGTCCAGCGCCGCCTGCACCTGTCCTGTCCGTACGACTGTACCAGCAGTCCACGTGGCAGCTGTACTTGCCTGCACTGCCTGAAACTGCAACTGCAGTCGCCTGCAGCAGCCAGCAAAACAGAGATAACAGCCGCCTGACCTGCAGCAGCCGTACACAGTACCTGCTGTCCGTACAAAGCTGTACGGCTTGGCTGTACGGCCTGTTTTGCACAGAAAGCTCCAACAAAAACAACAGCCACACCCTATGCAGCAGTCGACTTGGCTTCCCCTCTTCTCCACGCTTGAGAACTTGCACGTTTTTCAAAAAGCTAGAGAGAGAGAGAGATGAGACTCCAAAAGTGGAGTTAACCCCTCTCCAAAATTATCCTAGGGCCCCAACTTTAATAAACATTAAAGTTCCCTAGGGGCCACTAAGGCCTAGGGGCAACCTATGAATAAAACATTAAAACATTAATGTTCTTGTTGCCCCCTTCACACCTAGAGATGTCCACACATCATTATCTCTGTCCGGGCACCCCAAATGTGAATCATTTAATATTTTTGCTCAGCAACCACCATGCCCACACTTGTGCTGTTCCATTTTCACAGGGTCATGACAACCGACAAGGATAAAGACAACAAATCTTCAAAGAATAAGGACATTGAATGTCATTATTGTGGCAAGAAGGGTCACAAGTCACCCCAATGTCACAAGAAGAAGCGTGATGAAGCAGCAAAGAACTCTTCCTCAACGGCGGTGTCTCAACCCAAGAAGGATGATGGCATTCTTCTCTTAGCAAATACTCGGCGTATACTTGCTCTTGTGACTTCTCAGTCACGGTCTTGGATTGTTGATAGCGGTGCTACTGCTCATATGACACCCCATCGAGATTGGTTCGAGGACTTTACTACCGGCGAGATCACTCTGGGTGATTCTTCTTCTGTGCCAATACATGGACATGGCACTATCCCCATCTTCTGTTCTGACGAGGACAAGAGGTACTTCTCTGACATTCTGTATATTCCAGATTTGGCTTTTAACCTTTTGTCAGTGAGTGCTCTTACAGCTCAGGGTGCGGAGGTGATCTTTTCTCGTTATGAGATTACCATTCATGATAAGGCGACTAGTAGCATCTTGGCTCAGGGAGTTTAAGATAGCGGTCTCTACAAGTTGACCGCTCTGCTTTCTTCTAGTGCTTCTTCTGCTCTTTGGCATGCTCGGTTTGGCCATTTGAGCTATCAGCTTCTGCAGCGAGCTTCGAAGGATGGGTTGGTTGAGGGATAATCGACCATCAAGGCTCCGTCTTCTGCTTGTTCCGCTTGTTTACAGGGGAAGCAACACCGAGCCGCCTTTCCGAAGGAGGTGACACACAAATCTTCGACATCACTTGCTCTCATTCATGCAGACTTATGTGGTCCTATGAGTACCGCGTCTTTAAGTAAGGCATTGTACATGCTCGTGATGGTGGATGATTTTACCAGATATACTTGGGTTTTCTTTCTGAAGACCAAGGATGAGACTTTTCAGCACTTCTGTGATTGGAGAGTTGAGGTGGAAAAAGAGACCGGTCACTCGGTCAAGGCTCTCAGGACCGACGGAGGGGGTGAGTTCACATCCCAGGAGTTTAAGCAATATTGCAAGACACATGGCATTCGGAGACAGCATACTACATCATATACTCCATCACAGAATGGAGTTGCAAAGAGGAAGAATAGGACCATTATGGAGATGACCCGTGCTATGCTTGAGCATTCTTCCCTACCTCGACATTTCTTGGCTGAGGCGGCTTCCACTGCTGTCTACATTTAGAACACGTCTCCTACTGCTGCTCTTCCAGATAAAACTCCATATGAGGCTTTCCATGGTGAGAAGCCCTCCGTTGTTCATTTCCGGATATTTGGGTGTACGGCGTATGTTCATGTGCCTAAGGAGCATCACTCCAAGTTGGACTCGAAGTCTCAGCGCATGACTTTTCTCGGATACAGCACTGTGTCTAAGGCATATCGTCTTTATGATCCTCAGGCCGGCAAAGTTGTTGTGAGCCGTGATGTGGTGTTCGACGAGACTCCTACATCTTCAGAGGGGAGTGGTGAGCTTCTTCTTCCTCCATCTCCGTCTCCGCCTCCTCCTCCTCCTCCTCCTGCTCCCGCTGCTTCTATTACACCTCCAGCTGAGGATACTCAGTCAGATGATAATGACCCTGCTCCTCCTCCGGCGAGTTCGAGCAGATCTGTACCTGGTTGGTATTATCACACAGTTCGTGATTCTGGGTTACGTGAGCTTCCTTATGCTCCTCCGCCTCGTTCTCTCCGGCGTTCTTCCAGAGTTACAGGGAAACAAATTCATGAGGACAACATGTTTGTTTATGTCTACTATCATTAATGGTCCTTCTGATCCCACTTCTGTAGACGAGGCTCTTTCACATGAGCCTTGGTGTCGTACTATGCAGGCAGAGCTGGATACTATCGAACGGAATGGCACTTGGATTTTGGTGCCTCGGCCACTGCAACGTAAGGTGATTAGTGTGCGTTGGATCATCAAATCAAAGTTCCGAGCTGATGGCAGCTTGGACAAGCACAAGGCGAGGTTGGTTGCCAAGGGTTATGCTCAGCACCCTGGAGTCAACTTCGATGAGACCTTCGCTCCGACGGCCCGGATGACTACCATTCGCACCGTTCTTGCACTTGAAGGACATCATAGATGGCCTGTTTTCCAAATGGACGTCAAGTCGGCTTTCGTGAATGGAGAGCTTACACAAGAGGTTTATATTGATCAGCCGCCAGGATTTGTTGTTCCGGGCAAACAAGATCATGTGTACCGACTGAAGAAGGCTTTATATGGTCTGAAGCAGGCTCCGCGGTTTTGGTACCAACGGATCGATGAGTTCTTTCAAAAGCCCGGCCTGCGCCGTTCTCACACAGATTCGAACCTTTATATCCTCCTTGAGAGGGGGTTGATTGTTATCATTGTGGTCTATGTTGATGACCTCATCTTTACAGGTCTCCCGATTGGACATATGCTTCGCAGTCAGTTTATTGAGTTCCTTCTCATCCAATCCCCGTCAGCAACATTGGCGGTGTGCTCTCAAAGTTCTTCGGTACTTGCGTGGCACTCTGGATTTTGGCATCTTTTATGGCCAAGGACGCACTCTTGTTGGATGGTTTGACTCAGACTGGGCTGGAGATCCACATACACGGCGTTCGACCACTGATTGTGTTTTTTCACTTGGGTCTAGAGCCATTTCTTGGAGCAGTAAAAAGCAGCCTACTGTGGCGATTTCCTCTATCGAGGCGGAGTACAGTGCACTTTGTTATGCTGCATGTGAGGCGATATGGTTGCGGAGATTATTGGAGGAGCTCGGCTGTCCTCCTACCAGACTACTCTTCTTTGGTGTGACAATCACAGTTGCATCGCCATTCCCAAGAACCCTGTGTTTCATGCTCGTACGAAACACATTGAGATTCAGTATCACTAAGTTCGTGAACGGGTTCTTGCTGGAGATTTGCGTTTGGAGTATTGTCCTTCCGCGGAGAATGCTGCAGATTGTTCACCAAGCCGGTTTCTCACGCTTCCTTGGCTCCTCATCTTCGGATTCTCGGAGTTTGTTCAACATCTAGTGCTAAGAGGGGGTGTTAGCACATTCATCCCCAGATTCTGCTCTTTTATGGTGCCCATTGGTCCCTTTTGCATGGCCCTTGCTTGTGGCCTGTTGCTTGTGGGCTGGCCACCCCTTTTTCTAGTATTTTTCTGGGATTTTTCCCAGCTTTTCTGGCATTTTCCAGTCGGCCTGTCCAGTAGCTCCAGTCGGCCTGTTTTGCAGCTCCAATCGGCCAGCTTACACCTACTATATATAGTGGGTGCTGGCCTCTCATCATTCATTCAGTCTTGTACATATTTTGCTCCCTCACTTATGAGACTTGTAGTGTCTCTTGCTTGGGATTGTTTTGCTTCAGTATATTCAGCATAGTTTGCTCCATCTCTCTCTCTCTCTTGCACTCTCTGTTCAGCACATTCTAGTACCACTCTGCTTCCGCTCTGTGCACTCTTTCACAACTCACTCTGAAATACCCAACAAACCCCCTTTGGAGTACTGGAGGTAATGCCTAACAAACCTTCAATAGTCTATATACTCCAACACTAGTAAAGAAACAAGACATGGTCCCCGCAACAACGGGCTCAGAAGCTCATGAGCATTGCTCAGGGGCATAAAAGCATGGCTCAGAGGCTCATGTGGCATGGCTCGCGAAAGACTTAGAGGTCATGTCTTGCCTCAGGAGACAAAGACAGCGTACATCAGTTCATCAAGACAACCCCCCCTCGCTCTAAGCAAGGGTAAAAAGGTAATGATGGAGTGTTACATAAAGGAAACAAAATATTCAAATTTCGGGGGACTTCCTAGACAGAGAAGCCATGACAACAAAATATTCAGATTTTGGGGGACTTCCCTGGCAAAGAACCCATGACTAATAATTGGAAATAGATAAATGTTTGGAAGTTTTAACCACTCCCCATGGCAGAAAGTTGATGATGATCTAATGTCGTCTTCTTATGCCGACATTTCCAAGATTCCAACACTTGCGCCAGGAATGGATAGGGGAGGCTAAGGGAGGGGGGAAGAAATAGAGGAAGGAGATGAGGGAGGGAAGGAGAAGGGGGAGAGGAACCACTGATGAGGGAGGGAAGGAGAAGGGCGAGAGGAACCACTGAAGGGAGGGGGGGATATCCTCGTCACTCACGACTAAATCCTCACAACAGTTACCTCAGGGGGAGGGGGGGTGTGGACACTGGGGGCACCTACATGGTGATCATGCCGACTGCGCGCTCCTGGGGAGGTGGGCGGCACACCAATAGCAAACGCCGTGTAGGGCCGCAGGCTGCCTGCCAATGGCTAGGGTCCTCCTATTGACCCTGCTAAGCCCGAGGGCGCATCAAGAGAGAGCAAGGAAGGGAGGCTCGGCTGGGCAGAAACCTCCATCCTGACCTCCGATCCTAATTCTCCTACTCTCTCCTGATGTGCCTGCTAAGTCCGAGGGGGGCGTCCTCTACCGGCCTATCACCGAGGGCAAGACCAAGCAAGGTGGCCCATCTGCCTACAGATGAAACACTGGCCAAGGAGACTGGCGTACTCTACCCGCTAAAGAATCGGGTCGCCTTGGAGGCTCAGAAGTGTAATAACCTACAGGAGAAGCAATGCAAACTCTAATGGAAGGTCGAAGCTGAGAGCTGGAGATCGTATGAAAAAAGGCAAGGGATGGCAGCCTCAGCCGAGGATGACCCGAGGATGACAGAGCCGAGGATGACAGAGCAACCATGGAGTCCTCCTGGAAGGTGAAGACCAAAAGCACTTACTCTTGCTGATGACAACCCAGAAGCAAACCACCTGCGTGAAGGGAGATGGGCAACAGACCGGGGCGGGGGGGGGGGGGGGGGGGGGCACGTAGGAAAGGGAAGCGGGGCGAGGCGACAGGTGGCACACACTGAAAGAAAAAACTCAAAGGGGCAAGGACGGGCAACGGCAAACTGAAGGAGGAGGTGGGCTCAAAACGGGCGCACAGCACAGGAAAGGGGAAGCCCAAGGGGGGGCGGGTTGGCACAACGAAGAGGAAGGCAGAGGGGGGCTAGGAGGAGGGCGAAAGAGCACACAAGAGGAAGGGAGCTGGGGCAGCGCACAGGAGGCCTGCACAGGACAGAACAGGGCAGCAAAGTGGAAAAGAGGGGGGGTGGTGGAAGGGCTGAAGCGAAAACAGGCGGGGCCGGGGGCCGGGGGAGGGGGGAGGGGGGGGGGTGGCGAAGGGGGCGAAGGGGCAGACTGAAAATGCAGGCAAGCAGTGGGAGCTCCAGCTTGAGCTCGCAATCGGTAATCATACTCTCTCAGCGCCTAAACTTAGATGGAAAACAATGCTTGCTTTCATGAAAGCATAAAAAGGTGACCCAAGTATGTCAAGTAAAAAGCACCGAATACAGACCTTGTGTGAAAGAGGCTGACACTTTCAGCATCCCTGTGACGTTTCGACTCATTGTCTTCAGCATCTGAATCAGAGAACTCTCCATCCCATTTTTGGCCTTTGACATGTGCATCCTCATCTTCCTCCTCCTATGTATAATTGCATGCGATAAATTAGCACGTGGAAGTACAAACCAACAGGTGGACCAAAATGGGTTCATAAAACAGAAGGCAGAGACTAAGGAAAAAGCTGCTCAGCTAGGGCCAACCCTGCTTTGCCTGCCATCCAACTCCCCAACCATCCCACAGACCAGGAGAATAGTATATCCAACATAATAAAAACTTTACTTTGAGAGAAAATTTGTACCTGTTCGGGCATTTCAGTATCTGGCGGCCGTTCCTGAAATTGAGGATTAGGCACATGATTCAGATTAGATAGATTCTCAAGAAGCTTATCCCTGATTTTTTGCAAAAAAGTTCTGGCATTCTGATTCTCCATGTTACTTGGAGTCACGTGGAGAGTATAATCTGGCCCAAAATACTCATAGTATTCATTATAGGGCATCTTGTCCTCCAGCTCCACACCCACCGCTACCGCCGTCTATATCAGCATAGATCATTGAATCAGAAACCAAGCCTTTAAGACTTGTGAGAAAATGCTAAAAAGCAGTGCAAAAAGACCAAACCTCGTAACACCAGCATCGTGCTACATTGCGAATAGTGTAGCCACCCCCTCCCACTAAGAGTAGCGGAACGTTGAAGGAGCGCATGAAACGCACACATTCTGCATGGCCCTTGATGGAAAGATTGAAGCAGCCCAACCTGTCACCAGAAAGTGAGTCGGCTCCACATTGAAGGACCACTGCTCCAGGCTGAAACACCTCCATTACCTTGGATATGATTGGCTTGAACAGAAACTGATAGCTCTCATCATCGATCCCATCATTGAGGGGCACATTTAAAGAGTAATACTTCCCGCTACCATGCCCGACATCCCTCAAATCACCTGTACCGGGAAAGTAGTCCCCAAACTTGTGAAAAGATACGGTCATAACCCTATCTGTTGTGTAAAACGCCTCCTCAACCCCATCACCATGGTGTATGTCGATATCTATGTACAGCACCCGCTGTAGCAAACCACAAGAATACTATAGAATCATAAATACAGAGCTTGATGGTAACAAGGCACATAATTGTACATATAATATCTCTTCAAGGATCACATGTACATATACCATCTCTTCATGGATCATAAATACATACTGGATGGTACTTCAGAAGCTCCAGTATGGCAAGCACGATGTCGTTGACATAGCAGAAGCCTGATGCTTCACATTTCTTTGCGTGATGCAGACCACCTGCCCAGTTGATGGCAATATCTGAATGATTATGGTTGAGCCTGACGGCCCCACCAACAGAACCACCAGCATAAGTCTGGCAAAATGAGTAAAGGCCATCAAAGACGGGGCAATCTTCCCCAACATTAAATCTTTTGAGTTGTCTCATCAGCTCGTGCTGGGTCTCGGGAGTCACCGATTTCAGAAATGAGATGTAATCATCAGCATGGAAGCGGCACAGGTCACTGACGCGAGCAGGAAAAGGCTTCAGCACTTCCATTTTCTGATGAAGCCCATAGTGCACTAAAAGGGAGTGTGTCATGCGGATGCGGTGTGGCTTCATGGGGTGCCCTTGCCCATAGTAATAGTTTCCCACATCAGAGTCATAAAAGTAGGCAACCTTTTTCTTCCTTCCTTCAGGACCAGCAGTTATAGAATTGCCGCCATCCATGTATGGGCTTTTGAGACCTCCAATGTCTTGAAAACTTGGACCAAAGTCGATAATGCCTATGATCACAGATGGCTTTCTTCAGTTCATCAAATTCTCTAATTTCAGGATAAGCACCCTGATCTAATTTAGAATGGCTACTTGTGAAGTGTGCTGTTTACAGAACCCAAAAAGAAAAGAAAGTCGAAAAGCAACTTCTTGCACCTGGTGCTGCTGGGTGGGATCAGGGGAAAGAGGGGTTGTTCGAATGTACCCGCTGCCAAACTAAAAAGCTTTCCACAAAAAGGGCAAGGACGGAAGTCTTCCCTCCAAGGTTTCCCTTGCTTTTCTGCAGGACCCAAAAAAAGAAGACACGCTAAACAGCAAAAAGCAGAAACCTGGTGGAGCACAACACAAGATTTGATGATGGTGAGCAGGAAATACTCTTCATAGCCCAGCTGCTGTAGAATTCAAGCTCTTCAAGTAAATCTCTACACGCAGGCAAAGTGGGTACCTTGGAGGTTGGCGCGAGCTTTCAAAAACGATGCCTTCGATGAAGAAATTTTGGTTCGTGACTCTCTGCAGTACACTAAACTGAGAAAATTTCTCTTCCTTTTAAGCCCAACTCCCCAACAGGAAGAACCGAGCAGTTTGCAAAGATTTATCTGCCCATCGCGAGACGCAACCGAATTCTTCTTGTGAGTAATATTTACAATAGTTAAAGCTACTTCCCCCCAAATATGTGGCAAACATGTTTGTTTTAAATGTGGTATATTCCAAGGTACTTCAGATTCTTCTGTTCTTGTAGATGACCGCATGAATTACGCGTGTCGGATTCTTCTGTTCTTGTAGATGACTGCATGAATTACACGTGTCAATTACTCGTGTTGCATGGTGTACGTGTGTCAACTTGCTTGTTGGTGTACTTGTTCAAAGGCTTGTCTGCGTGGAGCTTCTGGGCACTTCTCTACGTGGAGCCTCGGGGCGAACGTCTGCTAGGAGGTTCTAGGTGAATGTCTGCTCCACTTATGACGTTTTCCTTGCCAGCTGTTTGTGGGCTTCTCTGCGTGGAGCCTCTGGCCGGAGCTTCTGGGCGCTTCTCTACATGGAGCCTCTGGGTTCCAAGGTATCTTCGGATTCTTCTGTTGTGTTGTAGATGACCGCATGAGTTATGCATGTCAATTACTCGTGTTGCATGGTGTACGCGTGTTGACCTGCTTGGTGGTGTACGCATTCGAAGGCTTGTCTGCGTGAACTTATGGGCGCTTCTCTGCACATGGAGCCTCTAGCCAGAGCTTCTGGCCGGAGCTCTGCGTGGAGCCTCTAGGCAAACGTTTGCTAGGAGGTTCTAGGCGAATGTCTGCTCCGTTTATTATGTTTTCCATGCTAGCTGTTTCTAGGCTATCCTCTTATATGGTCGTCTTGTTTTGTTGTGCATGCCATGTTTGCCTCAGCATGCCTGAGCGCTCTCGTAGACATACGAAGGCGTCGTCGCCTTCGTAACTTCCTGGCGAACCTCCTCCTGCACAGCCACTGGACTCCAACAAGGAAAACCTGCCTCCTCGAATCCTTATGCCTCCTGAAGGTCCAACCGGTTTAGAAAATTTAAAAGGTGTCAAAGCAACGCTCGCTCCTCTGGTATGTAAATCTCTACGTTCATCTTATGTACGTTTTCCTCCCTTTGGTATGTATTTTTATGTTCCTTCGTCTACACATGTAACAAAGTTTGCTTTCGTTTTCATCTTTTCTGTTTAAAATATCTTAAATTTCTCGTTGGATTAAGTGACGTGCCACATCGGTACACGTCTCTGCACTTATGTTAATTTGTCTATGAGTCAAAAAAAAATATCCATGCCCACATTAGCCTATTTAGGATTATAATTTTCTTGCTTTTTAAAGGCCTTACTCAAATAAAAATCACCTAAGACCCTTTACAAGGCAAGAGAAGCAGCCCTCTTACCTTCTTTTTTGTGTTTACCCTGTAAGTGTTGCATTTCACGAGAGGGTACTAAAGGAAATGCCATACAGGCTTTGCCCCTCTACCTTGTGTGACCAGTGTAGAAGTGATGAGCACTCAATAATCATATACCATATATTTCATAAGTTAGTTCATAGTAATGAAAGATTAGAGCATCTAGATTGCTTTTAACTCGTGCAACACATAAAAGTTCTCTCAAAATAATTTTCTAAAGTGTAATCTATGCCATCTCTCCATTGCCCTAGACCATGGCCAAGTGCTTTGTTGACTCCTAGATAGTAATCTATTTCAATCCCTCTTTGGCCTTTTTAGTAATTATTGTGATTCTTTTTATTATAATTTTTAGCAATTATAGTGATTCCTTTGATTTGCAGAGGCCCTGTCTACATCACCTTTCATGACTCTCACTCCTCTTTAAATATCTTACATGTGGCACCACTTAAAGATTAACATCACTATTAGGTGTCTTTTGCATGATATGAATGCAATGTGCATCTGAAAGATTGCATGCTTCTTTCATAGCTTGTCAATTGAGACACAATTACGTCACTATAGTGTGATCAATATTTTGTCCTACTAGAATTTCATAGCCTTACATCATCATCTACAATCACTCAATGTTCAAATTAATCCAATGCTATTAAGCATCTATTACCAAATTAATCCAATGCTATTAAGCATCTATTACCAAATGAAGCACAAGACCAAGTCAAGAAAATTATGAATTGTAATTGTTTAATCTTCCAAAAAAAACTCGTCTTCTAATTACTTTTAGTGGTAGCCTTGAGCATCCCATGAACTATCTCATCCATCATTCTTGAGGTCTTTAAGATCTTTCCATTTTCTTGAAGGATGGAGATGCAAAAGAAAAACTAAGAAAGACACGGGATCCTATAAAGGTGTATTGTGAGAAAATTATTATGGAGACACACAAACACTAAAATTTAAAAACAATCTTGTGGACTCATTTATTATTTGGTGCAATGAAGCTTTATCACATATGTTAAGAATATTGTAGCTACTAAAGTATTATTAAAGTAGTAAAATCTTATGGACTCAAAAACGATCTTGTGGACTCATTTATTATTTGGTGCAATGAAGCTTTATCGTATATGTTAAGAATATTAAAGCTACTGAAGCATTATTAAAGTAGTAAAATCTTATGTTGCAATCTTATAAAAGATTTGCAACGATACTATATATCACGCATCATTTATTTTAATCTTATTTTTTATACGTGATTAATTAAGTGAAAGAATTAAAAAATATTTATTACCATAAGGTAACTAGAATCACCAATAGATTTTAAATAGAGGACAAGCAATGAGAGACTTGCTCGAGAGCTTCCCATAAATGACAAACCTTTAAAATATATATATATATATATATATATATATATATATATATATATATATTAATTCCACTTGGTACATAGCTTATCAATTTAGAGAGTAGAACGTACTAAGCCCAATGAGATCTCAAAATGCCCCTAATATTTGCACATATAAGTGTTTGAGCCATTAGCACTTAGCAATTTTGCACATATAAGTGTTTGAGCCATTAGCACTTAGCAATTTTGATGTTTATGTTAGACACTCAAGAGAGCTCTGTTTTTGCAATATTGATGTGGCAATACACAATTATGAGCACATAAACTAGAATCATGAGCTTACCAAAGGCATCTATTATCATGAGATGGAAGAGTTACAGCATCACTTCTTTGAATCCAAAAAAAGTACAAGTCCAAGAGAGGATTGAAGTCACAATATGAACTAGCAATTAATGTACCAAATATGCAACTCATCTTGGTGGGATTGGGGATGAGTATCCATAGGTGCAAAGCGCGGATCCATTGTTCCATCTAGATCTAGGTATTGTGTCCATGTTCAAAGTTATATCAACTTTAGGCACAAAATATGTATATTTAAAGCCATCAATGGATGGAACTTGTGAGTCACACCACAAATGCCACAAAACTAATTTGGCATTCCTATTATCTTGTAATTGATGAATTTGGATTTGGGAACCTTGTCAAGTCATCAACGAATGTTTCAAGAGCCTAACAATCAAAATAATGGAAATAAGAGGACACAATATCACACACAAAGGAGAAGAATGCATCGAAAGCAATGAACAATTCGATGATGGTGGGTCCCTAAGAACTTACTGTGGAACCATAGAAGGCAAACACATGGATCCAAGTTTTTCCAATGCTAGGTACTCTCAAGAAGAAGCTATGCCAAAGTTACCCCACCAAGGTAATCATTAATGCCACAAGTGAGGAGTTTTCATCCAAGCAATCAAGCTAAAAAAAACAAGGACAAATAACCGCATAAGGGTTGATCAAATCTGGAAGCAAATATGGTGTTGTAAAGCGATTCGAAAAACAGCTCTTAAACTGAACAAGAATGAAGAGGTGTAATCACTTAATAAGGGTGTCACACCATTGAGCAAACTAAGGAAGTCAACTTTGTAACCTCTACCCAAAGCAACATACTCAAGTATGCAACAACAGTAAAAGAAACATGGTTGCAAGTAGCATTGCAATTGGAACACAATGAAGACCTCCTAGGTATTAGGCCAAAAAAGGTTGCAAGTAGCATTGCAACTAGAACACAATGAAGACCTACTAGGTATTAGCTCCAAACATGGTTACAAGTAGCATAGCAACTGGAACACAATAAATTAGGTCCAAATTTGTGATAGGGATCCTTGAAGGGGATTCATTCGTGGTTTTAATATTTTTGTTTAAGGAGACAACTTACTTTGACCCAATCTTCTAGGGGCCCTTTAAGGGGATTCATTAGTGACTTTAATATTTTGACTTAAGAGACAACTTAGTTTGACTTGTCTTTTTTAGTAGTTATTTTATATTATCTAGTAGCTTAAGATGTGTCTCAAAACATGTATGCATTTTTTGGAGTCCTTATCATTATTGCATGCACTTTTGGAGTCCCTAACATTATTGCATGTACTTTTGGAGTCCTTATTGTCACTTTTTGGGTTCCCCCCCATTTCAAAATTCAAAATTCTTATTCTTCTCTCTCTTCTTTCTCTTCTTTTGGTGTCCTTATTATCGCTTTTGGGTCCCCCCCCCCAATTTCAAATTTCAAAAGTCAAAATTCTTCTCTCCTTCTTTGTTTTCTTTCCTCCAAAAAAGTGTATGTACTATTTGGAGTCCTTATCATTATTGCATGCACTTTTTGGAGCCTTTATCAACACCTTTTAAAGTCCTTATCATTATTGCATGCACTTTTTTGGAGTCATTATCATCACTTTTTTGGATTCCTTCCCAATTCAAAATTCTTCACTTCTCCTCCTCTTGTTTTCTCCTACCTCCTCCTCTTTTATCTTCTTTTCTCCTACTCCTCTCCTCCTTCTTTTCCTCCCCTCCTTTTCCCTCACCCCCCCCCTTCCCATCTCCATCTTCATTCTCATCCTCCTACCTTCCTCGTGTCCTTTTCCTCTCCTCCTCCTCCTCATTCACTCCCCTTTCCCATCTCCATCTTCTTTCTCACTCCTTTTCTCGTTATATCTCCTCTATCCATCCTTGTCTCATGTACATCTTCTCCATCCCTCCTTCCCCCTCTCCTCTCTCTACCTCTTTTTAATCCCTTTCTTTTGATTTTGATCATGAAAGTTAATTTATTTGATGTTTGAGGCCTTTTGTTAACCACTACATAGGTTAATATGGTTTCACCTGCCGAACCTATCGTAGGTGCTTTGCCATCTTACCTGCTTGAATGGGCTTTCACCTTTTGTAAGACGGTACTGGAACATAGAAAGCGGCCTTACCTTGTGCTTAATGTCAAATAGGGAAAGTCTAGAGACTCCATGTACGTAGTTGCTTAAGACTAGTAATAGAGGTCGGTGCTGGAACATATAAAGTGGCCTTACTCTGTACTTAATGTTAAATAGGAAAAGTCTATGGACTCCATGTATATAGTTTCTTAAGACTAGTAGTATATGTTAAACAATTTTTAAGTTTGGCTGGCCTGGTGTGGGAACTAGTCATTTGTATATAAGTCATTTTTTACAATATTAGCAGTACACAATCATTCCCTTGCAATAGTTTACTTACGAGCTCCTCTTCCCTCTTCTTGCTTGCTTATGTGTGCCATTGAATATTGCTTTCTTGATGGACGCATGCTAGATAAATTTGGTTATAGGTTGTCTTTTTGCATTAACTTCTTCTTCCCCCACCATTCTAAGCATTAAGAGCTCTACCTTCACCCCATTGACAAAGGAGCATTTTGGTATGATAATGGAGTGAGGACGTGATGGACGAGCTAGTGCACCCACATAGGAAAGTTGAAGTTTGTAACTCTAAGGTAAGGCCCAATGCCAAAACATATTTGGCACCACTACCAGGGACTAGTTAGCTTTGTTTTTCCATCCATTCTAAGCTATTGGGATCACCCAATATTGCTTGGTGTATGATGTCACACTCAGAAAAACATATGGTTTTGGAGTAATTAGATGTGTTTGTTTGTTGCTTTTGGTTTTGATTTGAAGTTTGTTTACATTAGGGCATTTTAGTGAGATTTTAGTTTCATTTATTAGAAGGGCAAAACCCTGGTTCATTAGTGATTTACGGGTGATTCACATGAAATTCAAGCCTAAGAAGCTTAGATTTCATTGGTTTGAGCCAAGAAATAGCTTAGCAATTGTGATTAGGAGTGGAATCTACTACGAAAACATGAGAATTGAGCTTCATTGGGGTGGGATTGTTAGTTTTATTCATGCATTTCATAATTATTCATAAAATTTTTGTGTATTATTGGATTGGTAGATTAGAATCATGCAAATCCATAAAAAAATATTTACAATTACTTGCACACCAACCATTCACGAGGATTAAGACCATTAATCACTCCCCATCAAGCCCAAAAAGTTTTAAAAAAACTAAGCTAAATCAACTCTTGAGTTGGGGATGTGATCCCATAATCTTGTGCAATAAGGCGTGAGTCTGGACACGTGAGCCATGAGCCGTGAGTCTACTAAACACGTGAGATGTGAGCTTGGACACAAAAGCCATAAGTCTAGAGGTAGGAATACTGAACATTGTACGGACCAATGACAGCATTGGGATTCATTGATGTGATTTAAATTGATTAACTAACGTGGATTATGTCTATAAGTATAGGTAGTGAGATGTGTGAGGGTACTTATTGAGATGTCACACACTATGAGGGTACCGATTGAGGTGTCGTGCAGATGGTGGATTGAGTGGTGGTATGAAGACAAAGATCATGTGCTAATCATGATATTTTTGCATTAGCATTTAATTGATCATTTGTAGTCTATTATATGGCTCAATTTTATATGCATATGTGCACGAGGTTATTTTATGTGCGTAAGTGCACAAGATTATTTAATGTACGTGTGAGCACAAGTAGTTGTGTATGTATAAGTCCATTTAATTTATTATTGGGAAAAGGTTTTAGCATGTGTAAATCTTTGAAACTTAGGATAAGGTTATTTATATGTAAAGGCAAAAGCCCCAAAAGTGAAAAAAGGTCCTATTATTGGCCCCAAGGACTGAAAATATGAATATGACATAGATACTGCATGTGTGAGAAAGAGCCACACGTGTACTCAATGCTCTTGTTCTTGTGTTGTTAAGTATTTTCTTATGTTATGTTATGTTATGCTATGGTGTGTTGATTTAAGGTGTGCAACTCTTTTATATTTAAATTGCAAGCTCATGTAAATACTTGGAGAAAAGATTCCTATACAGAATGCCACATGAGATATTGTATGAATGGTGAGAGCCACATAAAAGAATGTAGAAAAGAGATTTCCACATGGCGTGATGATGTGTAAGGGAGATTGGACTAGAGGCTATCTATATTAGAAGCCTCTAATTATATGGTTCACAACATTTGTAATAGAGTTTGGTTAAGTGTGCTACTTTGTGTCTCTCTCTCATCATGGAGTTTTTAGTGTGGTATAATCCACCCTAAATATTCTTGTTGATTATGTGAACCACCATGATTAATCCCAAGTTTTGGCATTCTTAACATGGTATCAGAGCTAGCTCAGGCTCTTGATTATGGTGGATATCTATGCATATAGTAGCCTTTGTGAGAGTTTGTTTGATTAAGCATATTGTATGATTTTGCATCTTTTATTATGAAAAAATTAAGCACACTCTATTAACATTTAGATTACATTTGGAGTTTTGGAAGCTATCCATGAAGTCAAGGAATGTAGATTTCAATATTATAAAGGCTATGGAGTTTACATCAACAACAAGAAGGATTTGCGGTTGTTTATGGATTTTGCCTCATGGAATTTGATTTGGGCATAGGGGAATGCTCAATTTTTAAAAAGGGTTGCTATTGTGAAGGGATGTGTTATTCCATTAGTCCTTTGCACTTTGGCAAAGATGGTGAAGGTGCATACTTGGCCAATTAGGGGCAAGTAGGTTATGGCAAAGAGTGGAAGCCTATGTTGAGCTCATCGAAAGGGGTGGAGCATGGTAGTTTGCTCATGGAAGATGAGAAAAATTAGTGTGGAAAGGCTCACACAATGGTTTTGGCACCTTTGATTTCTCAAAAGAAACCTATGAAGAGTAACCTTTGAAGATTTGGCATGCAAAGAGGAGGAGCATGCAAGTTGCGTGCTCAATGGGGAGCTTATTGTAACCATATGGATGGCTATGTAAGGAGGAGGTTTATTCATGTAAAAAGACAAGCCAAGTATGTAGAGAAAGAGATTTATGAAGGAAAGGTTGGCACAACCACAGTGGTATAGCCAGTTGAAAGCGGTTATCTTTGGAAGTTTCACAAGCACTAGCCAGTTGAAAGTGGTTATCTTTGGAAGTTTCACAAGCACTAGCCAGTTGAAAGTGGTTGTCTTTGGAAGTTTCACAAGCCAATAGGGTTTGCATATTCTAAAGAACAAACACTAGCTTATGGTAGAATTCAAAGCTTGTGAATACAGAGGCTTGGAGGGAGTTATTAACGCTAAAAACAAAGAGTTCAATAATTTGTATGGGTAGCATTCAAAGCTTGGCAAGAGAGACACTTAGAGGGAGTTATTAAATGCTGAAAATAGAGAGTTCAATAATCTATATGAGCGTATGCATGGCAGGTACGGTCTCATCCTGCTTAGAAAGGATGGGAGAGTCAGAACAAGTTACAAAAGCAGAGTCTAATAATCTATATGAGCGTATGCATAGCGGGTATGGTTTGCTTAGAAACAATGAAGGATGGAAGAGCCAAAACAAGTTACAAAAATAATGAAGGATGGAAGAGCCAAAACAAGTTACAAAAATAAGTAGTGCCTTGCGCTTGCAACTACAATTGGCTCTAGAGAGGGCTGCGAACCATGGGAAGGATAGAGTTACATGAAGTGACATGAGTATGTCTAGGTGCCTAGGACTTCATGCAGTCAATGCAGTCTCTCAAAAGGCTGGAGTTGTGAAGGATACTGTGGTGTGAGAAAGTATGAGCAAGCTAAGGAAACAACAAAGGGGGCATCATAACAAGTATTAAGCAGTTGACGGTTGGCATTTCTAGCAACCATGATCACTGTCACCATGAAGCATGTCATGTTAAAATCATCGTGCTTGTGTTGGTCCTAAGAAGCACAAGTTCACTTGTGCATAGTGAGAACACCATGAGGATCATCTCATGAGAGTAGCATCCTTATCTCCAAATAACTTTGAGAGATAAGGTGCATTTGCTATCTTTTCATCAATGATGACCAAAGATAGAGACAAAAATAGACTTATAATGTGTGGTGTAAAGGGGCCCCAATTAAGCCTTGGTCCACATGTAGCTTATAAAAAGACATGTGGTGGTCACATTGGTGTGAAGGCACCCAACGAGAGGTACAGAGGGGCCGAGTGAGCCACAAGTTAATGAAGAGTCGCAAATTGTGTCTATGCAAGACACACGAAGTTGTACATTTTTCCCCTCCATATTCCTAAATAACGAACGAGTATCAACTTTTACAAAAGCTGTGGTGTTTTTGACCATATTGGATGGGTGCCTTGCCCTTGCTTGCATGCATAAAATATATATAAAATTGTCTCACCGAAATTATAAGGGTCCCTTGCCTAAGCTCACACGTTCTCAAAACGGTTTGTAATGTGGTGTGCGTTGAGTTATGCATGCATGGGTGATGCACTTTGTGGGTTAGTTCCTTCTCCCGGGCACATGGTTATTCAAAAAGCACTTAGGTGGCTCTGTCCAAGGAAAACGTTGCTCATAACGGAGTTAAGTGTCTAGACTAGTAGACACATGTACATGCAGTAAGTGGAACACTCCAATCGAACATTTTAGGGGATTTTTGAAAGATGACTTTAGCACAATGCCAAATTGTCATGGGGGAGTGTTTGGTTAATTGGATAGTGGCCGAGTGTGAGCGGAAAGAACACACCCTTCGCTTAAGAGGGAGTGTTGAAATATGTAAGCTCAGGTTATTTGGTTAATTGGATAGTGGTCAAGTGTGAGCGGAAAGAACACACCCTTCGCTTAAGAGGGGGTGTTGAAAAATGTAAGCTCGGGTTATATGGTTGAGTGTGTGAACTCACCTTAGAAGTGTAAGCTATTATCTTATGAGTTATGTGGAAAGATAAGAATGCCACATGAGATATTGTGTGAATGGTGGGAGCCACATAAAAGAATGTGGAAAAGGGATTGCCACATAATTTAAGCGTCCTTGTAATGAAGCTTGTTGTTGGGAACACAACCAAACCCTTAAGCATCCTGCAAGATTAAAAAATCAAGACCTTTGGATTAAGATTCCGCCACACATTCATGGTGATGGATTTTTAGAGAAGAGGGTCATACCAAATGATCCTCGAAAGGGTTTATGTGAGAGTCGCAAGGCTTTTTCACGATTGGGAAACCAATCACATTTATATATGAAAACTATCCTTGAAAATAACCTTGAAAACTGGGAAGACTCATCTCATGGAAGGAGGCATTCTTGCCAATGAGTCTGACACACAATGGCTTAGACTGCTTCAGATATTTGCAGAGGGTGCAATGTAAAACCTCATACCACGTTGATTGATATCTATAGAGCTTGTAACAAGATGTTGGATGGTGAAGATGAGGACCAAGAATGTTGGATGGAGAAGATGAGGACTAAGATATGATCCCCTCCCAGAGACTGCCGACTCTAAGGATTGGATTCACATTTTGCAACCATGGACACTCTTCCACAAAATCTTGGGACAAGGTTTGCATGATTGGATGGCGCTAAAGACACATCCATCTTCTTGCTTGACACATTCAAAATAAAACCAACAATGGAATCGACTCACCTTGAGTTAGAGTTCTCCCAAACTAGCTATGTGGCCCGCCTTGGTTGACACTAGGGCTAGCCACAACATTTTGTCTTGGGTGATGTAGACCTCATTAGGCCTCTCACCAATGCCCTAGCAACATTCCAAGGATTAATGTGCACAACCTTCAAAGACTACTTTTGCAAAAGTGGTTGGAGGTATTCATTGATGATCTATGTGCACATTCTCGATGGACAGATCATTTGGCTTGCTTGAGAAAAGTGTTTGAGTGATGTCGATTATATCGTATTTTCTTAAACCCTTTAAAGTGCCAATTTTGGGTCAAACACGGTGTGATATTAGGACACATTGTCTCTAAGAACGGTATATCCACTGACGACAGTAAAGTCAGGTTGATCTTGGAATTGCCCAACCCACTAATTACAAAGGTGTATAGAGATTTATGGGCCACGTTGGGTATTATCGCCGCTTCATAATATTTTATGTTGAAATTTCCAAACCATTATATAGGCTACTCATTGTCTTTGAATGGATTGAAGAATGCTAGGAAGCATATGATAGATTGAAGCAAAAAGCACTAGCCAGTGTGCCAATTCTGAGACCACCTAATTGGGACCTTATATTTCATGTGCACATCAATGCATCAAACTTTGCTATTAGATGCGTATTGGCATAGCCCGGTGAGTTCAAATTGGACTACCCAGTCTGCTTCGTTAGTCACCAATTGAATGATGCAGAGGTGAATTATACCACCACATAACGAGAAGGGCTAGCCATGGTTTATGTTGTCAAGAAGTATCGACATTACCTATTGGCCAACAAATTTGTATTCTTTGTGGATCATCATGCCTTATTATACTTGGTGAACAAGCCTTGCACCACGGGAAGAATCACATGCTGGTTGTTATTACTATTAGAATTTGACTTCACGGTCACAGTAGGAAAGGGAACACAACATGTGTTGGCCGATTATATGTCAAGAATTCCAAATGGGGCATCGACAACTAGTGTTGATGTGATGACCTCTCTGATCCTTGTTTGTTCAAACTAGACATGGTGCCCGAATGGAGTGAAGAAATATCAGATTATCTAGCTTATGGTTTTCTGCAAGAATGACCCTTGAACAAAGATAAAATGTGTCGGCTTGTTAAGCTGGCTGCACCTTATCAATTAATTGCTAGAGAACTATACAAGCTAGGTAAGGACAATGTCTTAAGGATATGTGTGCGGGAAGACGAATTTGTCACAATATTAGATGAAACACACTCAAGGATATGTCTTAAGGATATGTGTGCGGGAAGACGAATTCGTCACAATATTAGATGAAACACACTCAAGGATAGCTGGAGGACATTTCGTTGGGAAAATTACAGCTCACAAGGTGCTTTAAGCAAGACTATCATGGCCTACATTGTTTGGGGACGCCATAGAGTTTGTTAAAAGGTGCGAAGAGTGTCAGCGATTCGCCATTCTACAACAAAGGAATAGGATGCCACTCACCCCCATTATTGTAAGACAACCCTTTCAGAAATGGGGAATTGATTTTGTTGGACCTATTAGTCCAGCTGCGCATCCATCACAAGCCCGATATGCGATCGTGGGTGGCCACAGACTATTTCATGAAATGGGCAGCGGCCAGAGCCTCTAAGTGAGCTGATACACAAACAATAGCTAAGTTCTTATATGAACAAATCATTTCGAGATTCGGCTGCCCATTAGAATTAGTCAATCGTAGTTCACACTTCATTAATGAGGTGATTGATCACTTACTTGCTGGATTCCTTGTAGTCCACTAGAAGTCATCCCCTTATTATCCATAGGCTAATGGTCAAGCGGAGAGTATAAACAAGATTTTGTGTACTATCTTGACAAAAACATTAGAAGTAAGTTGAATGGATTGGGAACATAAGCTGACGGTAGCTTTATGGCCATATCAAAAATCATATAAGGTAGTGACGAGATACACTCCCTTCCGTCTAGCTTATGGTGTTGAAGCGGTAATGCCTATGGAGTACCTAGTTCTAAGCCTGAGAATTACAATGCAAGAATGATTAACTGAGAATACATTAGCTGAAAGGCTAATTGACTTAGAGAAACTTGACTAATTGCATCACATGGTCTTATGATCGAAAAGTTACGAAGAAAACATTGGTTTGACAATAACTTGAAACAAAAGGAACTAGAAACGGGGGACCTTGTCCTCATGTATGGTGTAGGAAGCACCCAAAAAAAGAAACTCAAGTACAGAGGATTAGGACCTTTCCGAGTGTTCGAAATCACACCTTAAGGGTTAGTTATAATTGAAACAATTGAGAGTGTACAAATGGAGGGTTACGTCAATTGAAGCAAGCTTAAAAAATATTTTGGACCACGAACCCAAGAGATGCTCGCACAAGAGCATCTTTTAAAACAATGAAAGGAGCTCGCAAAAGAAAAAATCAAGCAAGCTCAAGAAGAAGCTAAGGCAAGAGAGGCCAAGGCTAAATAGATCCTCCAGAAGAGGGTATTGCATGTGAACATGGTTTCACTAACCCTCCTTGATGAGGATAAACTGGACATTGAGCCAGCACGGCTCAGGGTGGAAGTCTATATGACTAAAATTCATATGACGAGCATTGCATTAATAGATATGGAATCAAGTCATAATCTCATCTCATATGAGACATGGGTAGCTCTAGACAAACCACACCTTGAGGGCCACCAATGCACAAGTACGAAATGTGCACCCAGTAGACTTTTGAATTTTTACAGGGTATTGGAGCCATGGTTCAAAAAGTCTAGGAAATGCTATCCAATGTAATATCCAATGGGAAAAGAGAACGGCACAACTAAACGAGGGCAATATTGTCATTTTTGTGCCCTTATGGAGCCCAATAAACAAAGGGAAGCAAGCTATGATCAAGGATATGGAAACACCAAGAATGGTAACAGTAGCTCATGTACTAGAGAAGGCATCAACCCCACAATCCATACACAAAAAATAGCCAAAGTCACTAGGTACTTAGCAGGTACTTAGCAGTGGGTGCCTAAGTCAACTTGGAAACTAGCTATACAATGATGCAAAGGGAGTAAATAAGGAATCAGGGAAAAAA
This sequence comes from Cibotium barometz, assembly GCF_041138505.1. Lineage (NCBI taxonomy): Eukaryota > Viridiplantae > Streptophyta > Polypodiopsida > Cyatheales > Cibotiaceae > Cibotium > Cibotium barometz. Next base: position 32,959,843 of record NC_141074.1, on the reverse strand, counting down.
CTTCAAAAATCAGACAAGGAATAGAGATGGCCTTCAAATGTTAGCTGGTAGTATTTGAAACGAAACCACACTCCCACAAAGGTATTAGGACCATATTAGGGAGTTTAGGAAAATCCCATTACTTTGGGAATTTTCCTTTCAACCTAATTTTTGGTGTATCTTGAGCATACCAATTCCAAAGTTGTCGTCGAAGAATGTGGATTTAGAACCTACTCTTCAATAGCTTTCCAACGATATGTCACATGAGGGGGTTTTTGACAAAATCTTAAAAGGGTTTACCATGCCCCCTATGTTTGATCTTGCAAAATGGGAATTGGGATTTTCCCAAACTCCTTAATATGGTCTTTACTCGTAAAGTAATGGATTCGAAAGGAATTGCTAGTGGCACAAGGCTATTACCAGGGCAGCCACAACAATATCGGTGCCCAAATCCCACCCAAAGCCCATCATTGTTGTTTGCACAAATACCTTTAGAAACAAAAGAAGGTACAGTAAGAGCAACCAAAGCCAAATCCCAGCTAAAACAAATGCTAGGAATGCATAAACATTGGTGTGGAGAAAGAAGCCAATTCAACATGATGAACTAAAGATAACAAACTCGCTACTTGTACCCACCACACACTAGAGGAGCTAGGCAATGTTATTGTTGAGAAGAGGAAGGAAAAGGTGCAACAAATGGACACAGATACAAATCCCAATCAATGGGAGGGAAAGATCAAGCACTCTTTAGTTGAATGGAGGGAAATATCAGGCACTCTTCAGTTGGATGGAGGGAAAGATTAAGCACTCTTCAGTTGGATGGAGGGAAATATCAGGCACTCTCACACGGATTTAAAACGATTGCCAACAACAAATGCCCATAAGTGCCAAAGTACCACCTTGGTTTCCATGGCAATAAACAAATGGAAGTACAAAGGTATCCATTACTAAAAAATGGATAACGGTCACTTTTTCTTCGACCAATCATGGGACGCCACAGGGCATACTTCATTAAGGTAGCCATCCAGTCCGACGACGGTCGTGCCATAAAATCAAATTTCTTTCTTTTTTCGTGCATTCTGCGTTTATCATTCTCCATCGTGTGTGCGATCCCCGAGCTTGCATCTCCACGCCTTCGATTCCCATCTGATCATCTGCCTACGAAATCGATATATCCGAGTTAAGGTGGGAGATTGTACCTTGCCTTCGCATTTTCTTTCCCATTTTTGGGTTCTTTTCTTCTTGAGTATAATCATACTTGCATGATAGGAAGTTCATACAAATACAAGAGTTTATTTAATTGCATAAGTGTGTTTGATTGCTTTTCGTATTTGCAAAAAACCTACATTATCATCGTTTCACAAAACCTCGCAAACAACAATCACAATGGTAACTCACACACTGCACTCTCACGGTACTACATTTTCACCAAATCTCATTGGTGCATATGAGTCTTTTGTTCCCTGACCTACACACTTCATAAACTACACTCACCAATTAACTCTCAAACAAGGTATATGCACAAACATTTTCATGGGATTGCACCCTGCGAAAATACTGTTTCACAACAGGATTCATGGAAATACTCTTTCACGGGATTACACCCTGCACTTTCACGGGATTACACCCTGCACTTTCACAAAAATACCATTTCATTGGTTTAAATAGTTTCACGATTTTAGCCCATCTCACAGAAAGACAGTTTCATGATTTTAGACTAACTCACGGAAAAACATCTCATGACTTTACACCCTGCACTTTCACGGTTTTTACCCACCTCACGGGTTTCGAACCCTGTCATCTCACAGTACATAAACCTGCACTTTCATGATGTGCAACTTCTCGCCTAGAAATTCACACCTCCTTATTTTCTCACAACACTAACACACTTCTCATCAAATATAACCTTACATACACGAGAGAGAGAGAGAGAGAGAGAGAGAGAGAGAGAGATTCTCCATTATGTCTTTCACTCACTTAGCTTTTTGTGGTGTTCCATGGTGGTGATCAGCTGCATGCATGTCCAGCTTTCTTTTCATGTAATGTATGAGCTTTTTTACACCAGCTAGGTGCCCAGTCTTGAACACATTATGAGGGTACTGGGTGATGGCCTCTACTACACCACCAGACACCACACAAGGAAAAGATGTATAGATACCAGAATTAGGGGGCTCCCAAATGCTCAACCCCAGGGCACTTAATAACCTAGAAGATTTCCTCTGATCCTTTGTTGATCAAAATAGATCTAAATCAAGCTGTTGTCCTCTGAAGAGGTTGATCCAAATCAATTGCATTTCACTCGTCTCCTAAATCCTTACTCTTATGCATCTCAGGTCTTAGGAGAACCCAAGCGAGTCTGAGTTATTTTTTGGAAAAGTTTCTCAACCTTTATGCCACAGTCGAGTCTGAGTTATTTTTTGGAAAAGTTTCTCAATCTTTATGCTAGAATCAAGTATAAATATTTGAATTTAATTGAGGATACAAGGCTGTGCATATCTTTTCCTATGAATATCAGGTCACGATGCTATGTTGGTCTTGTTAAGCTTTCTGGATTTTTTCAAAAAATTTAACTAATAGGAATGACTATGGCTCATAATACGGATTCAAAATCATTTATGATATATTTCTAGTTTTTTTTGTGTGTGATGATCCTGTAAATCTTTTATGATTAATACCAATTGTTTAAGCAGTAGATGCGAATTGATCTAGGCATATGGAGATATATCCTTAAGCTAATTCGGCCGCCCCAAATCTCATTCACATGGATTGATAGAACACCAAATATGGATGTGCATTACTTTTTCCTTAATCTACGGTGCCCAGCATATTGTTAATAGGCTTATGTCCGGTCATGCATGGCTGATGGTCCTCTCAATGCTGATTCAATAAATTGATACATTAGCACTACGCGGACTTTGGAAATTTTATAAGGCCTCAATATAGGCCAAAGAATTTGTCTATATAACTCACAATTTGAGAACTTAACCCTCAGTTTAGTTAGATGAGGGGAGGTCATATGCACATGAGAATGTATATAGTTTCTCTTGTTAAAACAGGGTTGCCCGAAAGCCGCCATTAGAACATATTTCATAATACTACTAATATGTAGTGACAATGATGATTTTTTACATATAGGTGGCTTTCTCCTAGCTTAACATGACTACCAATCCTCTGAACAATATGTGGATTATTGTGACATTTCTAGGGATTATCTTTAGAGATACCCAAGTGCTTATACCTTGATAAACTGTAATAGATAAATCTAATTTATTATGTTGATATGATTGGAGATATCTACTGGTTCTTTTGGGATTACTGAGAAGCTAGTTGTTTTTTCATATAATAGGAAACAATATTGGATCTCTTTATAAAGATCACTAGGTAGACAATTATCTTCCAATTTTTGAATTATCCCTTTAATTTGTGACGATACTATATTCTAGACATATCAAGGGGAATGATTCCATCACTACATAAACCATAGGCTATTTTGGGTGACATCTATAACATGTGATAGGTCCTTTGACACCTGCAAGACACACACGGGCTAATTCTTTGTTTGTCTGTTTGGATGTATTAAAAGACTAAGGTCATGTAAAAGGGTAGGAGAAGGGTGTGTGTGTGAATGGACTTATGGTCCACTAGCTCACCTATTTAAAGGCAAAGCTAGAAGGCATTATGTAGAGTGTAAAGGCCAAGTTGTATGCATAAGCAACTTAATAAAAAAGATTTGTTCTTGTATTTTTGGGTCTCTCTCCTCCACTCATCTTGATCTAGCATAAGCACCACATTCTCTCAACATGGTATCTAGAGCTTGGGTAGATTAGGTCACATTTTTTGTGGTGTAGACTAGGTTATCCACATCTCACTTCTTGTGGAGCTGAACCCCCAGCCAGTGGAGGCCTTCCAGTATAGCCGTATCTTGGCGTGCTCTCAACTAGGAAGTTCAATAGCACACCTAGGCACTCAATTTCGTACCATCAATTGCTAGGTTTACCCTCAAGAGGCCACGGCATTGAGCAAGCCGGCGCACGTTTTTCTGCATCGCTGCTGCTGTCGTACAGCCCATCGCCATCTGTAGGCAATTATGGGCAGTGTGAGCTTAGGGCTTTTAAAGCCCATGACCTAAGGGCTTACTCTCTTAAGTTTCAGTCCTAATGGCGGCCTGAAGCGCGCGCAAGAGCCACAAAACCAGGGCAGCCCTGTGAGGAAGCCATGGAAGCTTCAATAAAAGCTTTAAAATAGTGTTTTTTTACACTAATCTTTCTTAATTGATCTTAATCAATTAAGTGCTCCTTGAAAGTGCTTTTGCTCCAGATCTTCTGAAGTGGTGGGCATACACCATGAGGTGTTCATAAGCCTCATTGTCATCAACCTTCATCAAGTGTACAAGGTTCCAAATGTGCTTATAAGCACCAAAGGTGTTGCTAAACACCATTGGTGGGTGTAGCCATTAGCAAAGGGGAGCCTCTTGACATTACGGAGTGCTTCTAAGCACTAAGAGTGTTCTTAAACACTAATGGTGCATCTAATCACCAATGCAAGTGTCATTTGACACTAAAAAATGTGCTCTTAAGCACTAATAAAGTTGCTAAACACTAATGGTGATCATAATCACCAAAGAAAGTATTTCTTTGACACTAATGAAGCTCATCTCCATCAGAATTTGTGGTTGGGCACACACCCTAAGTGCTAAACCATAAGCTTCATCAACTTAATCTCCTTTTATGCAACATCCTTGGCTTGATTAAGGGTTGTTGCACTCTTATAAGCCATTCTCTTTCTACTTAAGCCAAAAACATCACAAATTTTCTAGTTTTCTTCTTCATAAATCAGCCCATTAACACTCTTGTAATCTCCCTTCAATACCCAATGTCAAAGGAAAACACCCAAATTAAGAAGTTCTCAGGAGAGGGCTTCCACACTTGGCAAGTTCTTGTCAAGTATAAGATGATGTCCAAAGGTTTTTTGACCATTCGTTTCCGGCACTAAGGTTATTGATCGAACTAAGGCTGAAGATATTGAAGATGATGAGAGGGCACAAGCTATCATCATGCTCCATCTTGATGAGGCTCTTATTCATCATGTGGACCAGCTTCCAACTGTAAAGGAGAAATGGGATGAGCTTGACAAGCTCTATGGAGCTCGTGGTAAGAATTCCAAGATCTCACTTAAAATTGAATTTTTCAGCTTGGAGCTCAAAGAGTGAGACGACATTGGAGCCTTTATCTCTCATTTGAAGGGCCTTATGGCTCAACTTGCATCAGTGAATGCGAGAATGGATGAAGATGATGCAGTGGCTGTTCTGTTAAAAGCAGTCAAGAAGGTGTACCCCACCTTAGTCACCACCCTGAAGAACATACCTAATCCCACCCTTGAAGGAGTCATTCAATCTTGTCTTGAGATGAAGAAAAGAGGCCAAAGGGAGGAGCTGAATCTTTAAGTTCATCGAATATCGAACAAGCTTTGTCACATCAAGTGATCAAAGTAAGGTGTGTCCATTGCAAAAAGGTAGGACATTTGGCAAATAATCGTTGGATCAAATATCCCAACAAGATGAAATGTAACAAGTGTAAACAAACGGGACATATCACTTCTAAATGTCATAACAAAGAGCAGAGGCTAACTTTGTATCAGCCTCTAACTCCACTGAGCACTTGTTTTAAATCTCAATGTAACAACACCTATATTCCTAACCTTGTATGCCTAATGTTATAAAGGCAACCTATGTCCAATACCACCTATTCCAATTCTTTCATAGTTGGTATTGAGGGGGGGTATTAAAAGACTAAGGTCATGTAAAAGGGTAGGAGAAGGGTGTGTGTGTGAATGGACTTATGGTCCACTAGCTCACCTATTTAAAGGCAAAGCTAGAAGGCATTATGTAGAGTGTAAAGGCCAAGTTGTATGCATAAGCAATGTAATAAACAAGATTTGTTCTTGTATTTTTGGGTCTCTCTCCACTCATCTTGATCTAGCATAAGCACCACGTTCTCTCAACAGGATGGATGCAAGTAAAAGGATCTATTCTCTCAAAATATTTTCATGGTTTATGCTCTATAATAAAAAAATATTTTTCACTTAATGGAGTGAGTGGCTCCACGTACTTGTAACATGATTATTGTACACAAATCTATTGTTATATAATCATGTTTAACGTTTTTACTGGTCAAGTTCTTGGAGTTTTTCTGACTGCTGATATAGAAGATTGAAAAAACACACGCACACACACACACACACACGGGTGCGCTAAAAGCTTCACAACTGTTGCATTTGCATGGGCTCTTTAGAGAAAAAAAGAGAAAGAGGAAAGAGCGCATCGTTACTTGATGAAGTGAGGAATCTGCTTGCAAATGTGTGACAGCACTGCCTCGCAAACTGGCATGCATAACCACAAATGAGGGAGTCATAATAGAGAGAGAGAGAGAGAGAGAGAGAGAGAGAGAGAGAGAGAGAGAGAGAGAGAGAGAGAGAGAGACTAACCTTGTAAAGGAGTGAGAGAGAGGGGAAGACAACACAATCTGTCAAAAAACTGGCACAAACACATACGTATAAATAAAAATAGTAAGTGAGAGAGAGAGAGAGAGAGAGAGAGAGAGAGAGAGAGAGAGAGAGAGAGAGAGAGAGAGAGAGAGAGAACTCACCCACATCAATAGCAACCAACAACTGCAATGAAAGCGAGGAGAAATATGAATGGATTTGAATCCAGGAGGAGAAATATGAATGGATTTGAATCCGGGAGGAGACCTGATGAAGGAGATTTGAATTGAGGAGGAGATGCGGCCTCTACAACGCAGCCTGAAGGGAGGGAGGCGATGATGAAGAGCCTGCAACATAGCCTGCGGCTTTGCATGGAGGGAGGGTGGGCGGAACTGACAAAGTTGTAGGTGAGGGCCCAAGGCAACGGGTGTAAAGTCCAGTGTACATGGAGGAAAGGCGGTGGTGACAGCTGTACGTGGGAGGGCCCATCAACTCAAAAAAATGAGACACGTGGCTTCAGGGAATTGCAACACCTTTTATGTACAGTAAGAAGGATTTCAAATCGAAATGTCTTGAAAATAAGGTTGGGCGTACATCATAGACTTTGGAAGTTTGGTTGGGTATATATAAATATATTATTATATTGTTATTTAATTAAAAAATTAAAAAATATATATTTGTTATTGACTCTAGAGTCTAAACGTTAACACTCTCTTTTTAGTAACTCCACATTGTCCACAACTAGAATGGGCCCTTGAGGATTAAACATTTAAACTTAAGAATCATGATTCAAGATAATGATTAGAAATTTAAATGCTCGAGAGTCGAGGCACAGATAACCTTGATTCATGAGTCATTCTGAACTGCTTGACGCTTCCTTTTCTAACAGTCAGCTGTGCAACAAAGAGGAAGCTCCTTTGATCTTTATCCTAACTACCACTTCCCTCTTCACTTCTGTAACCACTGAAAGACAACGATCTATCCCTCTATATCTCTCTTCATATGCTATTCAAGCTCCCAAGTCTCGATTTCCCAAAACTACCAATTATAACAGCCAGCCTACCCCTTTGAGCTTTTGATTCTTCCTGCCTAAACGTTTCTACCCCCATTTCTATCAAAATATCAATATCAAATGAAAATTTCAATTAATATATAAGATTTTTAAAAAATGTGCAAGACCCTTGAACTTGGTTTCTATGCTTTGATTTACAGGTGCATAAGAGTTATGCAATTAGTCCAACACCAATGTCTTCACGTCTATGACTACGATATCAACCTCAAACTAAGGTAAAAAGAATTTATACATTACATTATGACTAATACATATAAGTTGCATGTGAATCCAATGCTCACATTATTGTGGCATCACATTCTCAAGGGTAGAGGGGCTAGAATATGAACATTTTTAACATCAAAATTCACATTATCATTATTATGGCATCACATTCAAGGGTAGATGGACTAGAATATGCACATTGTTTTTAACATCAAAATTCACATATTGTGATAGAAGAAGAAAACTAAGAAGAAGAAGAAGAAGAAGAGAGAGAGAGAGAGAGAGAGAGAGAGAGAGGTCCTTTGTTCAAAAAAGTTGCATGGGTAGATATATCAAACACTGCTATTGCTCAAAGGACATGCCCACCAAGATAGGATATATATATATATATATATATATATATATATATATATGTAGAGAGAGAGAGAGAGAGAGAGAGAGAGAGAGAGAGAGAGAGAGAGAGAGAGAGAGAGGGAAGAGGATGGGAGAAGAGAGAGAGAGGACATGTGTAATAGAAGGTATAGAGAGATATTGGTCGTTAAAAAACGTTCGCTCCAAAGTTTGCTCCAAAAAGTTCGCTTCATGCCTGTCCCCAACTAGTATGCATTTTTTTATTGCAACATCAATACCTATATATGTGTGTGTGTGTGTGTAGAGAGAGTTTGCACCAAAAATAAATAAATTCTTCTGTGTGTGTGTGTGTAGAGAGAGAGAGAGAGAGAGAGAGAGAGAGAGAGAGAGAGAGTACAAATATGTTCTCTTGAGTATTTTTTAAAATGAGCATGTGAACCAAAAACATATTCTAGTTATGGGCTTAAAGCATATATTTGCCCCCAAATCCTTTATGTCACTATCTTTTTATCCTAAATATTTTTTTACAATTCCAAAACTAAGAAGCAAGGATGGAAGAGCAAAATCTTCATTTCTTCAATTTACCCTTGAAGTACTTACTTGGGACCAAAAGTTCATATATGTTTAATTTCTCTATCATCTTCATTATGCAACAAGTGGATAGCAAATGAGATCATGTGGACATTCTTTTTTCCTTTTTTTTTTGAGAGAATGGTAGTCAATCTAAGAGATTTTCCTTAGGTGTATAATAGTGACATTCTCCATGCGGGACACTATGATGGAAACAATATATTTAGTGTATTTCACAAATCTTGGCCTCAATACACATACATTTTTATTAAGATTTGAAACTTTTGTATCTTCATGTGTCTAGTTAAAAACTTGGCCCATGAACTTTGCCAAAATTGGGCATGTAGGAAAACTCAAAATTTTCTTTTACCCTAATGTATATACTGGCTCAAGTTTTGAGACCTTGATAGCATGCCACCCTATCAAGGGTGCAAAGCTCCAAAGCACTCGACTTTGATAAAAAAATTTCTTTTACCCTAATGTATACATTGGCTCAAGTTTTGAGACCTTGATAGCATGCCACCCTATCAAGGGTGCAAAGCTCCAAAGCACTCGACTTTGATAAAAAAATTGGGAAGTTCTACTTGAAAAATTCCCAAAGCTCCAAAGCACTTGATTTTGATCAGAAATTGGGAAGCTCTACTTCAAACCCCTTTGTGTAGCTTTTTTTGTACTATGGTTCGTGCATACCGATACTAGCAAAAAATGTCCTTGTGTGTTGGCCTTAGTTTATTCATGTTTTTAAAAAATAAACTTTATGTTAGTGACACAATTAAAGGTGGAAAAGATGGAAGCTGATTTTGATAAGGCAAGGAGTATACTCCAAGCGCAACAACACCATTATACAACCCGAGCAAGCATATAATGTACCCTAGTTGTATTAAACATTACGAAATACATTTCATTAACCATTAAAGATTAGTTGTGTGACTTACTTCTGTCACCCATAATGGAATATTTAAAGAGTATTAACAATGCATAGCATTGTGAAAGTGTTGAACTCACTCTTTAGTGCCACTTTATACCACAGATTGAAGCATGTGTTGTATTTTTTAATAATTAATGGTAAAAGATAAATCACAACATCTTGATTGAGATTGATTAAGATTTGCACAACTATTATTAAATTGTCTATGCTAAATCCTCACACCCTTTACATGATCAACATTGGAACTATAAAGAAACAAAACTATGGAATTATTCAAACCATCATTACTTTAAATAGCAAAGAAATATCTAAGGCATACTAAAACTTTTACATTAATGGATCTAAATCAAATGTGTCGTTGGGTTTTGAAATCCAGTCAAGTTATAACGTTTGTTGAAAATGGTTAGAAGAAGCACCCTAATCATTACCCTAAGGTTAGCTTGTCACCTTTTTAGTTGGGGAGAGCAAGCATTCTTGCTTGCCTTGCCCTTCAACTAGGAAAAAATGCTACATTGAGCAAAAATATTGAGTCTACCCAAATGTGTGGCATGGCTTAGTAGAATGGTAGGCCTTAACAATATAATGAAAAATAGGTTTTGAGGAAAAAATTCTCTGTCACTCTTTGTCTCTCTATATCTCTATCTCTCGCTCTTTGGTGCTTCATTATTGGAGGTGTGCTTTGCCTTTTTACAAGGGTTGGACAAACGTAGAATATGTCAAGTTTCAAGTGGCTTTTTGAGTAAAATGTGAATGTGAATGACTAAAGTTTGGTACCATTCCCATGTCTAAATAAACTTAACCCTAGGTTTGGCAAAGGTGCAATTTTTACGTTTGATATTCATTCTCTCTTTATGTTCCCACACTAGGTTGCTTACATCACAATGATGTGTCGCAAGTTTTTTGAAGCAATTGCGCTTTTTGGTGATAGCATTTCTATGCACCCCCACAACTAAGTTACTTGGCATTGGGAATGGCATCTTTTCTCCTGGACTGCTTTTTTCAAGCGTCGACTGTTTGCACGATGCCCATGTTGGAACAACTCTCATCTAGTTAGAAGGAAAGGCCGAGTGACTCACTTATCCATGAACCCCAGGAGGGTTTCAAATGATAGATCTCCTTTTTGGATGAGTTACAACATAATTCTTCACGAAGTGCATGTTATGTTGGGTTCATGGGCTAGCGGCCGGGCAAGTGTGAAGCCCCCTAAACCATTAGCTCAGGGCCTTTACACATCAGTGGTGGAATCGGGTTTTAAAGGAAAAAGTGCATGGAATCCCTAAAATTGGGGGAGATTGGAATCCGTCTGGGAGATCTCCCTCGTCTATCTGGGGGAGGGGGGGGAGGATGCACGACATAAGATTGGAATCCGTATGGGAGATCTCCCCCGCTTGTGCTTGTGAAGGGGGGGAGTCTTCTTGTGCTCGTGCTTGTGAACGGGGGAGTCTTCCCCTGCTTGTGCTCGTGAATGGGGGAATCTTCCCCTGCTCATGCTCGTGAACCGCTCCCCATCTATCTGGGGGGGCCCACGGAAGAGTTCGAGGATGCCCGACATAAGTGTGTAAACCACCTCAAGGTCACAACGTACTACATAATTTGGGAGGGAATACTTGTATTTGAATTTCCGGTCAACTATTTGATTGTTTTATGTCAAACGAGTACTAAACTAGCAGAGCTTGAAAGCTAAGCAAAGAGTACGTGTGGATGCGAGAAACTCTTGGACTTTTCCAATCCTCAATGAATTTTTTTTTTTCCTACCGTTGCCCTTTGTGCCATATTATTTTATTTATTCGTATTTTTTGGCGTTCTACTCCCGTAACATAAAATTGAAAAACTATTATTTTTTAAATTCTAAAATTGCAGTCAAGCACAGAGAAGTTGAGAACAGCACGAGACAGTCATTATACTTTTGTAATTTCTAAAATTTTTAATCGGAATTTTGATATGGAAGGGCATTTTGAGGACGTTTTCATAAAAAAAAGAGGTATTTGAAAATAAAAATCAGAGTTTTTGTACACATGTGGCTCTGCTCAAGAAAATGATAAATTTTTGTACTAGGTACACCGATTTAAAAAATTATCTTTAATTTTTTTAAAAATATTAAAAAAATCATCTAACTAAGAATTAAAATTAAGCTGCCCAGTGCCCACAATACACAGTTTTCCATGTTAAAAATTAAAAAAAAGGAATTTGATTCAAAAAAAAATAACTAAATGAAACACATTTCTAAATTTATCTAGAAAACATAAGGCAAAATTTGTCATATTCGAAATTTTTATCAAAAGTTTCCTTGTTGGGTATTTTGAAAAAAAAAAATTAATTATTTTTTGCTTTTTTCCTCGGCGTTTCCATTGGCTGCAATTTTCCACTTTTAAGGAATTTATTTGAACGAAAATATAATCCATCTGCTGTCATTGCAAAAGTTATAGAATCTCTGGAGAAATACAATTTTTTTTCAGAATAAACACTTTTTTTTTGAAAAAGAAAGATTATACCCAAGATCAAAAGAAAAACAAAAAAAAGGGGATTTTACTACATTTGATTATCCAATCACAAAAAAAGCTTTTCTCCTTGGAATATTCCCGCCCTTTGTGTCTCCCATCAAAGCTTTACACGGAGAATTTTCTCTGTTACACAGGCAAAAGTGTGGTTTGCAATCAAGGTATTTTTGCTTTTTGGGTTCCAGAGAAAAAAAAAGAGAAAATCTTTTTTTTTTGTTTGGGGAAGTCTTTCTTTTCGAGCAAGTAAAAAAAAGCTACCTTAAAGATCGAATAATTAGTTTTTTGATTTTTACGAACCGCTATATTGGCAGCGGTGGCATCAATGCTTGGTTTTTTCTTGCTTTTTCAGCTAAGTGGGTTGTCATCACACAGTGTCAGAAATGAACTTTTTTTTCTAACCAAAAAAAAAAGAAGGATCGCGTCCCTAAATTTAGCAAAATTACAGGCTGATTTTCTCAATTTGAATCGTGAAAATTACACCGAAGGACTGTTTTCTTCTGAAAAAATTTTCACCTCAAAATTATTAAGCGAAATTTGATTCTTGGGTTGTGAAAATTTCAGCTCTTTTTCCTTAAATTGGACACTGAAATTCAGCTATAAAAGAAGAAAGAAATTCAGCTCTTTATTTATTGACAGGCTTATAGATAGCCACTAAAATTCGGCTATTAAAATTTTTTTTTTTGGGGGGTTGTTTCTGTGTTAGGTTTTCTCTATGCCGTTGAGCTGGCTTTGCTACCTCTTCCTCTCCCTTCTCTCCCTCTGAGTAAACTTAACACATGCCACTCTGTGTACCTGCCTTCACCGCCTTCCTGCTGCATAAACTCCACCCTGTATCGGTTACATGACTGTGGTGGAAGCCCTAACAAATACTTTCATCCGGGTTTGTTGCCATCACCTTCATCTAGGGGGCACTCACTATACACAAAAGTGCATAAAAAGCATCTCAAAACCTGCATTAGATTTTTGGCCATCTTCTTACATTGCAGCTTCTGTTGGTACTGTAATAGAAGTCAATTTTGCATTGAAAGCTCTTGGCTCTGCTTGAACATCACCTTGGAGCTTTGCCACTGCATTGGACCCCTCTTAAGGGTCAGATTATCTTTTGATTCTCTTCTTCTTTTTCATTCACTACATTGCACCAGATCAATGGGTTTTGCTGTGGAGCACATTTTCTCTTGATTATGTAGCCCGACTTTTAAAGCTTCTATGGATTGAGCTTTCCATGTTTCAGTCCATTTGTTTCGACATGAACTTTTTTGGGCAGCACCAAGGTGCAGGGTAAGTCCATGGTAAACAGCAGCATGGTGTAAGTGACACCGACATCGCCATTTCATCATGGTGCAAGTGCACCATAGCCGGTTGCTGGTATAAGCCAACATTGACAATCACCATGTCATCATGTGGGCACTGAACTGTGACTGTGCATTTAATGTGGACTGCTACATTTGACATGTCACTGTCTTAACTCTTAAGCATTCAATGTCAGGGTAAACAGGAACCAATGCCATTGCAAAGCTTGCTTGTGCTCTAAATGATACGGAGAGACGGCAAAAGAATACCAGATTGGACTTCACAGAAGCGTAGTGGACAGCTACAAGCATCAGCCAAATTTTGATGAAATCATCACCAAGCAGCTCTAGGTAACCAGGTCAATATCTGTGTTGCCCACATTAGTCCAAATCACTGGCTTTTATCATCACATGTATGTGGTTATAAGATGAATAGAGACATCAGTGGCGAAACTGACTCATTGAGGCAGAGCTCATCATCCAACTACTTGGTGTACCTTTTCCTATTTAGTGCTGCCTTCATAGTACTACTGCCTTATCTGTTCCCGGCTGGTGGCATGCTAGTAAGGTCAGGCAAGAAGGTGGAGGTGATGGGGAAAGAGAAGAGTAACAGCTACAGCAAGAGGATGCCATCGTCGCCACCCTCTTCTTACCCCACTATCTCCTCATCCGACTACCTGATGAATCGTGTGTACAACTCGGAGAGCAAGTGTGAAGCCCTGGAAGTCCTTGTCATAGACCTTCAGAAGGTGGTCCACATTGAGAGGGAGAAAACCTTGCATCTAGAGAATGAAATCCGGGTCTTGCAGATCTCTGAGAACTTCTTGAAAGAAAGGATACAGTATCTGGAGGACAGAAGTTGGGAGTCCAGAAAGGACTCAGGATCTGGCTACGCGTCTTCTATTGAGCTTTTGCTGCAAAATGCCCATGTTTCTGATGGCAAGAGGGACACTGTAGACACCATTGTCCATGAGCTTTTGAAGATGGTGCAGGCAGAGAAAGATAGAACATCTGCTTTAGAGATGGAGATTAGAATCATGCAAAAGTCTGAGGCCATTTTGGTAGATAGGATTGAAAAGCTTGAAAGCCAGTTTGCTGCTATTTGCAAGCAAACGAATGTATGCGATAGCAAAGCTTAACCTATGAACCCTATAAAAGTTTGACTGTTTTTGTGAACAGGTTGAATTTCAAGGGTTCAATGTTGGTGTACACTGAGTTGATTCATGAGTTGATTCAGATGTGGGCTCAAACCCCACACAAGCTCGCGCACGCGCACGCGCACACGCACGCGCGCGCGCACACACACACACACACACACACGTGCATGCAGTGCTATGCACACAGCCATGCACTGCACAATGCAGCATTCAGATGCTTACAATGGTAAACTTGAGCGCATATATGCCTTCAGAGATGTATGCATGTTTTAACCGATGTGCCTTGAGCGTGTCAGTAGTGATATTTGAATATCATATGGCTCAGTTTTATGGAATCCAGCATTTTGAAGGATGTGTAAGACTCTTTGAAGTGGGGATTTATGTCTCTTTCGGATGGTATGGGTGGACAAACGGACAAAGACCTCTACTAAAAGCTGCCAGATCTGTTGGCTCTCACTTTGTCTGAAGAGGGCAACATCTTGGTGCTACCCAACTTCATTTTCGACCTCACAAGGTTCTCTCTATTGAAGCCACCCTAGTTTGTGGCCAGTCAGAGCAACCTCCTAAGCACAGCAATGATGGCGTCTGGTAGTTAAGGGCTTATTGTCTTTGTTTGCCAATAGGGCAGCAGGGAAGATTCAAGTCCACACATATATGGGCCAATTTTTCAAATACTGGATCATGTGTGCCATCATCCATGGGTAGTAATTGTTAGAATTTGTGCATCTCACTAGTATGTGGGACTCGACCTTTTATTGGCACACATGTATTTTTCACTTTTATGTAGGTCGTGGGCTGGCAGTCGGCCAGCTTCTGGTCTCCCTATTTAAGGTCCCCTTCCCTTCTCACTTGTGATTCATCCCCCCTATTCACCCCTATTCACAGGCACTTGTTCTTTACAACATCTGCTGGCTGGTATTGCCATTGTAAAACCTCATCCTACATAATAAGATGTTCATTGTCTGATGTCTCTCTCTATCTCTGTGCCTCTCTCCCTCTCTCCTATGTTTTGCTTTTGCATTGTGCAACTTTATCATGGTATCAGACGACTAGGTCCCTGCTGCCCACTTTTGCGTTTTGCTCCCTCTTCTAAGTTTTTGGCGAACGAAGACATTGCTGCGTTCTTCTCATGCTCTCCCTGCTTGATCAGCGTTTTCATCACCAATTGCTCCTGCCCTGCGTTTCCTCGCAGAGTCCAAGTACAATCTATAGGAGTTGCATTGGTTGGTGATTGGTGGGCTGCGTTTTATGCTGAACCTGTGTTTTTCTTCTGTGCCTCTCCTTCATTTGCGTCTTCTTCTGGATGTGCTCCTGCCCCTTGCTTTTTTCCTTTTGGGTGCAAAGGTGCTGTGTTGGAGGTGCTGCGGTTTGCTTTTCTTTTGCGAGGAGTGTGTCCTGTTTTACAGTCAGGTCAACAACTGGGGGTGGTGTGTTTGCGTATGGTGCAGCCAGATAAGTGGCTTTGACAGATCCTGTCCTTCCCCAGCTTCTTTTCCCTTCTTGAGGATGCTTTCCGGTGTGCTTTGGTGGACTGTTTGCTGCTGTCCAGCCCCTTTCTTTCACAGTTTTGAGAGGGGATTGATTGATCCTCATGACTTGTTCCGTTGGAGAAGCGTTGAAGATTGGTGGAGTGTTGAGATCATCGCTGGCACAAAGGCTTGCTTGCAGAGGTGTGCTATTGCCGTGGATATGGGTTTCCCTCTTGGAGGAGGAATTTGTTCTTGTTTCTCAAAGGTAGGTAAGGTTCCCTCCTAATGGAGAGGATCAAGCACTTGCTACAGTGCAACAAAGAGGACAGTGTCATTGCTACCCTTGTGGAAAGCGGGTTCATTTGGCCAAGGATTGCAAGACCCACGGTACAGCCCAGGTTCAAGACTAAGTTTTCAAAGAAGGGCAATGATCATATATAGGGTAAGGACTCTGATACTTCTAGTGTCCCCAAGGCTACAAAAGTGAGGGAGGACCTGGATGGTCAGGCTCTATAAGGCTCGTGGGCGGGAGAGGGGGTTGTCACAAGCTCTGACTTTTGGTGCATGGGACTAGTGTGTCGGAGTTCCAAGTAGTTTAAATATCCGGAGAGACAAGTTCGTTTTTTTTTTTTTTGGAGCTATGGACTGAATGTGTTCCACATCTATTGCTTGGTGTGGTAGAGATTATGGACTGGATGAGTTTCAAGTTCATTGTTTGAGGTTTTGGATGTGGTGTGTTCATAGTCCAATGTTGGGGGATTATGGGTGCAGTGTGTCTGGCAGCTCATCATTTTATTCTTGTAGTTCACCACATAGTGGTGTGGGAATTTGGAGCCAAGCAAATTTCTTTGCTGTTCAGGGTGGCATTGAGTTTTGAAGAGACAGGTTGGCAAGTGCATTTTCCATGGTGTATTCAGTATCCGGCCGGTACTGGGGTGTCCATGGTCGCATCTTCTTCATCAATTTTCTTCTTTTGACTTTTGTGCACTATGAGCTGCACAGAGGGTGTTATAATCTGTTGGCTCTCACTGGTTTGTCCGAATGGAGGGCAACATCATCCATGGGCTAACAGCCCCATTGATCACCTGTGCCATCATCCACGGCCCCATGGACAGGCGTTGCCTGGTATGTCAAAGGCATGAGTTTGTTCTGCATCTAGCCCTTGTTCTGCATAATTTTGAGCTGCTTTTCCTCTGTAATCCCCTAGCCTGCAGGCACTGGTCTGATACCACCATATTTCCATTTTATTTATATAATTTGTTATAGGGGGACCCTATAGGCATCCTCCTACGTTTAAGAGATTATGAATGTTTGTGCTACTTTGCTCAAATCTTGGCTTTCTGCAGATGCATGTCTGTGTGCATGGGGAGGGGGGTTTGTTGTGGCAATTGTTAGACATGCATGGGGAGGGGGGTTTGTTGTGGCAATTGTAGAAATATGCAAATGAACATCAAACTGATGCAAGGGCATGTACTTATCAAGTGGTACTGAGAGCTCTCCGCTTCAGTAAGTCTTACTCTCATCAAGACCCTCTCTTTATTCTGTGCCACCTTCCTGCATCATCATAGCTGTCTGAGTGACTCGACTGTGCAGGTCTCCTAAGATTGATGCGCAAGGTAACCATTTGGAGACATTCTAGGTAAACAGGACAGTGATAAATAGCATGGGATCCCACACTTCTTTATATAAACCCCTGATCTTGCTGATTGAACCTGCCACTTTTGCTAATCAATATAGCACCCACTGCCCTCGTGCTCACTGCGTCCACATGATCCCCTGTGCTACAACAATCGGTGTGCTGTAAGAAGCCATGGTCTCTTGCCGCCATGCCATCGCTATGTGACCCTTCTTGTTTCACTAGCATGGCAGATAGATAGTATGCCTTCAATCATGCTCCTCACCATACCTCTAGCCCCTCGTATGGCCAATCGATCAGAGCGAAGCACCATCACCATATCCCCATAGCACGACGTCATACGCAGCAGCACCCACCTCACGAGTGTCTGTTGCAGCCATATGATCCACCTCGGCAGCCCACCTCAGTATCCTGTTTGCTTGATGATACAACGTAGTGGTAACATATTTCCAATGGTGACCAAAGGTCTTAAATTCAAATCCTGTTTTGCACGTATCATTTTGCTCCAATTGTTTCTAAGTCCCAAACCCAAATTCACCCTCACTCCATAATGTAATGGAAACTACAAAGTAAACTATGATTTATCGAGTAAACTAAAAAGTAAACTATACTCGCTTAGTAAACTATGATCGCGTAGTAAATTATAAAATAAACTAAGATGGAAATTTTTTAGTTTACTTTGTAGTTTTCTTGGTCGAGTTTATTGGGCCGAGTTTACTTCATCCAATGACCTCGGAAAGGCCTCACAATTTAGATCAATGTTGCCATCCATTGATCTCACTTGACAAGGGTCTTTAAGACACCGTGGTAGATAGTGTTACCTACCCAGCTATAGCCCTATATCGAGTCCACCACTCGCTTAGACTTTGCTGCTAGCCCCACTATCAATGTACCATAATCTTATTATTTTTTAACACCATTAAATTGTAACTAGACTTTTCCCACACGAGCTAATGCCACAGCATAATTTAACGAAGGATACATGTTAAAGAATTTGTCGCTACGCATTGAAAGCATTCTCACCAATTGTTCTCGTTTCACGTGTTGAGGTTACTTCCCTATTTTTTTCTTTTTCATGAAGTGTTATTGTTTTTTTCAATATACCTATTAATTGAGCTGTTTTACTATTAACTTATTAATAGTATCATTCATGTGCGTATACCTTTTGCCACTTAGAGCTAAGTTATTTTTGTATCCAAAGTGACTCCCATGGGCAATGAATTATAATCTATAATGGAGGTGATTTAGGGAGGAAGGGTTGTCAGAACATAAAAAATGAAGACAACTATTGTAGACAGCAAAACACAGATGAGAGAGAGAGAGAGAGAGAGAGAGAGAGAGAGAGAGAGAGAGAAGCTGTATAACTCTGCTATATACATTAGAGAAAATTTTAGAAATACACACTGGGAAGTGTGGGGGCAAGGGGCCATTTTATATGGCCCCAGGCTGTTGGTCGGCTAGCCTAAAACGGCACGACCAGCCCTAGAATGCCCATGACCAACAAATGAAGCAGTCTGCCACCAGCTGCTTAAAGTCGGCCAAGACACGTGACCAGGTCGGGTACCAGAACTACAGTCGGCCAGCTTTTGAGGACAGTCGACAATTCTCCACACCTCAGGGAAAAATGGAAAAATACATGGAGAGTGAGGTAAAATGGGAAAACACTAAAACGGGCGGGCACACCCACAACAGAGGCCCTAGTATACAGATAGGAGATGATTGCCTCTTGGATGTGGAACTAACCCTAGTGAGCTGACCATAGCTTGAGGGAGACTTCGTGAAGAGGTCCGTCCCATTGTCCTTCGTCGAACAATAAAGAAGCAAGATGTCACCAGCCAAGATCTTCTCACAAACAAAGTGATATTGTATCTCTATGTGCTTGGTCCAGGCATGGAAGACCAGGTTTCGAGCAATAGCGATACAACTCTGGTTATCGCACTAGATGATCGTGGGCTCCTTCTCTGGAAACCCAATCTCGCCAAGCAACCTCCACAGCCATACAACCTCGCAAGCAGCACCACAAGTAGCCTGATACTCTGTCTCTATATAGACGACAAGGCAATAGTCGGCTGCCTCTTGCTGCTCGATAAATCAGTTCCTGAGTCGAGGGTAAAACTGTAGCCTGATGTATGTTTGGATCTCCTCCCCAATTTGAGTCACTCTAACCTTGGAGTCAAACTTGGTCCTTCGTTTCACCTCTAGTGTCGTAGAAGAGTCCAAGATCCTTCGTACCCTGCAGATACCACAAGATCCGTAATCCTACGTCCCGATGAGACTTCAATGGCATCTACATAAACGAGCACAACAGCCCCATAGGGAAGCTTAAGACCAATTTCGTGTTCAGCAACCAGATCAATGAATCAACTAACTTTCGGTCAGAGAGGCATCAACTGGCTCACAAGGATCATTTATTGCAAGCTTCGTGTTCGGTTTCATTGGTGATGTGATAGGCTTGCAGTTCTCCATCCCAAATGCCTTAAACAACTCATGGATATATTGCTATGCTGAGAGACAAAGAACCCCCTCTGGGTCTGCTAGATATTTAATCCCAAGAAGAAGTGGAGGAAGCCTAAATCGGTCATCTCAAACTCCTTTGACAAGGCATCCTTCATCATTGCAATGTGCTCCACATGACTGCCAGTGAGAATGAGGTCATCCACATAAAGGATGATCAACGTCACCATGTCGCGCTCCCGAAAGAGATACAAGTTAGGATCTACAAAAACTGATCTGTGTGAAATCTAGTCCGTAGAAAGAAGGAATTAATCTTTTGATCCCAAGCCCTGGGAGCCTGCTTTAAGACCATACAAGGCCTTCCGCAACCTATAAACCATCCCCTTGGATCCTGGAACCTCAAAGCCTAGAGGCTGCTCAACATAAACCTCCTCTTGCAGGTCACCATTAAGGAACACGGATTTTACATCCATCTGATATACAGGCCACTGCCGCCGCTGAGAAGAAGCAAGGGCAAGAACGGTCCGAATTGTGGTCATCCTCGCTATCGGTGTAAAGGTATCCTCATAGTCAATGCCAAGCCACTGAGCATAACCCTTAGCCACAAGTCTGGCTTTCTGTTTGTCCATTGACCCATCTGACGTATTCTTGGCCTTAAAGACCCACTTAACACCAATGACAGACTGTTTCGACAACCTCGAAACCAACTCCCAAGTTTTATTCTTCTCTATGGCATCCAGTTCCACCTGCATGGCTTTCCTCCAAGTATCTTGTGCAAGGGCTTCCTTGACGTAAGTGGGCTCTTTGTCCCGCATGATACGAGACATCAAAGCATAGTTTACTTGTAAAAGCTCCGCTGAATGACTTTTATCATGAACTCTATGCGATCTTCGAGGTCCGTCCTCTGTGGTCTATTCGGAGGGAAGCTCCGTAACACTCGACTCCCGAAGGGTGTCTAATAACCACCTGGGTACTCGAACAAAATACGGAGCCTCCTGTTGCTGTGGAGGCTCATCTCCAACCGCGGGCTCAACCTCCTCAATTGACTGAGGCTGTCTAGTTGGAACAATCGATTGGGAATCATCATTAGAATCATCTGGGTCTCCAAGAAGTGCAGCTCATCACAACAGTGGAAGCTGGAACATGCTCATTAAAAACCACATCTCTGTTGATGACAACCTCGTTCTGCTCCGGATCATACAACCTGTATCCTTTGGAAAGAGAGTTATATCCCACAAAAACAAGCTTCTGGGACTTTGAGTCAATCTTCCTCCTCTACTTCTTTGGAATGTGAACATATGCATCACTCCCAAACACACGAAAATGGGAGACATTTGGTTTCTTGCCAAAATACGCCTCAAAGGGAGTCATGTCCAGTACTGGAGTCGTCGAAGAATGGTTGAGGATATGGACAGCCGTAGCCACAACCTCTGCCCAAAGTGGACGAGAAAGATTACAATGCTCCAACATTGTCCTTGCCATCTCCACCATAGTCCTGTTCTTATGCTCAACTACTCCATTCTCTAAAGGCGAAACTATATTGGCCAGCTCCCGCTTGATGCCATGTTCCACACAAAAATGTGTGTCCAAAAATCTCCAAGTGCACAAAAGCTGGAGTCTTTGTAGAGCTGAAGCTGAAGAATCAGCACTCTTCCCATTATTTCGCTTGGGACACTTCCTCCAATAGTGGCCTTTCTCGCCACAATCGTTACAGGTCTGCTCAGCCTTCAGTTTCTCATGATCTAAATTGAGATTTGTTCTCAGAAGACTTCTTCGATGAAGACTTCCCTTTGCCCTTGTTGTTGTTGTTGTTTACAACCTTTCAATCGCTAGCCAGTCAAGGCCTCAGAACCTTTGCCTTGTGGAGGGTTCGTGAATCGCTCTTCCTGGTCCAAGACCATTGGCACAAGCTCCTCCCACGTGATGGTGCCGAGCTTGCCACCACTGGTGATCAAAGAGGAGTAAAATGCTGAGTACTGAGAGGGCAAATGGGACAACAACGTGATGGCCATATCCTATGATGATATCTCTTCCTCTGCCTGGAAAACCTCATGCTGAAGAGCCTGCAACTTGTTGATGTGCTCCTGCATCGTCGATGACTTTGCAGGATTCATCACCCGCATCTGAACTGCCAAGGAGATCCTCTTCATGGGTACCCTGTTGTACAGAGAAGCCAAATGCTACCAAATCCCTTTGGCCAGCGTCATGGTAGTATGTGATTGATCACATGTAGTGTGCAATTTAGGAAGATGGAAGAACGGACACGGGCATTGACACGATCCCATAACATTGCTGTCTGAGCCTCCCGTTCCTTCCGTATAGAGGGAAACTCCCCGTCTTCCAACTCCGGCCGTGGAACCCCAACAACAATGAAATCAGCTAAGTCATAAGACTCCAAAATAGACTCCATCATTACCTTCCATATGCCGTAGTTGTCCTTGTCCAGCTGTCGGTCCACCGGGAACGTGGGGAGTGTTGGGATCTTCACGTGCTTCTCAACCATCTCAAGCAAGTCTGCCATCTCAAGGATTCACAAGGTCTTGTGAAGGGAGGGTCGGTGGGAAAGAAGAAGAAGAAGAGGCTGCAAATGTCCAACGATGGGAAAGAAGAAGAGGCTGCAAATGTCCAACGGTGCTGGCTGCCTTCTACCCGATCTCCAAGTTCCGTACAACCCAAACAATCTCCAATTAGCATCTCAAATTAGTATACCCTCGACATCTCACTGTCTCCAAGCTTCAAGCCACTTGGGGCTTTGACACCATGTCAGAATAATGCACAGTGGAAATGAAGACAACTGCTGTAGAGAGCAAAACGCAGATGAAAGAGAGAGAGAGAAGCTGTGTAACTCTGCTATATACACTAGAGAAAATCCCAAAAATACACACTGGGAAGTGTGAGGGCAAGAGACCATTTTATATGGCCCCAGGCTACTGGTCACTAGCCTAAAACAAG
The DNA here is from genome assembly GCF_041138505.1 of Cibotium barometz. Lineage (NCBI taxonomy): Eukaryota > Viridiplantae > Streptophyta > Polypodiopsida > Cyatheales > Cibotiaceae > Cibotium > Cibotium barometz. The sequence goes on along the minus strand of NC_141074.1, from coordinate 32,936,804 downwards.
CCGACAACAGCACGACCAGCCTTGGAATGCCCATGACCAGTAAATGAAGCAAACAGCCAAGTGCATGAAGTCGGCCAGGACACCTGACCAGGTCAGGTACCAGAACTGCAATCGGCCAGCTTTTGAGGACAATTGACAGCCCTCCACACCTCAGGGAAAAATGGGAAAATACATGGAGAGTGAGGAAAAATGGGAAAACACTAAAACGGGCGGGCACACCCACAACAAAGGCCCTGGTATAGTGTGCAGACAGGAGAGGACTCCTAACAAGGGCGGCATGGTGGCCACATTGGATGGCCATTGGTGAATTATAATCTATAATGGAGGTGATTTAGGGAGGAAGGGCATGGTGGCCACATTGGATGGTCATTGGTGATTGATGAATGATGGAAGTAGGAGACCATTCATGTCAGTATCAATGGCACGATAATGGTTTACATTTGATTATTTTTTAAAAGATTTTTTTTAAAAGTTGATTTATACAAGGAACTTTTAATTGTTCCCTATGTAGAGAATCGCTAATTATATAGGGAAACTTTAGAGATTTTCTAGTTATGTAAAGGCTATATAAAACTAGGGAATTAAATTTCCTATATAAAACTATGGAATTAAATTTCTTAGGTACTTAATCTTATATATCTAGGAAATATTGGTTGTTATCTAGGGAATTTTAAAGTCTAGCCAAGAAATATTGGTTGTTTCTCTATGGAATGTCAAAGTTTAGCTAAGAAATAAGAGTCATTATCAAGGTAATTGGTTGTGTATTTTTAACCATCAAATTCCTATATAGATAATACTTTCCTATATAGAAAATGGATTTATCGTGTTGGATACACATAGGTTTCATTGGTAATTTATTTAATCACTTTATAAATTATATTCATGTATCAACATTATTATTTAAATCAAAACTCTCTCTGTATGTGTGTGTGTGTGTGTGTGTGTATATATATATCTCACACACACACACACGCATGCACGCACGCGCACACACACACACACACATGCATGTACACATGCACATATGCACTCAATCACACACACACACACACACACACTCTTTCTCTCTCTATTTATCTCTATCTTTCTCTCTCTCTCTCTCTCTCTCTCTCTCTCTCTCTCTCTCTCTGACACACACACACACACACACACACACACACACACACACACACACACACACACACACACACAACCCACACATGCACACACACGTGTGTGTATGCGCACATGCACATGCACATGCAAAGTTCTCATATCATTTTTTGATAAAATGATATGGGGACTCTGTGCACATAAACAAAGTCCTCATATCATTTTTTGATAAAATGTGCTCATATTCTTTAGATCTTAGAAACATATAAAGAAATGGTTTTAGTAATCCTAGTTTAGCTTATCTTTGGCTTGTTAAGTGTAAATACATGTTATTTATGCTTATATAAATATCGTAAAATGTTGAAAACATGACTAAATTATTGCACCTTGATTGTAGTAGTGCTTTAGAATGTTCGGTCCATGTAAAAGCATAAAAAGTGTCGAGACAAGCTTGGAGATGAGAACAATACACAAGAACCTGGATTGCATATGGCAATGGTCAGTTTCTTGGAGATGAGAACAATAAGTAAGAACCTGGATTGCATGGCATAATGGTGAGTTCTAAAAAAAACAAAGGCAACTTGAGAGTACATATTTGAATGTTTTCATATTTGCTTATTGCGACTAAGAATTTTCTTGCAGAAAGTCTATTGAAAGGAGTAGTATAGAGCAATAAACAAGAACCCAAGTTGCATGAAAATAGTGAGAAGGTGAACAAAGGCATCTTGTAATGACATATTTTCATATATGTTATTGAGACTTAGAATATGCTCGTAACAAAATCTAATGCATATTTTTGGAGAAAAGATTTTATTGGCAATGCATTGGTTAATATATGTCACAATCTTAAATATTAATAATATAATGTCATTTCAAAGAGGGAACATATGAGACCTATGAGGAGGCTTTTATCTTGAAAAATGGAGCCCAAGAATGCTCCCCCCTAGTTTAAGCCAACATGCCTCTTGATCTCGTCCTTTTCTAATAATGTATCTACTAAGGTAGACTACAAAGGAACCCGTAAATGGTGCTTGAAGAGAACAAAAGAAAGATAGAGGATTCCTACTATGGATGATTGTTCTTGAAGAGATGAAAGCATAAATGGAGGATCCCCAGTATGTATAGTCATGATTATATTTTATGTGCACAAATAAGCCACTTGGATGGATAATATTTTTTATTTAATTGTTCTTGAAGAGATGAAAGTATAAATTAAGGATCCCGACGAGTATGTATAGTCATGATTATATTTTATGTGCACAAATAAGCCATTTTGTTGCATAATAGTTTTTTATTTAATCGATCTCAAAAAAAGTCTCCAAAATATGTGCACATTTATGATAAGAAGGGGCGTTTACAAAAGCGAGCTTGCCACTTGGGATGGGGGAGGTGGGTTTTTTTAAATTATTATTATTTAATTTCAAACTACTTTGAGAGAGAAAGAGAGAGAGTTATAAAAAAGGCAAAAAAAATAAAAGGGGAAAAAATTGAATTAAAAAACAACCCCGCACCTCCACAATCCCAAGTGGTGAGCTTGCCACTTGGGATGGGGAACGTGGGGCTTTCTTTTCCCAAATTGTTTCTTTTTAAAAAAAATTACTTAGAGATAAAGATAGATAGATAGATAGATAGAGAGAGAGAGAGAGAGAGAGAGAGAGAGAGAGAGAGAGAGAGAGAGAGAGAGAGAGAGAGAGAGAGAGAGAGAGAGAGAGAGAGAGAGAGAGAGTCATCGTTTGGTTAAACCCAACATTTGAGAGCGGTTCTCGACCACAGTGTCTTCCAATCATGCTATCCGACTGTGCCTATAGAAGCATGAAACGTACATTAATATACCACTACTGTTGGAGCATAGAGAGAGAGAGAGAGAGTCCATAAGCATTATTATTATAGAAAATGCCCAAGAGGCTTAGTACAAGAAGAAACATAGTAAACTGCTCACTCTCCAGATCATAGACATGCCATATAGTACAAGGAACTTCTGAACTTCTTTCATGTCCGACTAAGCCCATTTGCTTAATACAAATGCAAGACTTGCTATCTAGGCTAAAACTTTCACACTCTCACTTGAATACACTCTCTTTTGAATACACCCTCTTTAGCCTACTATCCATATCCCCGCTCAAATCCCCCATACATACATGGGCTCAATCGGGTATCCCCAAGATAGTTATAAAGAGAAAAACTATTATCCGACAGGAGCTCCTAATCTTGATGGGCCATCACGGCATTACTGATAGTCGTTAGAGCTAAGCTGGAAGACCATTAGTGGTGAACCGTTAGAGCTATTTCACTTGCTAACACCTAGCATGCCCGAGGGACAAAGCACAACTTTGCACCTTTAACATGTTCTTGGGCTGGGAGGCTTTTCTGGATCTGGTTATGTTCTATCCCAACCTAGGTGGCGGGGCTCCTCTTGATTGTTTCATATAAACATGAACTGTATTTTTTTGGTTGGACTATATTTGGAGTTGTACGCACTCCACAGTCCAGCTTGAAATGACTTTTTTTCCTGTTATATCTGTAGAGAAGTGACCTCCACTTACACCTTGATGTGCTTCGGCCAAGACAGGTTGCTGTTCACGATTTTGGGACACATCTTCTTAATATTTGGTATATGCCCATTTTGTATAGCTGCCCTACTATCCTCATGAATGACTTACTCCTCAAGACGACCAGCTTTTTCCTATGGTCTCTATCCATATTTTTTAGAAAAGAGAGATTTGTCAAGAATTACAGTGTGTCATCATACCAATTGCTTTGGTCTTGATCTACCAAGAATAGATGTGCATTTGGAAAGTCATCTTCTACTCCCTCATGGGGCTTCACTTGACTCCAGTTTGGATAGGAAATCTACCACGCATGTTCCTTCCCTGGTGTGTGCTTAATGATGAAGAGGAATTCTTGAATAACAATATCCACCTTGCCAATTTACTTGTGAAATCTGACTTGTTCACTAGGTACAATAGTGTTTTGTGACCCACATGAAATTCAAATGGATTTCCCAACAGGTAATGGCAAGTCTTCTGCTTGCATAATACACTGGCCAAAACCAACTTTTCTGTGCTTTCTGCATCAATGCACTCCCAATGGCCACATCTCATGCATCCACAAATACATGAAAGACTAGCTTTAAGTTAGGTAGTTGTAGGATGGGTGCAGGTGTTCCAGCATCTTCTTTAGATTCCGAAATTCCTCTTAACATCCTCCAGACCAAGTATACTCACCAGATATACTTAGTGTTCTTTACCTTTAGGCAATATAGCGGTGTTGCAACATCGATTAGGAACTTGCTGTGCCACTTGATTAGGCCAAGAAAACTAGCCAGTTCCTTGATGTTCCTTGGTGCTTGTAGCTTCACAATCACCTCCACCTTGGTCGGATCCACTGCCAAGCCACTTGCCGTCGACACCACATGGCCTAGTAGGGATCCACTAGTTATTATTGCAAACAAATGCACACTTTGCTAGATTCACACTTATCCTTGCTTTTTCACACTTTTCTAGACATAGCATTAGGTGATGCAGATGCTTGGACTTCTCTCCAAACACACTGAAGTCATCAATGAACACCCTCATGAATGTGGTGAGATATTTGTCAAAGATTTCTTGTACAATTTGTTATAAAGTTTATGGTGCATTCGTGTGATGAATGTAGTCTTCTCCTGATTATCTGGAGCCATATGGACCTGGTTGTAACCACTAAATCCATCTAGGATGGAAGCACATTTCATGTCCTACTAACTGCATCTAGAAGTGAGTTAGTAAAATGAGAGCGGAAAGGAATCTAAATTTGTGGCTGCATTTATTTTTTTGTAATTGATATAGACTCTTAGCTTTGGTACCATCATAATGGGTGACGAGATAAATGAACCCCACCTTGAGCAACTTGTCCATTTCTCTTACATAGTTTGCATTCATCCTATACCCGTTTTACTTGATACGCATTGTGTCTTCTTTGAGGTTGATTTTATGCTGATAGACGCTTGGATCAATTCCCTTCATGTCTGTGTGGTCCTAGGTAAACACATCCTTGTATATTGTGAGCAATAATATTAGTTCATCTTTCAATTCCTACCCTAGCTTTGTACTTACCCCTTATAGTCTTGGGCTCATTCTCATCATCATCCATATTAAATTCATTGAGTTCATCCTTCTGAACTCTCAAGTGATGCTTTCTACCTTATTTTTCTTCTTTCACAACAACTGCCAGCTTGGTTTCTTCTTGTTTTGATAGTAGCGGGTCTTTGGGTTTCTCTTTTGCTTTCATTGTGCCACTGGTTAGACTGCCAGACTGCCAATACCTCAAGATCATATTTTTGAATGATCCTTTCCACATCCACCTCAAACAATGATAATAGATCTAGATTTTCCCTCAAGATCTTCTCCTCTTCATCATCCTCTACTCCTTCCAGGAAGTTTAATTATTCAACATGGAGAGGTCTAGTTGCCGGGTTTAGTCTTGATAGAGATTCTCATCTTCTTTTTGCCCTTCCCAGATGGTGATTTGGTATGTTTCCCAGTTGTTCTTAATTTTCCCACTCCTTAGCTATGGTCTTCCCAATAACATTTGGTAAGCTCTAGACATTTCTTCCATTTTGAGAACCACAAACACCATAGGGAAGGCATATCTTACCATTTTTATCTCCTCTCATTGCAGAATTCCCACTGGTGGGGTCGAACTCCTCTTTGACATGCCATTTTCACCTAGAATGGTGTTGGCTGCATTGCAATGGATTACACCCATTCTCTTGGCTAAGATTTCTGAAAGTATATTCACTCCGAATCCTCCCATCTAGAATGACATGTGGTATGGTTTATCCTTTTAACTTGACCACTATAACTTCCAGCACTATTGTGTCATAGTCTTCCACCTTCTCCACATTGGTGTAGTTAGCTATTATGGCTTCCAGCTCTATCATTGGTGTAGTTAGCTATTATGGCTTCTAGCTCTATCATTGGAAATGTTGCCATGTTTTCTTGAGGTATCAGCTCTATCATAAGAAATGTTGCTAGCTTGTCGTGAGGTACCAGCTTTTGGATCATCTTCTTCATGTAGTTTGTTACAAGCGGTAGGAATTTCTTTAATGTAATGTTTAGCTTTATCTTGCTGAGGTCCTCCCAGAGCTCATATCTTGCTAGGCTCTTCTCATTCCATTTCTACTCTAGGCAAGACTTGTTGGTTCCACCTTGCTCCATGATTGGGGTGGTACTTCCCTTTATTTCTTGTTGGTTTTGTCCTATCATGCCCGGTTTAATGTTTATTGCCCATATGTCTTTGAGTTGCTTCGGACTCCTTTTTGGCACTCCAACAACCATGAGGTTCCCCTGCCCCACAGTTCCCCTGCCCCACAGTTCTTTTTTTGGGAGTTGTTTCTTTCCTTCTTTTATCTAAGACTTCTTGCTCTGAATTGTTCTCAATTGGTATAGTCTTTCATGTATAGTCCGGATCACTCCTTGGGCTTCTTTTACCAGATTGACATGTTCCTAGACTCTATGCTACCTCGCCAATTCTTTCGGCTTCAGCCTTCCTATTTTTGGTTTGCCCTTTGGTGCTTCTGGTACTTAGCCTTGTGATTCAGTCACATCCATCGCTTCTAGGGGTTCCCCCTTTAATCTCCCAATTACAGTTTCAACTCTCACCATGTTTACTGCACGTGCTTATTCTCCTTGGGCTGCATTACCTTGTTGTCTTGTGGCTTGAAGCACCTACTGATGTCTTTGCCAAATTGGATAGTCAACCCTTCTATGTATGGGTGCATTATAGTAATAGAAGGTTAATCATGCTCCTCTTGGTCTTAATTTGCCACCTCCTCTTGTCCATATTGTCGAGCATTCTCAGGTGCTACTTCCACTTGTGATTCACATTCGGTAGTGGGGGTTACTCTTGGATTCCTATTTCTTGTGTTGCAGTAGCGTTTTTCTGTGGTGTAATTTGTCCTGTCACCACAAATGGCACATTGCTGAGGATGGGGCATCTTACACTCTTCCTTTGTGTGTCCCTAATTCTTACACTTTGTGCACACTATACATTCATCCTTACTCCAGAACTACTTGTTCTTATGTGTCCTCCAATTTTCTTGGCTAGGGTGGCTTTCAGTCTTGAACATCCATTGCTAGCTTGCTGCCTCTCTTCTTCCAGGGCTTCTTCTCCTCGTCGGTTTTTGTATCTAAGCTGGTGTCTTCATTTTTAAAGTGTCCTTTCTAGAATCGGACTATGAGGAGGATTCCTCCCTTCATTTTCATTTTTTGAGCCCTCTTTTTCTTCTTCTTGGGCTCTTCTCAACACTTTCTTTGCTTTGATAGTTTTTGCTGTTTGCCACCACTTGTTCAAATGTGAGTGTGTCTAGATCTGTGGATGCCACTACTTGTTACAGTGTTGACCTTAGTCCTTCACAAACCACTGATTCAGAGGGGTTGCTCTGCTACTAGTCGGTTTGGCTCATCCAACCTCATCAGCACGGCCCTAAACTTTGAGGCATTATCTTCTGTTAGTAGATAGCTTTTTTGAAGTCAACCTCTACAATTTATCCATTACTTGGGTTGTTGTCTTAGCCTTCTAGAATCTCCTAATGAAAGCATCCTTTAGTATCTCAAAGGTCTAGAAATAATCCAAACCGTATTGTGCATACTAGCTTGTTTCTTTCCTCGTAGTGTTGTGGTAAAGAATTTCATCTTTTGTGGTAATGGATCTGTGGAAGTGGTTTCAAAAGAGAACACGTGCATTTGAATCTTCATTGGTCTTACCTTTGAATTTTGGGTGCCATCAAAGCCATGGCATATATTATAGCTCCTCTCAAGGGACTGATTTATACACTCTCTTGTCCTTCTAGTTCTCCTGCCAAATCCAGCAACCGTGTGGAGGATAAGAGGTCATTTGAATGAAAGTATAGATGAGTTTATTGGACAATATATCCATATTGAAGAAATATTTCATGGTGGTAAAGGAACCACTGTGTATGACCCTTGGAACAATATATTTGTGGATTTACAACAACTTCAAAGAAGAATGGTCGAGTTTTATGGAATAACATTTGAAGAGTGCAAAGGCATTTTGAAATTTGTTATCAAACTGGATAAGTGTGAGGTTGTAAAGGAAAAGAAAATGGAAAGGATTACAATTACATTGATTGACTGAAGCGAGTTCGAAGTATTTTAGTGTGCAGTCGGAGAAACACATATGGTGGTTAGGCTCGTTCCAGGTATGATCTTTTTTTGTTTCGTACTTGATTTTAGTCAATGTTTTCAAATCTTTTATAGTAAGACTTTTGTTTTCTATAATCACAGGTGAAGACAGAAGACCATGAAACACTAGATTGGGTGTTTCACCACACGAAAATACCAAGAATAATTAAAAGACAAGTGCAAGGAGAGAATCTCCATGTTGCAGGAAAAGGTGATTTTCAAGTAGAGTGGCACATGGCAGGGAATCTTAAAACACTTAAGTGCATGTATAACGTTAGTAAAGGAGGTAACTCAAAGTCTCCTTGTCTTTACTGCAAAGAATCAGCTCAAGTAATGGATTCCAAATGGTGGAAGAGTAGAGATAAAGTTGACCCTGACTTCAAGGCCATTCTTGACATTCCACTATGTAATGTTCACATATGCACATTGCATGCTCTATGTCGAATTATTGAGAAATTGATATTTTTGGATATTGGATTTGCTTGGAAACTCCGTCCCGAAAGAAATAGAAAGGATGCTCTTCATGCATTGGAAAAAGTGTTATGCATGGAGGTGACGTTCATATCACAAAGGATTTTAAAAAGTCTACCAATGGCAAGGAGGTACCAATCAAGCCCTCTATTGGTGGTGTTAAGGCAAGAAGATTCTTGTCTCGACCCAAACACAGTAGTAAGCAAGTAAGGCAAGGTAGAACAGTTTCAAGGATTAATTATGGATTGTGGAAGCAAGTCCATAATGTCATGAAAGATCATGAGGCAGATGGGGAAGCACAAAATGTGAAGGCAGAGGTGTGGAGGTCTCTTGATCAACTCTTCATGTTCTGTGACAATGTAACATGGACAAAGAGTGATTACAAGAACTTTAAAGAGGCAATTAAACATTTTGGGAAGTCAATGAAAGACACGTGGACAGCCTGCAATATAACTCACTACATGGTAAAGTGATGTCTTCTTCTTTTACTTAAGTGTGATCCTCTTTTTTTTTTATAACTTACTATGCATTCTTATGTCTCTGTGAAAACAGCATATCATCTACAACCACCTTCCCTATTTTGTCAAAAAGTATGGATGCCTAGCAATTTGGTCTACCCAAGGCATGGAGAAGTCTCACTACATGGCACGTAATGCATTTTTCAGACACACACAACACTATGGAGGGAGTCAAAAGGCAAATAGTCTGAAGGAAGTCTTCCAATGGTTTTATTGAGGCATTCTACATAGGCTGCATGCTAAAAGAAAAGTTGCTAGTTCCAAAGTCAAGCTTGCTTTTATTCTAGCCCAAAAGCAAAGACGAAGACAAACTTTGGACAATTCAATGGCAGCAGAGAGACATAGACAATGGAGGGATTCGAAGATATTTAGAAACCATAAATGGACAAGTAAACATGAATAGTAGTTTGTAACTTATTGGTGTTATGTCCACATGTTTTCAAACTCAATCAATAGATTTTTATTCTGTGGAACAAGTGACTCTTGGTGTTATGCCTATATGTTTTGAGACTCCATCAAAAGTATTTCTTTTGTAAAACATGTGATCTATATTAACAAGCATCAATACATCCATGAGCTACACACAAAAAATTCAATCAATACTACTTAATTATGCTAGACACACTATTGATCCTTACCAATACTGAGTCTCAAACACTTTTAGAAGCTACTGAGTGTGGGAAGAGTACTGAAGTGTCGTACGGTGATGGGACAAATGCAAAAGGATACTGATCGTCTGTACGGACAAGGAGCTGATGAGGATCAAAGACTTTGTACAAATCAGTTCAACTTCAACATAATGTTTGTGCTATATTTGATGACTAAATCCTTTTACTCCCAGGGCCTTCCAGTCGGAACTCTCTTTTTGAACTTGATTGGACTCTTTTTCTTCCTTGTTGGCTTGATGTCGATTATCAATGCTTGCCTCTGTTGCTTGTCTAGGAGGGGTATCCTTGTCTTCAGCTATCTCCACATGTTCTTCTTCTTGGATTGTGTGGCCTGATGCAATCATGGGTGGCTCTCAAAACCTTATGAGCTTGTGTTTTCCATAGCCCTCCAGACATTTGGGCTCCTTAACACCACATGCTAATGCATAAGAAGTGTAAGACAAAAAGTAAGAGACCCTAGAGGCCTGCTTATTCACATAATCCCCAAATATATCTATGGCAGACAACCTCTCTATTAAAATGATCTTTTCCTTTTGCCATGGAAGATCATGTCCACCTAAAACCCTAGACAAACATTTAAAGAAGTAAACAATGGCTTCTTCATTGTTGCTCAACTGCTTATGGTAAATCAAGATCTTAGCACTGCCCAGATTATGAATATAATGAGCTAGGCTTGACATTTTGCCAAACCCATCCGGCCTGCTTCCACTTGTTCTCTGGAGGAATGTGTCATCCTCAATTTGTAGTTGCCACATATCAAAAGATTGGAGTGAGACAATAATACACAACTACAAAACATTTAAACACAAGATAAAGTATTTGATTTGAAGTAACAAGATCATATCTTCTCATTTTCATCAGCAAAACAAGAAGTTCATCTTTCCAAAGATTTATTCCTCTCCCCTCCAGTCCAACCTCTTCTTTAAGCTTTCCCTTGTGAAGTGCTGAGAGATTCATAGCTTCCTGTGTGAGCTGGAAGGCAGCTTCATCTGGCTCTTGGAAATTTTCAACCTCTTTGAAACAAATAGTAAGGGCCTCTATAGGATCAAAAGTTGTTTCCAAAGCCAGTAGTGAATGGTCATCCTCTATGCCAACCTCCTTGTCAAGCCTTGAAGCCTGGGCAATAAGGGAAATGGCATAGTCCTCCCTCAAATTGAACATACACTCTATATCATGAGGAAAACATAATCTTTACCACCAATCAAGACACCTGCTGGAAGCATGGGCACTGCATAATTGCTGCTCTGAACATCAAAATCTTCAACTGGCTGTGTTGCCCTAAGAGTTTCAGTCCTCAGTTGAACAAGGTCAAGAGCAGCCACTTGCAGCCCCTCATCCTCGAGGTTGATATCTTCTTCCTACTCTGCCATATCTGTTGCCACAGGAATATCCTCTTTTTCCTCTGCTACAGATGTATCTTCTTCTTCAGCCTCCTGCCCTTGCTCTTCTAGAGATTGCTGATGGAAAACAATGTACATAAGGAATGCCATGGTTTCCTCAAGCACTCTACACTTTCCGGTGTGCAAGTTACAGCTGAATTTATATTCCTCATGCAGGCTGTCAAATCTTCTATTCACATGGTACCTCAGCCTGTCAATGGAGACAATATGATTTATATGCACAAAAACCTTTTCACCTTCCACAAGTCTTCCTGCCTCTGTCAGTTGTTTGAAGGTATCCCAATGGTCTGAAAGAAAATCTCTGTGATGCTCCAGTACTACTACAGAGCTCATAGTGAACTCCCTATTGAAAATACTATGGTATATGTGGAAGTTCCTCTGAGCCTTGCACTTGTGAAGAAAGTCAAATAGGAGCAAATCTGGAGATTTGTCCTCTTCTGGTTCCCTTGGTTTTGAAAGGGAAGACTCACCTTTCTGCTCCAGTCTCTTGCTTTTGCCTGAACAAAAGTTTATATATCATGAATTCTATATGCTGACATATGCAATCAGGGAATGTATAGGATATCACCAAACAACTCTCTTCATGAGCACACATGAACCACCTGATGATTGCTGTGGTCTAAGTATAGCAGTAGAAAAGTCCAGCTTCCTCTTGAAAGGGAGAATCAACTGTTCCAAAGCAAAAACTTTTCTCATCATCAAGGAAGAAATCCCCAGGGCCATAGAAAGCAAAACAATGAGGAAAAAGTGAAAACCAAAAGGGACACAGGAATTTGCAAGAAAACGCAATGTATGGCCATTTGGAAAATGTAAAGTACTCTCCTTGCATTTTGTTGCAAATTCTCCATTTCTATTGACATCCATCTCCAATCAAATGCTAGGAACATCTTACAGTGTTTTGGACAGTAAATGATACTAAGAGGAATTCCCCAGGGCCAAAGAGAGCAAAACAAAGAGGAAGAAATGAAAACTAAAACTAATATAAGAATTTGTAGGAAAACGCGATTTAGGCCATTTAGAAAATGTAAAGCACTCTCCTCGCATTTTGTTGCAAACTTCTAGCTCCTATTCATATCCATCTCCAATCAAATCCTAGGGTGATATACCAGATTCCTGGGCAGTAAGATTCAAGAATTCTATAGATGGAAGAAATATATATCAAAAAACATTGAAAAGAATATAGATCTTTGACCTTTCTTTTTTTCTTCCATACTGTTGGAGTTGCCCTCGTGATTCTCCTGCTCTCTTCCAAACTTGAGCTGCAGCCTAGGTAACCTGGAGATCTGGCAGTGGTAGTAGTCTTCAGGTAGGTTGCAGAGTGGATGGAGTGTGTTGGGTAGGAAGTGATCAGAGGGGGAAGGAAAAGGATGATGGGAGGGTGCTGGCAGGGATGGAAGATGGGGAGGGAAGAGTGTTAATGGATCTGATTATGAAATCATGATTGGCACAATTTCTAAGGCAAAAAGTGCCATTCACACGTGTCAAATTTCAAATTCCAAAAGATCTGGGTCCCATCCACACGTGTGAAAAAATGACTACATTCCACACGTGTGGCATTTATTAGCTACTTTATTTGTATTTTGCACTAATCTATTCACTTCTGTTTAATCTCGCCTAACTCAGCTCTCTTGCCTCTCTACCTCCCTACTCTACACCATCAGCATCCTGACCAGCAGCACAGGTTCATCCCCAGCATAGGGTACTCATCACTAGCACAGCACACCTACAGATAGCTTGCTTCTAGGTCAGTAAGACACTCTATATCCTTTTCTTCTTGTTTAATAGTATATTAGGATAAGGTACTGAGTGATGTGATGTAGCTTAGATATTATGATAAATATTATATGCATTCCTTACCTTTTTCCACTGCAAAAACAAGTAGGAAGACTTTTGAATTGGGCTTGTTGAGTGAGAGTTTGATCACTTCTTGCCTCCTATAGACACAATCCATCTTGCACCAAGTTGGAAATACATTGAAATGACTGAAGGCATGCTCCAGTATGCTGCCTCAAGAATTTGTAGTAAAACGCGAGGAGGAGGCTTTAGGAATCTCAAACAGCCCAAATCGCTTTTTGTTGCAAATTTAAAACTGTTGCTTCATCCACCCCTATCATTGTGATTTTGTGTCTTTCTAGGCTATTCAAGGCTGTATACTCCTTGCATAAACTCAATCCATATTGTTTGTAGTTGTAAAGACAGAGAATTCACTGTAGGAATGTAATAGCATGTTGTTTCAAGTATTTGCAGGAAAACGCGATAATGAGCTGTTAGGAATTTCAAATTATCATAATCGCGTTTTGTTACAAATTTATAAATGTTGCTTTATCCACCTTGTCATTGTCTTCTTGTATCGTTCCATATTCTCCATGGCTGTAATCTTTTTCCATTGCTTTGTATGCAGCTTTTCAGAGTGATGGCAAGAACCAAGTCAACTGCAAGGAGGGCTGGCAAGGGGCCAGGGCTTGTAGCAGCAGCAGCTGGGGCAGGTATCAAGGAATCTAGTGTGCCTCCAAAGGGAAGAGTTGCACATGGCAGGAAGGGGAAGCCAATGAGTGTGCTCCAGCAAAAGTCCAAGAGATTGAAACACTCTGCAGGTGTGCTAAAGGAGATCAGGAAGCAACAGAAAGCTATAGGCTTTGCAATCCCCAAGGCACCTTTTCAGAGACTAGTGAGAGAAATATGTGATAGTTGGCACCTTGGTTTTAGGTGGAACAGGACTGCCATTCTTTCCTTACAGGAAATGGCAGAGGATTACTTGGAGAAATACTTTGAAGATGCAATGCTGGTAGTAGCCCATGCTCACAGGGTAACTCTGATGGCCAAAGACTTCAACACTTTGTCCAGAGTGAGATGGAGGTATGACAAGCTGGTCCATCCTGTGGAATGGCAGGACATAAAAATGAGAGACATATTATTAATTCCACCTACAAGAAAATTTAAGGTAGATAAGGTGAAGGTTATTGAAGTAACCCACTCAAAGAGAACCAGAGGGAAAGCTGCTTATGAGGAGTCACTGAAGCAGCAAATAGAAGAATCCAAATCTGCTATAGATGTGCAGACTGTACAGATGGAGCTGCAGATACAGAGAAGGTTGTAGAAGCTGGGCCCTAAATAGTTGTCCATATTGAAGATGAAACTTCAGATAATAATTTTGACTTGACAAAACCATGCTTGGCAGCATTGGCTCATAAGAATGAGAATTGCTCAGATACTATCATTCTTGCAATGCTCTAGTAAGTGTCTTTTATTTTACATTTGTTTGCAAAACAATCCTTATTGTACCTCCTCCTTTACACCCTACCCTAATTATTGTTTGGTCCAATGTAGCATGATGAGAGAAGTTGGATGAACCATGCTGTACAGCATACAGTTCATATTATTGATCCTACCATTTCCTTCAAGTTAAGAGATCCAAAGGAAACTCCCATGGATATTTCCAATTGGTTCAGACACTGTGATTTTGATGTTGTCAATATTTTGCTACTTCCATACCATAACAAGTATGTGGGTGACTGCTTCTTTTGGGATTTTTCTTCAAGATTGAGAACTCTTGTAGCCTTTGATTTCTTAATGCTTTTTTTCCTATGCAGTGACCACTGGAGCTTTGCTTCTATTGGCATCCAGCAGAAGCAATGCTTTTTATTCAACTCTCTTAGAAACACACACAGAGAGCTGAAATTGTAAGTGGTTTGTGTGCTATTTTTAACTTTAAACTTCATTATTTTGATTTAATGCACACTAACTGAATTATATGTATTGCAGTTGTATTAGAAGGCTTCTAGATGCATTGGATCACTGTCCTCCTAATGTCAATCTTTTGGATTCAATAGAGCCAATAGATTTAGAGGTATAAAGTCGTTCCCTCTATTGATGTCTATTTCATGCTATGCCTTTGAACTTATTGAATAATTTTGTTTTGTTCAGATATTAACAGTTTCTAACATATCTTTCCAACTATCCAAACACCACAATAAGATGATCCAAGTAGCTGCGGGCTGGAAAGTGCTGATTAGTGCCAAATATATACTTTCAAGCTATTTTGAGATAGGACAGCCAGAGCTTGTAAGAAAAAATAATTTTCATTTAGCTTCAAAAAATTTGATATTGGTACAAAGTGTTCTAAATCATCATATCTCATTCAACTATCTTCAAGATAGAATTGCAATAAAACCATAGTGTTTCCATCACGATTCTCAATGTTCCAGTTCCATTGTTTTACAAACAAGTCTCATCTGGACTCTCCGTTGAAGATCAGCTAGTCAACCAACAAGATCCAATTTCATAGTTTTACAGTTCACTTAAATAATTCTCATGCCAATCTATGAATATCTTCCTTGACATACGCATGGGTGTCTTAGAGCAGCTGCAAGTCCGTGCATCGCCTGGTCAGAACCCTCTAGGATCCTCCTTAGGTGTCCTAGCACTTCACTCAGGGATCGCTTTGTCGGCCCTTGCCCATCATACCGGAAGCACACCATTTTCAACCGTACCGATGAGGAGGCTAGTCAAGACCTTGGCAGGCTTTGCCTTGCAAAGCGAGAGACATCCTTTGATGACTCCCCACCCCCAGTGGTTGCAATGTAACTCTCCTTAGATTAAACCATAAGCCAAATGCTTCCTCTAGCATTCGGGCATAAGACAGTCCTTTTTTAAAAACAGAGTTTCTATGCAAGTAAGAATTTTCCATTGAGTTTGGTTTCACGAGACTCCCTTTTTCAACAACCCAAGCTTCTTAATGAAAATTACGAATCACATATCTCGGTGATCCATCCTTCACCCCTTCCTAAGGTGTCAAAAATTCTAATTTTTTACTAATAAATCTTATTTTTAAACTAATAAACCTTATTTTTAAACTAATAAACCTTATTTTTTACTAATAAACCTTATTTTTAAACTAATAAACCCAATACTAGTCAACTCTTCATCTTATGTGAGAATTTATTCATTTTTGGGAGATTTTCTTTTATTCCGGCACTTGGATTAATCTTATTGGCCCTTTAGAACACTCTTTGGACCTTAATGATTTTTTTTTGAAAATGTGGACCCTTAGGCTAAGGTGTCTAAAATACACATATTCAATTAATTTCTAATGCATATTAGAAAACTCTTTTTGAACTTCTATTTCAAGGGAATTCATCTTAAATAAAAGTGATAACTTCATATCCAAAAATATCTCAAAACTGTATTACCTCTCTGTAGAATATTTTCTCTCGCTAGACCAAAAACAAGGGAAAATACCATTTTCTTGCATTCTGAAATAGGGGATGATTACAGGGGACTGAGAGGAGAGCTTATACATCTTTTAGGGCTGAGGAGGAACCTTACATCCTCTCCCACTTGAGAAACGCGAGATGTCCTCATCTCACAAAGTGGGGGTAGTCCTATCAGTTCTTCTTCTTTCTCCCAAATGGCATCCTCCAAAGGATAGAACTTCAACTTGACCAGAAACTCTCTAAGGACTCTGTTCCTGAGAGCCTTCTCTTGAACATCAAGGATTTCTTTGGGTTGAAGTTCCATCTGGCATTGAGTCTGAGAAGTCAACTGTTCATCATCCCGCACATGACTCGGGCTGGGTACATACTTTTTAAGTAAACTGACATGGAATACATTATGTACTTTGAGATGGGGAGGCAGAAGAAGTTTATAAACTAGATCTCCTACTTTCTTAGTAATGGCGTACATCCCACAGTATCTTGGAGACAGCTTTTTGTACTTCCCTAGAGATAAAGAACTTCTCTTGGGTCGTACATGAATGAAGACCATATCTGATTCTTCAAACACTCTCTCCATTTTTTTCTTGTCTACATACTGCTTTTGTTTGTCCTGGTGGGTAGCCTTAATATCTTTGCGGATTGCCTGCATTTTGCTGACCCATATCATCAAGCATCTGTCTGGACATCTCGACCTTGATCAATGGATCAGACCAAGTTAATGGTATGAGAGGCAATCTTGTCCATACAGAGCTTTGAATGGGCTCATCTTGATACTTTGGTGATAAGAGGCATTGTAAGCAAACTCAACTAGATGTAAGTAGCTTAACCACTTTTTGGGTTTCCTGCCATAGCATGACCAAAGAATATCTTCAATTACTTGGTTTACTCTTTCAGTGTAGCCATCTGACTTGGGATGATAAGCTATACTGAGATCTAAGGAAGTTCCCATTGCTTCTTCGAAGAATGCAGTCCAGAACCTTGATGTGAACTTAGAATCTCTGTCACTCACTATTCTTTTGGGTAAGCCATGCAGCCTGAAAATCTCCTTGAGGAAGACTCTGGCAACATCCACTGTAGAGTAGGTTTCTTTTACTGGAATCAGATGGGAAACCTTGGTTAATCTGCCAACTACCACAAAAATGGAGTTGTAGCCTGATTGCACTGACAGTAATCCAGTAACAAAATCCATACTGATACATTCCCACTTCATTTGTGGAATGTCTAAGGGATGCAGCTTTCCTGGCATCTTAACCCTTTCTGCCTGACATGTTAAGCACTGACGTACATGATTGAGTACATCCCTTTTGAGTCTTGGCCAGAAGAAGCTCTTCTTTACAGACATGTAGGTCTTTATGAACCTTGGATGTCCAGCTACTATCGGGCTATCATGGGCTTCTCTCAGAATTTTTCCCTTTGTTTCCTCATCATTAGGAATGCATAGCCGATTGGGTAAGACTTTGAATTGGCAGTCTGTCACATTCCCATCTAGATTAAACTGAATACCTTTTGTCTCATGATGTGTGAAAAGAATCTTCCCACTGGCCAATTCTACTTGCATAGGTTTCCTTGTTTTCTGATCTAGGACTAACTTACACAAACCACCACGATTCCCACGTCTCATGATTCTGCCAAAACGATACATAGTTAAATTTCTATTTGACTTCGTCTCGAGATCCTAAGACTTAAGAAGTTTAGAAATAATTTCTTTAAACAAGGTAATCATTCTTATTAAAGATCTACGACATACGTCCGAGAAAATAGATCTTATTTCTTTAACTCAATATCTGGTAGTCAAAATCACTTAAACAACTAGAATTCTCACAAAACATTCTTTATTTACATAGGGTTGCAATATATACATAGAGCAACATGGCTCCAGAGAATCAATGCCTCAATTGCATATGCATGAAACGACAATACTGTGCTGTGGACATCATGCCGTGATGCAATTGTTCCCTTACCGCTATTGGTGCTACAATCTTACTTCTCGGAATAAAATGGCTAAGAAGTCTCAAAAGATGACAAGTAATCCTAAAATCTCGAGGTGTGGGGTGATAAAGGATAACACCACAAACCACCTTTAGCCTTAACAAGACCATGGCTAATGAGACGTTCTGCATCAGCATCTGGCACGCTGGTTGCAAGAGGCATGGATGCAAACCACTTATGCTATCGTCTCTCAACTCGGTTTGGAAAATATAGCTTCTCGAAATGATTAGCGAGCCTTGCCCTACTCGTTCAAATCATAGTGGAGGAGAGGATATGCTCAAAAGCAAAAGCAGTCATATTCTAATTTTGGGAAAGATTGGGGATATCGGATAAATATGGGGCGTCCATGTATAGAATCCAATTCATCAATTAAAAGTCTTCATCAATAAAGCTTAATCTGAATGAAAACACAACATGAAAATGCACCTTTGTAAGATTTTATTATAAATTCAGACAAAATTCATCTTTGATTCTTGAGCTTTCAACAAAGCTCTGATACCAGCTGTGAGACCCCTTCCCCCCTTTGCGTGTCGGACTCTCGAGTGCTAGCAACGGAAGTAGCCACCTCTCGTGTGGGGCAGGGTTTCCCACTCAAGGCCTCACCCACCACGAATGTCCGAGCAAGAGACTAGTCCGGTGGTTTTTCCGAAATCGGGGCCGAAAAAACTTTCCTCGCCTAGAAGGCACGGGCGATTCCTCCAAGAAAATCTTCTAACAGAAGTTTATCTAACCGGGTCAAGAGCCTTAACTTTCCTATCTATTCCAAATGAACCCGTAGGTCACATGGCCGAATCAAGGAAGGGACTTGCACTTGGTCCATAGAAATCATTGCTTTTTTCCCTTGAAGAGAGGCACAATCGTTGATTCTTTTCCATAGAACAAGAATCTCCCTGGGACTTACTTTAACTATTGTAACTTAAACCTAATTGAATTTTGTTATGGGAATCCACCGATCCAGCCTAACCCCAATTGGTCCATGGGTTAGCTAACTGCCTACCAACCACTGTATTGGTGGGATCCCTTTTTATAAAAATTACGTTGTGTTTGTCTCGGGTAGAGTTCCCAAGACCCCTAGTCGGCACTCATGCAATTATATTAAACAGACACACAAGTTATGCACCCAATATGAAATTGCCTTTTTCTCAGATTTAACTATCTTCAAGAAAGAATTGCAATTATATTAAACAGACACACAAGTTATGCACCCAATATGAAATTGCCTTTTTCTCAGATTCAACTATCTTCAAGACAGAATTGTAATAAAACCATAATGTTTCTATCTCATGATTCTCAATGTTCCAATTCCATTGTTTTACAAACAAGTCTCATCCAGACTCTCCGTTTTGAAGGTTAGCTAGTCAACCAACGAGATCCAATTTCATAGTTTTACAGTTCACTTAAGTAATTCTCTTGCCAATCTATGAATATCTTCCTCGACATATGCATGGGTGTCCTAGTAGAGCTGTGAGCCCGTGCATCGCCTGGTCAGAACCCTCTAGGATCCTCCTTAGGTGTCCTGGCACTTCACTCATGAAAGATCCCTTCCCCCTCCACGCAACGAAGAATTCGGGGATTCTAGCAGTGGGAGTAGCACTTCTCGCACGGGACAGGGTCCCTCACTCGGGTTCTCGCCCATGTATATCCGGACAAGAGACTAGTCCCTTGGTTCTTCCAAAACCGACCTTGGAAAAACTTCCCCCACCCAGAAAGCACGGGTGATTCCTCAGGGTCCCTCACTCGGGTTCTCGCCCACGTATATCCGGACAAGAGACTAATCCCTTGGTTCTTCCAAAACTGAACTCGGAAAAACTTCCCCCGCCGCCTGAAAAGCATGGGCGATTCCTCAGGGGATATTTTTACTCTAACGTAGTCAAGGTCATCACTGACCAAACTGATCCGACCGAACTTGTAAGTCACTTGGTCAGATCAAGGAAGAAACTTGCACTTGGATCATAGAGACCAACGCTTTTTTCCTCATTGAGAGGCACAACGGTTGATTCTTTTCCATAGAACAATCACTATCCAGGATTTACTTCATCTATCGTACCATAACAGAATTGAGTCTCAATTTAGGGATTTGTTAGTCCAGCCTAACCCCATCCAGTCCCGTGGGTTAGCCAACTACCTAACCACTGTAGTGATGGGATCCATTTAAGAATTTGGTTAGGTTTTGTCCCGAGTACCACGGAAAAGAGTTCCTAGGTCCCCTAGCCGCGGATCTTCATGCAAACTTCAAGCTAGTGACACCACTTACACACCCAATACAGATTCAGCTGTCTTTAAAAATAATCTTTTAATAAAACCATAGTATCACTGATCATAATCCTCCAAAATATCCAATTGAATTCTAATTTCCAATCATTCCTTTATCGGAGTACCTATGGCATCATTGGTACCCAGAACACTCACCCTGTCCACTCAGGGGCCTTTTCAATAGTTTTCCTAGCTCATAATACCTGGCAATATATTCACTTATAAAAATCCAGACGGAATCTTTGTTGAAGATGAGCGAGATCAACCAATAGATCCATATAAAAGAGCCATGGACACAGGACCAACAATGTGAAACGACCAGGTCCATGCCCGAATTCAAAAAACAACTCTTACTCCTTATTCCAGTATCTTCGCCGACACACGTGTGCGTATCTTTGGTGACCCAGAGCTCACCGTATGGTCAGCACCCTCTAGGATCCTTCGCAAAGGTCACCTAGTGCTTCACTCATAGGCCGCATCCTTTGTCCCTCATCCACCGTACCGGAAGCTCACCATTTAAATTGAACCGAGGCTGGTCAAGACCTCGGTCGACCTTGCTACACGAGACGTCCTCCGTTGACTCTCCGTCAGCTATTGCAACTTTATCAGTTAGGTCTCCACAACCTTATTCACAAGACGGTCAAAATGCTTCCCCAACATTCTTGACATAAAACAATCTTTTAAAAACAGGTCATAAATACAGTTTCTATAACGAACTCACGTCTTTCTACATTGTTCCACATCAATACAGTTTCTATAACAAACTCACGTCTTTCCACATTGTTCCACATCAATCCACATTACTTTATTCCACATTCATTTCATATGTATTCCCATTCTCATCACATCATTTTGCATCTCATCACATCTTTCCTCATTTATCCTCATCAGATCTCATCCACTCGCATCTACCCATATCCACATCTCATTACATCATATTCATTCACATCTATCCTGTTTTCACATCACATTCATTCACATCACATATCATCCATTCACATCTATTCTAATTTACATCACATCCATTTCCCATCACATCTCATTCATTCACATCCCGATTCACATCACATCACCTCTCATCCATTCACATCCCATATTATCTATACACATCCCATATTATTCATTCACATCCCATATTATTCATTCACTAGGTTCTAGAATTTTTCAGGTTCAGTTTGGCTAAATTTGGACAAGATTTGGAACTAGTTTGGCTCCCTTTTGATTTGGTTTTGATCCAGGAGAGAGGAGAGATAAAAATATCTTATTATTTTTGAGTTTAAAACTCCTCCACACATGTGAAATAGACACCTCCTTGAAGAGCCCCCTTCTCCTTACCAAGGTGTCAAAAATGTATCATTATACCCAAATATCTCAGTTTTTTTAGTAATATTCATAGTTTTTTACTAATAAACCTTGTATGCAGTCAACTCTTTATCTTATGTGGGCATTTACTCATTTTTGGGTTTTTTTTTTATAAATTGGATTTATCTCCTCCCCACACTTGGATTGATCCTATTGGCTCATAGGAACCTTAATTGGACCATAATCCAGAAAATCTAGACCCTTAGGCTAAGGTCCTTTATACCTATTTTCAATTAATTCCAATTGCACATTGAAAAGTTCTTTTTTATTTCTGTTTTAGGGAAACCATTTTAGACACTGGAGGATTTTTATATCCAAAAATATCTTAATTTTGGATTACCTCCCTCTAGACATTTTCTCTCTCCAGGCCAAAATAGGGTAAAACAGGATCATTCTTTTATTTTAGAGAGGGGAATAATTATAAGATCAGAAGGGGAGGTTCTTACACCTGTACACCTCAAAATCTGGAGGGAGGAATCTTACATCCTACCCCTCAAAAAACGTGAGATGTCCTCATCTCGCAACAACAACTGGAGGACAAATCTTTCCCTTGATTCTGGGGCTCCTTATAGTTTGTTCAACCCAACAGAATGTTGGGATAAAGATCCCTTATATAGAACTCATCATCAGATAACATTTCATTCAGATCATATCACTCATATCCTTCGCACAATAATGGTCCATTAGACCGAAATTTCCATCTGAACATTCCTCCATGGGAATTTCAATTATACAAGTTTTTAATTTGTCATCCCTTAACTTGATCCACTGGGTCAAGTGTTAACAGTAGCAATCTGTCAGCACAATTCTCTAATCTTATAGTTATTTTTGCTGAAGTCATAATCATCATTCCAGTTATTATCATCATCACTAGTATTTGTCCCATTTATCCTCATTGTGGTTTTGCTCAGCTTATCGCTTTTCAATCAAAATCCAGGAATCATCATTTTTTAATCAGAATCCAAATCAACTAATCAATTTTCAACCAGAATTTTAAAATCATATCAACCACATTCGAATTCATCATCTGGATAGCATTTTTGCTTATAATTTCAAGGTCTTAGATTTACTCGTATATACTGCCAGTAAAGAGCTGTAGTTATGCCCTTGGTATATACGGGTAGTCACGGTCCTTGGAATTATAAGGTAAATACCATCATGTCTAGGCCTCAAGCAAGTCAGGGATTCCATACAATTGCGGTACTTCCATCTCTGAAGACCTAATTACCTATTTATGAATCTTCATTCTGAATATCAATTTATATGAATTTCATCACACAATTATGCACGTGAGGGTATCTCGGCGACCCAGAGCCCGAGTATCGTATGGTCAGCACCCTCTAGGATCATTCGCAGGTCACCTAGTGCTTCACTCATAGGCCACTTCCTTGGTCCCTCATCCACTGTACCGGAAGCTCACCATTTAAACCGAACTGAGGCTGGTCAAGACCTCGGCCGACCTTGCTACGTGAGACGTCCTCCGTTGACTCTCCGTCAGCTATTGCAACTTTATCAGTTAGGTCTCCCACGACCTTATTCACAAGATGGTCAAAATGCTTCCCTAGCATTCTTGACATAAAACACTCATTTAAAAACAGGTCATAAATACAGTTTCTATAACGAACTCACGTCTTTCCACATTGTTCCACATCAATCCACATTACTTAATCCACATTCATTTCATATGTATTCCCATTCTCATCACATCATTTTGCATCTCATCACATCTTTCCTCATTTATCCTCATCGAATCTCATCCACTCGCATCTACCTATATCCACATCTCATCACATCATATTCATTCACATCTATCCTGTTTTCACATCACATCACATCACATTCATTCACATCATATATCATCCATTCATTCACATCACATTCATTCACATCACATATCATCCATTCACATCTATCCCAATTTACATCACATCGATTTCACATCACATCTCATTCATTCACGTCCTGATTCACATCACATCACCTCTCATCCATTCACATCCGATATTATTCATTCACGTCCTGATTCACATGACGTCACATCTCATTCATTCACATCCCGATTTACATGACATGACATCACATTCATTCACATCCCGATTTGCATCACATCACATCTATTCACGTCCGTCACATTCATTTACATCACATCCATTTACATCCATCACATCACATTCATTCATATCCATCACATTCATTCTCATCACCATCCCATCACATACATTCTATCCACATTACATCACATTCATTCTCATCACCATCCCATCACATACATTCTATCCACATTACATCACATCACATCTATCCACATCATGTCTCATTCATACACATCTCATCTCATTCATCCACATCCATCCAATCGTTCACATGTATGACTACCCACATCTATCCATACATTCATATGTATCACTTTACATCCACATGTATTCATGTCACATCACATCCATTCTTTCACATACACATCCACATCCCTTCTTTCGCATACATATCCACATCCATTCTTTTACATACACATCCACATCCATTCTTTCACATACACATACACATCCACATCCATTCTTTCACATACACATCCACATACCTTTATCACATCCATTCCTTCGCATACACATCACATCACATTCTATCACATACACATCCACATCCACATCCATTCTTTCACATCCACATCCTTATCCACATCCACATCCACATCCACATCCACATTCACATCCATGTACTTTCCATCTCACCCTTTCACATATCCTCTCATCTCATTCTCATCTCATCATTCTCATCCACATCCATTAACTTCACGTCTCATCCCCATTCATTTTCATCACATCACATCCTATCACATCCCATTCACATCTTATCGCATCTTATTTTCATCTTATCACATCTTTTCACATCGTATCGCATCCCATTTACATCTTATCACATCCATTCACATCCTATCGCATCCCATTTACATCTTATCACATCCCATTTACATCTTATCACATCCATTCACATCTTATCGCATCACGTTTACATCTTATCACATCCCATTTACATCTTATCACATCCGTTTCACATCCTATTCCCATTTAGTAGTTTTTACTACTTTGATACTGAGAATGGGACTTTTTTTAAATTTTTGCCAATTGCTTGGCCTAGATAAAGGTTTTTTTTTCTCGACGACTATTTCCATATTCTTTTTTAATTCCTCATTTGAATTATATTCAATATTCCTCTTTTGAATAAAAGAATTCATGGGATTTATAGAAATTAATTCTACCCATATTTTCACTTTTGATAAATAACCATAAATTGAATTATACTAAAAATTTCTCTTTTTCTCATTTAATTTCTTGGACCTCAAATATCATGGGAATTCCTCTTTTTGCATTGCATTCCAATGTCATGGAAATTCCTATTTTATCATCATAAAATAAATTCATAAAATATCCATTAATTCAATATGCTAGGAATTTCTCTTTTTCCATCTAAATGATTGAATTTCAAATGTCATAGGAATTTCTTATTTACCATTTAAATATTTCTCATAGTTAAAATAAATTTATCTAAAATTTATCTTTGAATTTAAATAAAATATCCATTAATTCCAATATGCTAGGAATTTCTCTTTTCCCATCTAAATGATTGAATTCTAAATGTCATAAGAATTCCTCTTTTATTGTTTAAATATTGTTCATAGATAAAATAAATTTATCTAAAATTCATCTTTGAATTTAAATAAAATATCCATTAATTTAGTATTCCAAATTTTCCTCTTTCCTCATTGGAATACATGGATTTCTATTGTCATGGGAATTTCTCTTTTATCAAAAGAATTGAATTACTAGAAATTTTTCTTTTTCCTAATTAACCATTTATGCATAAACATTAAAATCAAAATTTCCATGGTTATGATGAGAATTATTCAATTAACCTAGGATAATTAATCCTAGAATATGGTAGGAAGCCCTCTTTTCATATTAAGCATGAAATTGATTTATGTGTTAATTTTTCAAAAATTTTACCATAGCTCCGCTGCCTGCTATTACTGATAATTTTTAATAATTTTCAAAGCATAAATTTTTAGTAATACAATATGATAGAATAACTATCCTTTGGATCAACATCCAATTATGGACTTGATTCCTATGTTTTCCATAAATTAAGTAGCATAAAAGCATTAAAAAGCCACTTCTTTGGCCTCTAATTTGACAAGCATAGAAATTACTTTTAGATTTGAGAATTGCTTCATGAGAAGCATCATTTGAATATAGAATAGGTCATAGGAATGACCATTCTTTGGGGGAGAGAGAGATATGCTTAAGAAACATTTTAAATTAAGCATAAATGTAAACTTTATGTGTTTAATTACTAAAATTCATTAGAGATCTACAATTGCATTAGAGAGCCTTTCAATTGAATACTTCTTAAGCTTGAGAGGGGTTGAAAAGTAAGAAACATCTAGAGATTAAGAAAAGACCATAAAATCACACTTTACCTCTTGTTTTGCTTGATTCTTTAGTCATTGGAGAGGCCCCCAACCAATCAATTGGTTTAGTATTTTGATGAAGACTCCAAAGAAGGTTGAAGAGAGAGAGAAGCTCCAATCTCTCCAAATTGTAGAGGATAATAGAAAATATCATTATTTCAATATAATACTAGCATGGTATAGTTCACATATATTTTTTACAAAGGGCTAAGGATCTATTTATAGGTGAGGGAGGCCTCTAACCAAGTCCAACTAGGTTCTAGAATTTTTCAGGTTCAGTTTGGCTGAATTTGGACAAGATTTGGACCTAGTTTGGCTCCCTTTTGATTTGGTTTGATCCATGAGAGAGGAGAGATAAAAATATCTTATTATTTTTGAGTTTAAAACTCCTCCACACATGTGAAATAGGTGCCTCCTTGAAGAGCCCCCTTCTCCTTACCAAGGTGTTAAAAATGTATCATTATACCCTAAATATCTCATTTTTTTAGTAATATTCATAGTTTTTTACTAATAAACCTTGTATGCAGTCAACTCTTCATCTTACGTGGGCATTTACTCATTTTTGGGTATTTTTCTTTTATAAATTAGATTTATCTCCTCCCCACACTTGGATTGATCCTATTGGCCCCCATAGGAACCTTAATTGGACCATAATCCAAATTTTTTTGAAAATCTAGACCCTTAGGCTAAGGTCCTTTATACCTATTTTCAATTAATTCCAATTGCACATTAGAAAGTTCTTTTTAATTTCTGTTTCAGGGGAAACCATTTTAAACAGTAGGAGGATTTTATATCCAAAAATATCTTAATTTTGGATTATCTCTCTCTAGACATTTTCTCTCTCCAGGCCAAACAGGGTAAAACAGGATTTTTGTTTTATTACAGAGAGGGGAATAATTATAAGATCAAAAGGGGAGGTTCTTACACCTGTATACCTCAAAAGATGGAGGGAGGAATCTCACAACTCAGGGACTGCTTCTTTGGCCCTCGCCCATTGTATCAAAAGCGCACCATTTTCAACCGTACCGAGGCTGGTCAAGACCTTGGCAGACTTTGCCGCCGCGAGAGACGTCCTTTGATGACTCCCCACCAGCTATTGCGACATAGCTCTCCTTAGATTAAACTATAAGCCAAATGCTTCCTCCAAGCATTCCGGTGTAAGACAGTCCTTTTTCAAAAACAGAGTTTCTATGCAAGTAAGAATTTCCCATTGAGTTTGGTTTCAGGAGACTCCCTCGAATCATGTATCTCGATGATCCATCCTTCAATTACAATAAATTTCTAACTTGTTTCTAGACGATTTCGGATCTTAGGAAAAACTTCTCTAAATCAGCCAGTTATCCATTCTTCGTACTGAAGAAATGGGATTGGTCACAAGACGTGGCTTCATGTCTGATTCAAGAGATGGGCAGTCATCTTACTGACCTGCCTTTCTCACGTGGTCATGGTCTAGCCCTGAATTACTCAGATTTAATCCTAGATTTATTTCCTAAATATTTTTTCCTATTTATCTGATAAAATAACTGTGATTTCCAATCGTAAGGGTAAAAATCTAAAATTATGAAAATTCATTCCTTCTTGGACATAATAGAACTATAAATAATTCTATTCGTGAATAATGGGATTTAACAAGGATATTGCTTTTTCCAATGATTCTTTTATAATGAATCTGCATATATCATTTACCGATCCAGCCTATGGGTTAGCCAACCGCCCACCAACCACTGTATTGGTGGGATCTCTTTTTATAAAAATTGGGTACCAAGGAAAAGAGTTCCAAGGCCCCCTAGTTGGCACTCATGCAATTATATTAAACAGACACACAACTTACGCACCCAATATGAAATTACCTTTTTCTCAAATTCAACTATCTTCAAGATAGAATTGCAATAAATTCATAGTGTTTCCATCATGATTCTCAATGTTCCAGTTCCATTGTTTTACAAACAAGTCTCATCCGGACTCTCCGTTGAAGACCAGCAACCAACAAGATCCAATTTCATAGTTTTACAGTTCACTTAAGTAATTCTCTTGTTGCCAATCTATGAATATCTTCCTCTACATACGCATGGGTGTCCTAGCAATAGCGAGCCTATGCATCGCCTTGTCAGAACCCTCTAGGATCCTCCTTAGGTGTCCTAGCACTTTACTCAGGGACCGCTTCGTCGACCCTCGCCTATCGTATCGGAAGCGCACCATTTTCCACCGTACCGAGGTTGGTCAAGACCTTGGTAGGCTTTGCGAAAGATGTCCTTCAATAACTCCCCACCACCAGTGGTTGCAACGTAACTCTCCTTAAATTAAACCATAAGCCAAATGCTTCCTCTAGCATTCCGGCATAAGAGAGTCCTTTTTCAAAAACAGAGTTTCCACGCAAGTAAGAATTTCCCATTGAGTTTGGTTTCACGAGACTCCCTTATTTTTAACCCAGGCTTCTTAATGAAAATTACGAATCATGTATCTTGGTGATCCATCCTTCAATTACAAACCTTCAATTACAAATAATGAATTTCTACCTTGTTTCTAGACGATTTTGGGTCTTAGGAAAAACTTCTCTAAATCAGCCAGTTATCCATTCTTCGTACTGAAGAAATGGGATTGGTCACAAGACTTGGCTTAATGCCTGATTCAAGAGATGGACACCCATCTTACTGACCCACCTTTATCACGTGGTCATGGTCTAGCCTTGAATTACTCGGATTTAATCCTAGATTTATTTCCTAAAGATTTTCTCCTATTTATCTAATAAAATAACTGTGATTTCCAATCGTAAGGGTAAAAATCCAAAATTATGAAAATTCATTCCTTCTTGGACATAATAGAACTATAAATAATTCTATTCGTGAATAATGGGATTTAACAAGGATAGTTCTTTTTCCAATGATCCTTTGAATGAATTTGCATACATCATTTATTTAAAATATTCACATAGAATTATACTAAAATATTCTTTTCTCCAATTAGACCTAGGCATCAACATGCCATAATTTATCTATATCGAAATGTGGTGAAACTTTCTCTTTTGATACCAAAATTAATTTATGCATTTTCTTAATTAAAAATAAAATGAAAATTTCTCTTTTGATGAATAATTAAAAATACCAATGTATATGCATACCATGAATATACCTATTTTAAAATATGACAAAAATAGAACAATTTTTGTCTGGGATTTACTTCATCTATCATACCATAACAGAAATTGAGTCTCAATTTAGGGATGCATCAGTCATCCAGCCTAACCCCATCAAGTCCCATGGGTTAGCCACCCGCCCAACCACTGTAGTGATGGGATCCAATTAAGAATTTGGTTAGGTTTTGTCTCGGGTACTAGGAAAAAGAGTTCCCAGGCCCCCTAGCCGGATATTCATGCAAACGTAAAACTAGTCACACCACTTACACACCCAATATGAAATTGCCTTTTGCACAGAATCAGCTGTCTTTAAAACAATCATTTAATGAAACCATAGTATCAGTGATCATAATCCTCAAAATCTCCGGTTGAATCTTTATTTAAGCTTGGCTATATAGTCATTGAGATGCACAAGTGGATAGGCATAGTGCTAGGCCATTCCCTTTGTTCTCATAAAAAGGGCCTCCCTTGCCTTTACAACAACCCACAGCAAAACCACCCCTATGAGACTGTGTGCAAGTAGTGCTTAGCTTGGAGGTGAATAGGTAAAGGATGTGCTGCTAAACCTACTAGGCCTTGGGTAGTCCCAAAAGAAGTGCCTCTGGATCTTTTGAAGGTTGCCAAATTGAGAACATCTATGGCTCTTCTTAGGGTTGCCACAATGAAAACATCTCATTAGTCTATATTTGCAAAGGAAGTGTCTTTAGGACTGTCTTATGCCAGAATGCTGGAGGAAGCATTTGGCTTATTGTTAATCTAAGGAGAGTGTTTGCAACAACAGCTTGTGGGACATCTCGGCAAAGCTTGCCAAGGTCTTGACTAGCCTCGATACGGTAAAAAATGGTGCACTTCTGCCGGTGTACGATGGGCAAGGGCCGACGAAGCGGTCCTTGAGTGAAGTGCTAGGACACCTAAGGAGGATCCTAGAGGGTTTTGATCAGGCGATGCACAGGCTCGCGGGGCAGCTGCTAGGACACCCATGCCTATGTTGAGGAAGATATTCATGGATTGGCGAGATTTTATTAAGTGAACTAGAAACTATGAAATTGGATCTCGTTGGTTGACTAGGTGGTCTTCAATGGAGAGTCCGGATAATACTTGACTGTAAAACAATGGAAATGGAATACTGAGGATTATGATGGAAACATTGTGATTTTATTATAGTTCTATCTTGAAAATAGATGAATCTGAGAAAAAGGCAATTTCATATTGGGTGCATAAGTGGTATGTCTATTTTATATTTTTACATGAGTTCCAGCTAGGGGGCCTGCGAACTCTTTTCCCTAGTACCCAGGACAAAACACAACCCAATTTTTATGAAGAGGGATCCCACCAATACAGTGGTTGGGCGGTTGGCTAACCATGGGCCGGTTGGGCTGGATCAGTGGATTTCTACAATAAAGTTACGTTATGTTTAAGTTACGATAGTTGAAGTAGGTCACAGGGAGATTCTTGTTCTATGGGAAAGAATCAATGGCTATGTCTCACTTGAGGGGAAAAAAGCGATGATCTCTATGAACCAAGTGCAAGTTACGATAGTTGGAGTAGGTCACAGGGAGATTCTTGTTTTATGGGAAAGAATCAATGGCTATGCCTCACTTGAGGGGAAAAAAGTGATGATCTCTATGAACCAAGTGCAAGCTCCTTCCTTGATTCGGCCATGTGACCTATGGGTTCGGTCAGAATAGAAAGGATAGTTAAGGCTCTTGACCCCATTAGATAAATTCCCGTTAGAAGATTTTCCTGGAGGAATTGCCCGTGCTTTCTGGGCAAGGAAAGTTTTTTTGGTCTCAGTTTTGGAAGAACTGCCGGACTAGTCCCTTACTCGGACATCGGTGGTGGATGAGGCTAGGTAGACAGATTACCTTACAGGGTGTAGATGGCACCCCTTTAGAACACATTAATGGCCCTAGGAATTTCTAACCCCATTCATTGATAATTTTTGGTAGAGACTATGTAATAGCTTCCAAGCCCAAAAGGTATGCTTTGTCCGAGAACATTTCTGGTCTTGGTTTCACAAGACCCTCTTTTCAAATCCCAGACTTTCTCAATGATAATCATGAATCTCCTATCTCGGTGATCCATCCATCAATTACAATGAATTTCTAACTTATTTCTAGACGATTTTGGATCTTAGGGAAAACTTCTCTAAATCAGTCGGTTATCCATTCTTCTCGTACTGAAGAAATGGGAATGGTGACAAGACTTAGCTTAATTTTTAATTCAAGAGATGGGTAGGCATCTTACTGACCCACCTTTCTCACGTGGTCATGGTCTAGCACTGAATTACTTGAATTTATTCCTAAAGATATTTCCTAAAGATAATTCTCCATTTATTTGATAAAATAACTGTAATTTCTAATTGTAAGGGTAAATATCCAACATTATGAAAATTCATTCTTCCTTGGACACAATAGAATTATATTCTATTCTCGTGAATAATGGAATTTAACAAGGATATTTCTTTTTCCAATGAACCTTTAATGAATATGCATACATCATTTTATTAAAATATTCACATAGAAATATTCTTAAATATTCTTCTCTCACTTTGGACCTAGGCATCAACATGCCCTAATCATCTACACAGAATATGGTGAAACTTTCTCTTTTTGGTACCAAAATTAATTTATGCATTTTCCTATTTAAAGATACGATGAAAATTCCTCTTTTGATAAATAAAATACCCATGTATATACATACCATGAATATACCTATTTTAAAATATGACAAAAATTTCTCTTTTTACCATTTAGATATTTATGCTTACATACTATAAATGTATATTAAAAAATGTGACAAAATCCATCTTTTAACTTTTAAAATGTTTTATACATAGAATATCGTGAAAATTCCTCTTTTTGCATTCTTAAAATTATGCATAAACATAATTACATAAAAATATGGTAAGACTTTCTCTTTTAATTTAAAAATTCTTTATGCATAAACCTAAGCATAATTATAAGCATAAACCTAAGCATAATTATAATATAAAAATTCTTTATGCATAAACCTAAGCATAATTATAAGCATAATTTACATCTAAGGATTTTGTTTATTTAAGAAAAAATACTCAATATCACTTTCCATATGAAAATAAATATAAGAAAGCTAGCATAAGCTCTCTTTTATTTAAAAATGAATAAATATGATTTTTATTAACATCATCAAAATAACCATAAATGAATTAACCTCATTTTTAAATAGATTAAAAATCATAAAAATGCTTAATCTCTATCTCTAGCTTGTTAGGCCTAGAGTTTTGGTTAAGAAAATGAGATTAGAACTAGGATCTATCCTTCCAAGAAGGATTTAACCAATAAAGGTAAGTATTTTGGCAAAAGAGAGATTTACAAAAACATTATATTTAAACATAAAAGATTAACAGTAATCCATTTAAACAACATAAATCAATAAGAGCATGCTTTTAAGAAGAAACCATGGATTAAAATGCTTCCCAAGCATTAGAGAGGTTGGGAAGAAGATACTATTCTCAAGAAGAAAGTAAAACACCATTGTTTTAGGCTTACCCTTGGTTTTTTGGCTTGATTCTTTAGAGAGAAGTGAAGTCCTCAAGAGGAAGCTTGGCCACCAAGAAGAAGAGGGTAATCTCCAAGAGAAGAAGAGGATTAGTGAAGCTCCACCAAAGCTTCACAACGGAGAGGCAAGGTAGAGGGATAATAGAAATACACTAAACTAAAAATTACACTAGCATGTAAATACACTAAGATAAAAATACAAAGGAATGGGGCTATATTTATAGGAAAGTGAGGCCACCAACCAAGTCCAACTAGGATCTAGAGGCTTCCAACTTCAGTTTGATCCAATTTGGACAAGTTTTGGGACCAGTTAGGCCCACTTTCTTGATCTAGTTTAAAAAAGAGGAGAGAGGAGAGATAAAATATCTCATTTTTTTGTATTAAAAATTGGGGGTAATGATGAGATTCTAGGCACCTCCTTCATGAGCTCCTGAGGTGTCAAAATTATAAATTTTTACTAATAAATCCTCATTTTTTTACTATTAAGTGCCTGTACTAGTCAACTCTTCATCTGATGTGATAATTTACTCATTTTTGGTGGATTTTCTTTTATTCTTGCATTTTTCTTATTGCAACACTTGGATTAACCCTATTGGCCCTTTAGAATGCTCTTTGGACCTTAATCCATAATTTTTTAAAAATGTGGACCCTTAGGCTAAGGTGTCTAATGCACATATTCAATTAATTCCTAATGTATATTAGGAAACTCTTTTTAAACTTCTATTTTAGGGGAATTCATCTTAAATTTAAGGGATAACTTTATATCCAAAAATATCTCAAAATTATATTATCTCTCTCTGGGCCAAAAATAAAGGAAAATAATATTTTTTTTGCATTCTGAAATAGGGGATGATTGCACGGGACTGAGAGGAGAACTTATACATCTTTTAGGGGCTATGGAGGAACCTTACAAAACCCTAGAAAGAAAACACACACACACAAGAGAGAGCAAGACACAAGAGAGAGATGGATAGCTGAATTTTCTTCTATCTTCTTCTTCTCTACTGAACCAACATAACATAAAGATAAGAGTATACACTATATGGGTTAGTACGCAACTACTACAACATACAAGGGTCGGTCCATAATGTGAACCCAACTAAATGGGATGGCGCTATAACTATGCCAGTCTCTAGTAATCCAAAATGGCTATCACACAGCCTGTCATCCCACTGGCCGTATATCACCCATAATCTCACCAACCATGCCAATAGTGTAGATATAGGAGCTATCACCCAGGTGGGTCATCAATTTCTATCGTAGCACTAGTTGAGCTCGATATCTCAACACTCCCCCCTCAAGCTCAACTCAACACACTGCACTCCAAGTAAGCTCCTAAACCTGTGGAGCTTCTCTATGCCTATGCCTTGGTGAAGATGTCAACCACCTGATCCTCTGTGCTAACATATACCAGATCTACATCTCCTGCTAGAACCTTCTCCCTCACAAAGTGATAATGCACCTCATTGTGCTTTGTTCTAGCATGATATACTAGGTTACTAGCCAACTGTATGCTGCTCATGTTGTCACAATATATGACAACTGCCCTATCCACAGGCTCTCCCATGTCACCAAGTAGCTTCTGAAACCAAGCTACCTCACAAGCTGCCATAGCAGCACCCTTGTACTCTTCCTCTATACTTAACAAGGCAACTGTTGGTTGCTTCTTATTGCTTCAACTCACAGTAGCACTCCCAAATGAGAACATAAAACCACTAGTAGATCTCCTATCTGCAATACTACCAGCCCAATAAGCATCTTTGTACCCATGCACTATATCTTTGTACCAACCTCATAGAAAAGTCCATAATCAACTGTGGACTTTATGTCCCTGAGGATCCATTGAGCCACATCCAGGTGTGGCTTCTAGGGGCCTACATAAACTGACTCACAAGTCCAAGAGCATAGCTCACATTTGGCCTTATAATGGTCATGTAGATCAAACTACCCACTATGTGTCTGTATGTAGTGGGGTCCTCCAAAAGCTCACCTGTATCTACAGAAAGCTTTGTGTTCTACACTAATGGCACTAAAATAGGCTTAGAGCTTGTCATACCATACTTGGACAACATGTCCAAGCCATACTGCCTTTGCAATGGCAAAATGCCATGAGGTGATCTCAGCACCTCTATGCCCAAGAAATACTGCAGCTCACCCAAATCCTTCATCTCAAACTTCTGCTTCTCAAAAGCATCCTGACATCATGTATGTTTGCATCATTATCACCAGTGATAATCAAGTCATCCACATA
The DNA here is from genome assembly GCF_041138505.1 of Cibotium barometz. Classification (NCBI taxonomy): domain Eukaryota; kingdom Viridiplantae; phylum Streptophyta; class Polypodiopsida; order Cyatheales; family Cibotiaceae; genus Cibotium; species Cibotium barometz. Next base: position 32,901,269 of record NC_141074.1, on the reverse strand, counting down.
GAGATGACTAATAGCATGATCCATTTATCTGTCTTTTTCAGATATAGTGAAAAATTTACATTGAATATCTGAAATCCAATGGTAACAAGATACTCCCTGATCTTGTTTAACCATGCTCTGGGTGCGTGCTTCAAGCCATATAAGGCTTTGTGTAACCTGCACACAAAATCTGGATGTGCATCACTCTCATAACCTAGTGGCTGCATCATGTACACTTCTTCTTGCAAATCACCATGCAAGAAAGTATTCTTTACATCCATTTGATGTAAAGAACAACCCTTTGTTGCAGCCATAGCAATGATAGCTCTCACGGTTGCCATTCTTGTAACCGGATTGAATGTCTCCTCATAGTCTATGCCATAAGTCTACCGCATAGAGATTGGCAACCAATCTTGCCTTGTACTTGCTCACTGAACCATTAGCATTGCGCTTGACTTTATACACCCACTTACATCCGATTGCCTTCTTTTCCTTAGGCATCCAATCGCGCTTGACTTTATACACCCACTTATATCCAATTGCCTTCTTTTCCTTAGGCAAAGGCACTAGCTCCCATGTTGCATTTGCATCCAATGCTGCAATCTCCTCATCCATGGCATCTTCCCATTTCTTATTTCCAATTGCCTGCTCAAAGCAAGTGGGCTCAACTACCTGTATTGCTTTTACCATGTAAGCATAATGATGGGTTGTATATCCATCATATCTCGACCTATCAACATGGTATCTAACCCTCATACACCTGGATCACTGCCATGTGTCCTCAATCCAATTGCCTTCTTATCCTTAGGCAAAGGCACTAGCTCCCATGTTGCGTTTGCATCCAATGCTGCAATCTCCTCATCCATGGCATCTTCCCATTTCTTATTTCCAATTGCCTGCTCAAAGTAAGTGGGCTCAACCTCCTGTATTGCTTTTACCATGTAAGCATAATGATGGGTTGTATATCCATCATATCTCAACCTATCAACATGGTATCTAACCCTCATACACCTGGATCACTGCCATGTGTCCTCAAAACATCCATGGTTCTCCTTACACTAGGAGTAACCACCACAGACCAATGCCAAGCTCCTCATCTTTGCGAGGTGCTTGAAACCCTGTCACATACCAAGGTCCCTCGAAGAGGTGGCCCCATACAAGATGAGACAAAGTTCCCACCAAAACTGGACAAACGTGATGATTTGAGCAAAAGTGGGGGGATAGATAATGGGTTACCTCTCTCTCCTCCTAGATAAAAGGGCCCTGCAAGCATTATACGAGCAAAGTTGTATGAGCAATACAAGCGGTGGGAAAAAAAGGGTTCCTCTCTTTATAAAATTAGTGAACTTTAATGAAATATGACATATTTCACAAAAGGAAACCGTGGCATAAGACCATTTCTTTCTCCATCTTGTGTCGACTTTCCATCTCATTACAAGAAGAAAACACAATTATCAAAAGATAGATGATTCACAATCGAGACATGTGTGGTCAAAATTATTGTATATAGTACAATTATCAAAAGATAGATCATTTGAAGTGCCAAAAAGACGTGAGAGGACATACTATACCTACCATGGTTATTAAAAGACATCTTCTTCGTGGTGGCCAAAACAAGGTTTGTGTAGACAATATTAGGATAATACATCCATCAAAAATATGTGATATGTTATCTTATATTTGTCCTAGTAGCTTGTGCACTTAAGAAAAGATAGGCAACCCTCATTCCCAAAACTTTTGAACATTACACATGGCATAAGACCATTGCTTTCTCCATCTTGCATCTCAATACACCAACCACAATGCTTGATGAAGCTCTCTCTCTTTGGAAATCCATCTTGATGGACATGAGCATCTAGTTTAAGATGTTTTATGAAGAGAAAGTAAAGATCCTCTCAAGTGCAAGAGGGAAATCTGGACATAACCACCGTATATGTTTTTCCTTGAACCTGACTTCCTATTGTTGACATGGTAAAATCAACATGGTCATTGTGCAAGTCATCTCATTTGCCTTTTTGATCCTTTCCTCCATCTCATTATTTACAACATCAAACAAAACCATTGGCTTTCCATATCATTGCAAGGAGGCAACCCAATTATCAAAAGATAGACGATTCACTGTCAAAACATGTGGTCAAACTTAATGTACAATGCACAATTCTCAAAAGATAGTTGATCCATAATCCTAACATGTATGCCCATACCAAATTTATCTAGTACAATTATTAAAAGATAGATAATCTTGCTGTGCAGGTATCCTTGACATCTAACCTCGCTTCTCAGATTGGTCCTTTGAATAGCCCACCTAGTTGGGTGAATGTCAATTTCAGTCCTTGATCTCTTTTGTTGCTCTCTTTGGGATGGCATAGGTTATCTTAACCTTTGAGTCACATATACTCTGGAAGATGTGAGTCTCCATACTTGATGGGATTATGGATGCTTCCTTCTTGATTTCTTCTCATTGCTCATGCATCACCAGCTGTGAACAATCTGCAACTCTACGGCTACCTCATTGCTAAGGTCTATGATGTTGCTTGGTCAAAGTGGCATTGAAGACATTGAGGCTCCTCTTTTTAAAATTTTATGTATCCCTAGACCTCACCCTTTGTGCCGACCTTTGAGAAATGAGTCATATTTTGATTATTACAAAAGGGTTGTCATAAGATCACCTTGACAAGCATTATACAAAGAGATATAGTTTACTCCATCATTTGATGCCAACCAACTACCATGCATAGACTTTGCCAAGTTTGTTCTTGGCACCAAAAGCTTCTCATTGGTCTCCATTGCATGTTGACAAGAGAACACCACACAATATCTTTATCAACAAGTGTAATAAGTCCACATTTTTAAATGTACAAGTGTACAAATTCTAGAAATTACCATTACCAAGCCACCATTCATACCTATACTTCAAAGTGGGCATTATGGTGTCATATTCAGGAGGCATAGATTTGAGAAGTATAGCAATGGCATCACTTTCTTTGACTGTTTCATTTATGGCTTCTAGTTGAGCCATTATGCTCTTCATTTTGTTGATATGAGACGCAAGTGTCTCTTCCATTTTTAGCTCCAAGTTGTAAAAGTCAACCTTTAAACTGATTTTACTGTGTAGACCTTGTGCTCCAAAAGATTTGTCAAGTGTGTTCCAAGCTATTTGTGATGAGTTACCATTACCAATGTAATGAATGTAACTATCTTCCAATCCAAGAGCAATGAGAGCAAGAGCTTTCTCATCCTTGGTTTGCCACGAGATTTCCCCTTCTCTAGTGTTGGGCTTAGGTATAGATCCATTGACGATGCCCCAAACACCATCTTTCATCAACAAAAACTTCATTTTGACTTGCCATGTGTGGAAGTCATGGCCATTGAATTTTTTAATGAGGATTTGAGATGACATTTCCATGAGAAGGTCTTACCAAACAATGGCAGTGTCTAGTCTCATGAGAAATAAGAGAGTTCAAAAACTAGAAGGCACCATCACCATACAAGTGTATGTTGTTACTTAGAAATTCCCCAAACCCTAAAGCTCTAGCATGATGATAGTAGTAGGTTCTAGTTTTTACCCGCATCCTTGGCTTTCTGAATTTTCTTGTGCTTTTGAGGGATTTTCTCACATATGATTCATTTGAGGATTCTGCATCACTTTTCGTCATGATAATGTTGAAGAGGATTTTAAATTGTGATGTTTATTATTACATCCTCACAATACCATATGATAGTGAAGTACAAAATCATATTGGATTAGCTCAAACCTTATCCATTCATATGAAGGCTGTCCCTAAAACAGAGTTGACTTTGAGTGTTTCATTGAAGGTCTTCCCAAATGATTCACTTAAAATGCTTTGAACACAATGAATAGCAGTGATTTGCTAAGCTATTGAGCTCAACACCATCCAAAACAAGTGAGTAAATCACTGATATGAGCCTCAACACTCCAGACACTTTGAAAACTGATGAATGACTTGAAGCAGCAGCCTACAGTGCATCAATGCTCATGAAATTCAATATGTATAAGCTTCATATCATTGCTAAAGTGCTCACCAAAGGAATTAGTAAACCATGGACCATGTCTCCTGCTGTAGCCGATTTTTGCAGAAAAAAAGCGTCGATTTGCAGACGTAATGGCGACGCGATGCTGGCGATTGAACTCACGGGCAGCTACACGCTGAAAGCGCCGCCTCTTAGCTTTCTTTTGCACCAAAAAGTTTGTGAAATGGTTGAGTATTCAGCCCGCAATCAGCAAAAGACCAGGGTTATGTAGTTGAAGCTTCAATGGAAAGCTTCATTTTGATGAAAATGAAGACCATGGTTTAATGCCTTGAAGATGATGATGATAACTAGGCCTAGGAATGAAATGTGGCTCTGATACCATGTTAGAATACTAAATGTATGAATGATCTTGATCTCATACTCAATGGATGAGCTATGGTGGATGGAAATGAGCCATATCATAAAGCTAGTAATTAAGCACTAGTTAAGCATGATTAGGGAGACTTAATCACAGCATAATAACAACATGAATGGGGCAATAGAATTCGTGTTTCTTCATTAGGAATAGCCTCTTAAATAGGCATGATATAACCTTTACAAAGAGCCAAAAGGCATCTCCTAAAATCTCTCCATCTCCCCAAAGGTCATTGTCCTTTCACACACACAAGAGGTACTACATACATCATCAGTTATGTCATGACAGAATCTACCTCATTTACTTGATCCTCTAGCTTTTACATTGCCTTTAACCTTAGGCCATGAAGTACCCTTCAACCTTAGTTCATTTGACATGACTTTGGATCATTCCTTCTAACAAGTAGGGTGCTGAAGTATTTCCTCACACAACCCAATTTGTCTCCTAAGCAAAGAAGGTGGGTAGCAACACTACAAAACTATGATTTTGAAATCATATACACAAAGGGAAAAGAAAATGTGGTTGCCGATTCCTTGTCTCGTATGTGGGCATGCTCATTGTATGCTATTTCTGAGGTGCATAAAGATTGGATCATGGAGATACAAGAAGAGTACTTGTTTGATGAAGAAACCTCACAAATAGTGCAGAAATTGCAGCAAGGTGTATGTGAAGAGTTACCCCATTATGAGCTGAAAAATGGTCTCCTCTACTACAAAGGAAAAGTCTACTTGGTTCCTACTTCATCATTTATCAAGAAGATCATGGAAGAGATGCATTGTACTCCTATGGCTGGTCATTTGGGTGTCTACAAAACCTTTGATGCAATAAGGAAAAGTTTCTTTTGGAAGGGGATGTGGAAGAGCATTCATGCTTATGTAAGTGGGTGCCGGTCATGTCAATTGAACAAGGATCCTACACATAAACCGGGAGGTTTGCTTCAGCCATTGCCCATTCCTGAAGGCAAATGGAGTCATATATCAATGGATTTCATTACTAACCTTCCGCACACAAAGAAAGGGTGGGACAGCTTGTATGTTGTGGTGGATAGATTGACCAAAGTGGCCCATTTCATTCCTTCCAAGGTCACATATTCAGCCCAAAATGTTGCCAAGCGTGATGGGGTTTTCAAGTTGCATGGTATGCCGTCACAAATTGTGAGTGATCGTGATGTCAAATTCATGAGCACTTTTTGGAGAACATTGTTTGAATATATGGGAACCAAGCTTACTCCAAGCACCGCCTATCATCCCGAAATCGATGGTCAAACAGAAAGAGTAAACAAATGGATGGAAACAAATGGGTGGAAACATATCTACGCCACTATTGTCATGATACTCAAAGCACATGGGATGATTGGTTACCTTTGGCTGAGTTTGTTTACAACTCAACATATCATGTGAGCATTGGCATGTCACCCTTTGAGGCTTTATATGGTTACAAGGTCAATTTGCCTATGCTGGTGGGTACATATGAGACTTCTAACCATAATGCCAAGGAGGAAGCTGAAAGGATGCAAGCTTTGTTGCAACAATGCAAAAGTAATTTGAAGGTTGCACAAGAGAAAATGAGACAATATGCCAATGTTCATCGAAGACCATTGGAATTCAAAGTGGGAGATTGGGTTCTTTTGAGAATACCAAAGTCAAGATATGCGTCTTTGAAGGGAAGCACCAATACCAAGCTAGCTCATCGCTATTATGGTCCTTATCAAGTCATACGAAGAGTTGGGGAGGTTGCATATCACCTCTTACTTCCATCTACAACAAAGATTCATGATGTGTTTCATGTCTCTCACTTGAAAGGATATGTGGGTATGATCGATCAAATGGTTGATGAGTTACCTCCAATGAATGAAGAGGGAATGATTGAATACATTCCAGAAGCTATCTTGGGTATAAGGAAAAAGGTACTTCGCACTCGTACCTTGGTGGAGTATTTTGTTCAATGGAAAGGTTTACCTAAGGAAGAACCTTCATGGCAACCTATTTCAGCATTGGAGGGATATGAAGCATTGATAGAGCAATATGGGTTGGTGTAAATTCAGCCACATGGAACATTCTTCTCCGAATTTGGGGTATTCATTTGAGGTTTCGAGGACGAAACCATTGGGGAAGGGATGGTTTGTAAGAAAGCATTATGGGCCATAGGCCATGGACAACTAGTAAGTAGGTGTGAACTCTTGGGTGGAGTATAAATACCAATGTAAATGGGATTATGGCTCATTCATGATAATGTTATCTGTTCCAAGAATCAATGGTGAGCTTCTCCCGTGAGATGCTAAGTGGTGACTCCTTCATGAGCCACTCCCTTGGTGAGGGACTAACCCACCCCTGTTACTTTCTTTCAATGTGAATGAATGGATGGATGTGATGAAAAGAGGTTATGAGATGTGAGGTGAATAGATAAAATGAGATGTGATGAGAATTAGATAGATGTGAATGAATGGATGGATGGATGTGATGTGAAAAGAGGTAATGAGATGTAAGGTGAATAGATGTAATAAGATGTGATGAGAATCAGTTAGATGTGAATGAATGGATGGATGTGATGTGAAAAGAGGTAATGAGATGTGAGGTGAATAGATGTAATGAGATGTAATGATGAAAATCAGATAGATGTGAATGAATGAATGGATATGGTTTCATTAAATGATTATTTTAAAGATAGCTAATTCTGTGAAAAAGGCAATTTCATATTGGGTGTGTAAGTGGTGTGACTAGTTTTAAGTTTGCATAAATATCCGGCTAGGGGGTCCGGGAACTCTTTTCCCTGGTACCCGAGACAAAACCTAACCAAATTCTTAATTGAATCCCATCACTACACTGGTTGGGCGTAAAATTTATCCTAGAGGAATCGCCCGTGCTTTTCGGGCGAGGGAAGTTTTTTCGGGCTCGGTTTTGGAAGAACCGAGGGATCCGTGGGCAAGGCCCCGAGTGAGGGACCCTGCCCTGCGCAAGAAGTGCTTCCTTTGCTGCTAGCACCCCTAAATTCGTGTGCGATGGGGAGGACAGGGATCTCACAGCTAGTATCAGAGCAAATTGGCTAATGTGGATCAACCGAGAAGCCAAAAATGTCAAAAATTTATGAAGAAGCAGTAAAAGGTTGTAATTGTGTGATGAATTTCAGAGATGGGGAGGACAGGGATCTCACAGCTGGTATCAGCGCAAATTGGCTAATGTGGATCAATCGAGAAGCCAAAAATGTCAAAAATTTATGAAGAAGCAATAAAAGGTTGTAATTGTGTGATGAATTTCATACAAATTGATATTCAGACTGAAATTTATAAATTAATAATTGGGTCTTCAGATGGAAGTATTGCAATTGCATGGAATCCTTGACTTGCATGAGGCCTAGACATGATGGTATTTACCTTATAATTCCAAGGACCATGACTACCCGTATATACCAAGGGTATAACTGTAGCTCTTTACTGATAGTATATACGAGTAAATCTAAGACTTGAAATTATAAGCATAAATGCGATTTAGACGATGAATTCGAATGTGGTTGATATGATTTTTAAATTCTGGTTGAGAACTGATGAGCTGATTTGGATTTTGATTGAAAAATGATGATTCCTGAATTTTGGGTAAAATGTAATAAGCTGAGCAAAACCATAATGAGGATGAATGGGACGAGTCCCTGTGATGATGTTCATAACCAGAATGACGTTTATTGAAAATTCCCATGGAGGACTGTTCAGATGGAAATTTTGGTCTAATGGACCATTATTGTGATAAGAATTTGAATGTTATGATCTGAGTGAGGGATCTTTATCATAAGATTCTATTGGGTTCACCAAACTATAAGGAACCCAAGAATCAGTTGGATCTTAAGGGAAAGAGTTGTCCTCTAATTTTGCGAGATGAGGACATCTCACATTTTTTAAGTGGGGTAGGATGTAAGATTCCTCCCTCTGGCTTTTGAGGTGTGCAGGTGTAAGAACCTCCCCTTCTGATCTTATAATTATTCCCCTCTCTAAAATAAAAGAAAGATCCTATTTTACCATGTTTTGGCCTATAGAGAGAAAATGTCTAGAGGGAGGCAATTCAAAATTGAGATGTTTTTGGATATAAAAATACTCCTAGTGTCTAAAATGGTTTCCCTTGAAACAGAAATTCAAAAAGAAATTTCCAATGTGCAAAAATGGGTATAAAGGACCTTAGCCTAAGGGTCCAGATTTTCAGAAATTTTTGAATTATGCTCAAATTAAGGTTCCTATGGACCAATAAGATTAATCCAAATGTAGGGAGGAGATAAATTGAAGAATAAAAGAAAATCCCCCAAAAATGAGTAAATGCTACATAAGATGAAGAGTTGACTAAGGACAAGGTTTACTAGTTAAAAAAGAAGAGATATTTAGAGGAAATGATGCATTTTTGACACCTCCCCTCATGAAGGAGACGCTTGTTTCACATGTGTGGAGGAGTTTTAAACTCATAAATAATGAGATATTTTCATCTCTCCTCTCTCCTATTTCAACTAGATCCAAAAAGTAAGCTAAACTGACTAAAAAATGGTCAAAAATTGACCAAACTGATCTGGAAAATTCTAGAATCAGGTAGCTTGGTTAGGGGCTCACTTTTTCCTATAAATATAAGCCTTTTCCTTTGTTAATAGTGTTTATGCACTGTTACTCTACTCCTACCTAGAGCCAATTACATTGAATTCACTTGATAATTCAATTGTTTTTGACAAAATCCTCTCCAAAAGAATTGGTGGCCACTCTTGATCCAAAACAAGAGTAGAACCCTCAATTCCTCTAGCCAAAGGAAAGCTCACAAAACTCCATGTAAGCTAAAATTTCTACTTTTTAATTCAAATCTATGATTTTCTGAATTCTTTATTTATTTATTTTGTTGATTAAAGTGAATCCTGATGTTATGCCTTGATGGAAAGGCTACCCCTTTCTCTTCCTTAAGAATTCAACCTTTCTTTATCCTAGAATGAGTAACAAAAAAATTGATTAAACTTTTCTTATTGTTTACTCACTAGAAAGTGAAAATTGACTAGATTAGAGTACTTTACTTCAAATTGGGTTTAATTTAAATTGAAAATAGAATGTTAAAAATTGGGATTAAGTTTACTTCAAATTGGGATTAAGTTTAAATTGAAAATAAAATATTAAAAATTAAAAAATGGTCAGCCATACATAGGAGGTTATGGGAAAATTTTCTTGAATGAAAAATAAAGTTTATTTTTTTGTTATTCTAAAAGAGTAATCCCCACCGTTTGTGCATTCTAAAAGAAATATTTTTATTTACTCCATCTACATATTCACTTATGAATATACAGGGATATCATTGAAATTAAATTATTAAAATTTAATTTCTATGCATAGAAAGATGCATAATGGAAATTTTTATTATAAAAGTGTTGTTTTCATTGAATTTAATTTCTATGCATAGAAAGATGCACAATGGAATTTTTTATTATAAAAGTGTCATTTTCATTGAGCTTAATTTCTATGCATAGAAAGATGCATAATGGAAATTTTTATTATAAAAGTGTCGTTTTCATTGAGTTTAATTTCTATGCATAGAAAGATGCTTAATGGAAATTTTTACTATAAAAGTGTCCTTTTCATTGAGTTTAATTTCTATGCATAGAAAGATGCATAATGGAAATTTTTATTATAAAAGTGTCCTTTTCATTGAATTTAATTTATATGCATAGAAAGATGCATAATGAAATTTTTTTTAATAAAAGTGTCCTTTTTTCATTGAGTTTAATTTCTATGCATTGAAAGATGCAAAATGGAAATTTTTATTATAAAGGTGTTGTTTTCATTGAATTTAATTTCTATGCATAGAAAGATGCATAATGGAAATTTTTATTATGAAAGTGTTGTTTTCATTGAATTTAATTTCTATGCATAGAAAGATGCATAATCGAAATTGTTATTATATAAAAGTCTTGTTTCATTGAATTTAATTTCTATGTATAGAAAGATGCATAAAGGATTTATTTTTATTTCAAAAGTGCTACTTTCAAATAAAATTGATTTTATGCATAGAAAGATGCATAAAAGATTCATTTTTATTTCAAAAGTGTTATTCTCATTAAAAGTGATTTCATGTATAGAAAGATGCATAATGGAAATTTTTATTATAAAAGTGTTATTTTTGTTGAATTTAATTAAGATGCATAAAGGATTTATTTTTATTTCAAAAGTGTTACTTTCATTAAAATTGATTTTATGCATAGGAAGATGCATAAAAGATTCATTTTTATTTCAAAATTGTTATTTTCATTAAAATTGGTTTTATGCATAGGAGGATGCATAAATGATTTATTTTTATTTCAAAAGTGTTAGTTTTATTTAAATTGATTTCATGCATAGAAAGATGCATAAAGGATTTAATTTTATTTTAAAAGTGTTATTTTTCTTAAAATTGAGTTTATGCATAAGTAGATACATAAAAGGATTTTTATAAAAGTGTTATTCCCACTGAACTTGATTTTTATGCATAAATAGATGCATAAAGAATCTTTATATCAAAATTAGAATTCTCTCAAATTCTATGTTTAAATTCTATGAATAAGATGTGATGAGAATCAGTTAGATGTGAATGAATGGATGGATGTGATGTGAAAAGAGGTAATAAGATGTGAGGTGAATAGATGTAATGAGATGTGATGAGAATCAGACTCGATGTGAATGAATGAATGGATGGATGTGATGTGAAAAGAGGTAATGAGATGTGAGGTGAATAGATGTAATAAGATTTGATGAGAAGCAGTTAGATGTGAATGAATGGATGGATGTGATGTGCAAAGAGGTAATGAGATGTGAGGTGAATAGATGTAATGAGATGTGATGATGAGAATCAGATAGATGTGAATGAATGAATGGATGGATGTCATGTGAAAAGAGGTAATGATATTTGAGGTGAATAGATATAATGAAATGTGATGAGAATTAGATAGATGTGAATGAATGGATGGATGGATGTGATGTGAATAGAGGTGATGAGATGTGAGGTGAATTGATGTGATTAGATGTGATGTGAATCAGATAGATGTGAATGGATGGATAGATGTGATGTGAATAGAGGTGATGAGATGTGAGGTGAATAGATGTAATGAGATGTGATGAGAATTAGATAAGTGTGAATGAATGGATGGGTGGTTGTGATGTGAATAAAGGTGATGAGATGTGAGGTGAGTAGATGCGATAAGATGTGATGTGAATCATATAGATGTGAATGAATGGATGAGATGTGAATATCATGTGAATCAGGATGTAAATGAGTGGATGATATGTAAATGAATGATATGAGATATGAGTGGATGATATGTGATGAAAATGGATGTAAATGTATAAGTGAAGAATGGCTGTGAATGTATATGTGAAAGAATTGATGTGGATATGTATGTGAAAGAATGGATGTGGATGTGTATGTGAAAGAATGTGATGTGAAGAATGGATGTGAATGAGTATGTGAAAGAATGGATATAGATGTGTATGTAAAAGAATGTGTATGTGAAAGAATGTGATGTGAAAAGAATGTGATGTGATGGAAAGAGATGTGTTGTGTCATAAATATATGTGGATGTGAAGTGATGGATATGAATGAATAGACAGATGTGAGAAGTCATACATGTGAACGATTGGATGGATGTGGATGAATGAGATGAGATGTGTATGAATGAGATATAATGTGGATAGACATGATGTGATATAATGATGATGAGAATGAATGTGATGGATATGAATGAATGTGATGTGATGGGATATGAATCGGGATAGATGTGAATGAATGAGATGTGAGGTAAAATCAATGAGATGTGATGTGAGTGAATGTGATGTGGTCTGAATGGATGTGATGTGGTCTGAATGGATGAGATGTGAATGAATGTGATGTGATGTAATGTGGATATGGGTAGATGGGAGTGGATGAGATCTAATGTGAATAAATGAGAAAAGATGTGATGAAATGAAAAATGATGTGATGAGAATGGGAATACATATGAGATAAATGAGAATTGATGTGGAATAATGCGGAAAGATGAGAGTTTGTTATAAAAACTATATTTATGACCTTTTTTTAAATGACTATTTTATGTCAAGAATGCTAGGGAAGCATTTTGAACGTCTTGTGAATGAGGTTGTGGAGACCTAATCTAATAAAGTTACAACAACTGAGGGAGAGTCAATGGAGGATGTCTCGTGTAGCAAGGTTGGCCGAGGTCTTGACCAGCCTTGGTTTGATTAAAATGGTGAGCTTCCGGTACGATGGATGAGGGACCAAGGAAGCGGCCTATGAGTGAAGCGCTAGGTCACTTGCGAAGGATCCTAGAGGGTGCTGACCATACGGTGCTCGAGCCTATGAGTGAAGCGCTAGGTCACCTACAAAGGATCCTAGAGGGTAATGACCATATGGTGATTGGGCTTTGGTTCGCCGACGATACCCACGCATACGTTGAGGAAGATATTGGAACAAGGAGTAAGAGTTGTTTTCTGAATTCGGTGATGGATCTTGTTGATTGACCTTGCTAGTCCTCAGTGGATGAGTCCATGGCTCTTTTATATGGATCCATTGGTTGATCTTGCTGATCTTCAACGTAGATTCTGTTTTGATATGTGAATCTATTGTCGGTTACTATGAGCTAGGGACAGGTGGTGAACGTTCTAGTTGCCAGTTATGCCATAGGTACACCTTTGAAGGAAAATTTGAAAATCAGGATTCAACCGAATATTTTGGAGGATTATGATCAGTGACACTATGGTTTTATTAAATGATTGTTTTAAAGACAGCTAATTCTGTGAAAAAGGTAATTTCATATTAGGTGTGTAAGTGGTGTGACTAGTTTTAAATTTGCATGAATAATCAGCTAGGGGACCTGGGAACTTTTCTCGCTGGTACTTGAGACAAAACCTAACCAAATTCTTAATTGGATACCATCACTACAGTGGTTGGGCGGTTGGCTAACCCACAGGACTGCATGGGGTTAGGCTGGACAGATAGATCCCTAAAATTGAGACTCAATTCTGTTATAGTGTACGATAGATGAAATAAATCCCGCATAAAAATTGTTTTATGGAAAAGAATCAATGTATGTGCCTCTCAATGAGGAAAAAAGCGTTGGTCTCTATGATCCAAGTGGAGTCTTTTCCTTGATCTGACTATGGGACTTACGGGGTCGGTCAAATCAGTTCAGTTAGTTAAGGCTTTTGGCTACGTTAGAGTAAAATTTATCCTAGAGGAATCGCTTGTACTTTTTGAACGAGGGAAGTTTTTCCGGGTTCGGTTTTGGAAGAGCCAAGGGATTAGTCTCCTGTCCGGATATCCGTGGGCGAGGCCCCGAGTGAGGGACCCTACCTCACACAAGAAGTGCTACTTCCGCTACTAGCACCCCTAAATTCATTGCGCGATGGAGCAGGGATCTCACAGCTGGTATCAGAGCAAATTGGCTAATATGGATCAACGAAGAAGCCAAAAATGTCAAAAATTTATGAAGAAGCAGTAAAAGGTTGTAATTGTGTGATGAATTTCATACAAATTGATATTTAGACTAAAATTTGTAAATTAGTAATTGGGTCTTCAGATGGAAGTACCGCAATTGCATGGAATCCCTGACTTGCTTAAGGCCTAGACATGATGGTATTTACCTTATAATTCCAAGGACCATGACTACCCGTATATACCGAGGGTATAATTACAGCTCTTTAAAATTGACAGTATATTACGAGTAAATCTAAGACTTGAAATTATAAGCATAAATGCTATCCAGATAATGAATTCGAATGTGGTTGATATGATTTTTAAATTATGGTTGAGAACTGATGAGTTGATTTGGATTCTAATTGAAAAATGATGATTCTTGAATTATGGTTGAAATGAAATAAGCTGAGCAAAACCACAATGAGGATGAATGGGACGAGTCCCTGTGGATGATGTTTATAACTGGACTGACGTTAATGACTTCAGCAAATCACTAGAGATTAGTGGATTGTGTTGATAGATTGCTGCTATTAACACTTGACCCAGTGAATCAAGTTAAGGGATGTCAAATTAAAAATCTGTATAATTGAAAATTCCCATGGAGGACTGTTCAGATGGAAATTTCGGTCTAATGGACCATTATTGTAATAAGGATTTCAATGTTATGATTTGAGTGAATTATTATCTGATGAGATAAGTTCTATATAAGAGATCTTTATCCCAGGATTTTGTTGGGTTCACCAAACTATAAGGAACCCCAGAATCAATTGGATCTTAAGGGAAAGAGTTGTCCTCTAATTTTGCAAGATGAGGACATCTCACATTTTTTAAGTGGGGTAGGAAGTAAGATTCCTCCCTCCACCAGCGTTTGAGGTGTGCAGGTGTAAGAACCTCCCCTTCTGATCTTATAATTATTCCCCTCTCTGAAATAAAAGAAAGATCCTGTTTTACCCTGTTTTGGCCTAGAGAGAGAAAATGTCTAGAGAGGTAATTCAAAATTGAGATATTTTTGGATATAAAAATCCTCCTAGTGTCTAAAATGGTTTCCCCTAAAATAGAATTTCAAAAAGAACTTTCCAATGTGCAATTGGAATTAATTAAAAATGGGTATAAAGGACCTTAGTCTAAGGGTCCATATTTTCTTGAATTTTGTGAGGAGATTAGTTAAAAAAGAAGAGATATTTAGAGGAAATAATGCATTTTTGACACCTTAGTGTGGAGCATCTCCCCTCATGAAGGAGGTGCCTATTTCACATGTGTGGAGGAGTTTTAAACTCATAAATAATGAGATATTTTCATCTCTCCTCTCTCCTATTTCAACTAGATCCAAAAAGTAAGCTAAACTAACCCAAAAATGGTCAAAAATTGACCATACTGATCTGGAAAATTCTAGAATCAGTTAGCTTGGTTAGGAGCTCACTTTTTCCTATAAATAAAAGCCTCCCCCTTTGTAAAAGGTTAATAGTGTTTATGCACTAATACTCTACTCCTACCGAGAGCCAATTACATTGAATTCACTTGATAATTCAATTATTTTTGACAAAATCCTCTCCAAAAGAATTGGTGGCCACTCTTGATCCAAACAAGAGTAGAACCCTCAATCTCTCAAGCCAAAGGAAAGCTCACAAAAACTCCATGTAAGCTAAAAATTCTACTTTTCAATTCAAATCTATTGTTTTCTGAATTCTTTGCCTTTTTTTTAGTTGATTAAAGTGAATCCTCATGTTATGCCTTGATGAAAAGGATACCTCTTTCTCTTCCTTAAGAATTCAGCCTTTCTTTATCCTAGAATGAGTAACAAATAAATTAATTAAACTTTTCTTACTGTTTACTCACTAGAAAGTGAAAATTGACTAGATTAGAGTACTTTACTTCAAATTGCAATTAATTTTAAATTGAAAATAGAATGTTAAAAATTGAAAAATGGTCAGCCATACAAAGGAGGTTATGGTAAAATTTTCTTGAATTTTGTGAAAAATAAAGTTTATTTTTATGTTATTCTAAAAGAGTAATTCCCAGTGTTTGTGCATTCTAGAAGAAATATTTTTATTTACTCCATGTACATATTCACTTATAAATATGCATGGATATCATTGATATTAAATTATTAAACTTTAATTTCTATGCATAGAAAGATGCATAATGGAAATTTTTATTATAAAAGTATCATTTTCATTGAGTTGAATTTCTATGCATAGAAAGATGCATAATGGAAATTTTTATTATAAAAGTGTCCTTTTTATTGAATTTAATTTCTATGCATAGAAAGATGAGTAATGAAAATTTTTATTATAAAAGTGTCATTTTCATTGAATTTAATTTCTATGCATAGAAAGATGCGTAATGGAAATTTTTATTATAAAAGTGTCATTTTTATTTAATTTTTATTATAAAAGTGTCATTTAATTTAATTTCTATGCATAGAAAGATGCGTAATGAAAATTTTTATCATAAAAGTGTCGTTTTCATTGAATTTAATTTCTATGCATAGAAAGATGCGTAATGAAAATTTTTATTATAAAGTGTCGTTTTCATTGAATTTAATTTCTATGCATAGAAAGATGAGTAATGGAAATTTTTATTATAAAAGTGTCATTTCATTGAATTTAATTTCTATGCACAGAAAGATGCGTAATGGAAATTTTTATTATAAATGAATCGTTTTCATTGAATTTAATTTCTATGCATAGAAAGATGCATAATGGAAATTTTTATTATAAAAGTATCATTTTCATTGAATTTAATTTCTATGCATAGAAAGATACATAATGGAAATTTTTATTATAAAAGTGTCGTTTTCATTGAATTTAATTTCTATGCTTAGAAAGATGCATAAAGGATTTATTTCTATTTCAAAAGTGTTACTTTCATTAAAATTGATTTTATGCATAGAAAGCTGCATAAAAGATTCATTTTTATTTCAAAAGTGTTATTCTCATTAAAAATGATTTCATGCATAGAAAGATGCATAATGAAAATTTTTATTATAAAAGTGTTATTTTCATTGAATTTAATTTCTATGCATAGAAAGATGCATAAAGGATTTTTTTTAATTTCAAAAGTGTCACTTTCATTAAAATTGATTTTATGCATAGAAAGATGCAGAAAAGATTCATTTTTATTTCAAAAGTGTTATTTTCATTAAAATTAGTTTTATGTCTAGAAGGATACACAAAGGATTTTTTTAAATTTCAAAAGTATTATTTTCATTAAAATTGATTTGATGCATAGAAAGATGCATAAAGGATTTAATTTTATTTCAAAAGTTTTATTTTCCTTAAAATTGAATTTATGCATAAGTAGATGCATAAAAAGTGTTATTCCCATTGAAATTGATTTTTATGCATAAATAGATGCGTAAAGAATCTTTATATCAAAATTAGAATTATCTTAAATCTTTATATCAAGATGTGATGAGAATCAGTTAGATGTGAATGAATGGATGGATGTGATGTGAAAAGAGGTAATGAGATGTGAGGTGAATAGATGTAATGAGATGTAATGAGAATCAGATAGATGTGAATGAATGAACGGATGAATGTGATGTGAAAAGAGGTAATGAGTTGTGAGGTGAATAGATGTAATAAGATGTGATGAGAATCAGTTAGATGTGAATGAATGGATGGATGTGATGTGAAAAGAGGTAATGAGATGTGAGGTGAATAGATGTAATGAGATGTAATGAGAATCAGTTAGATGTGAATGAATGGATGGATGTGATGTGAAAAGAGGTAATGAGATGTGAGGTGAATAGATGTAATGAGATGTAATGAGAATCAGATAGCTGTGAATGAATGAATGGATGAATGTGATGTGAAAAGAGGTAATGAGATGTGAGGTGAATAGATGTAATAAGATGTGATGAGAATCATTTAGATGTGAATGAATGGATGGATGTAATGTTAAAAGAGGTAATGAGATGTGTAGATGTAATGAGATGTGATGAGAATCAAATAGATGTGAATGAATGAATGGATGGATGTGATGTGAAAAGAGGTAATGAGATGTGACGTGAATAGATGTAATGAGATGTGATGAGAATCAGATAGATGTGAATGAATGGATGGATGCATGTGATGTGAAAAGAGGTGATGAGATGTGAGGTGACTAGATGTGATGAGATGTGATGTGAATCAGATAGATGTGAATGGATGAATGGATGTGATGTGAATAGAGGTGACATTGAGATGTGAGATGAATAGATGTGATGTGAATCAAATAGATGTGAATGGATGGATAGATGTGATGTGAATAGAGGTGATGAGATGCGAGGTGAATATAGATGTAACGAGATGTGATGAGAATCAGATAAGTGTGAATGAATGGATGGGTGGTTGTGATGTGAAGAGGTGATGAGATGTGAGGTGAGTATATGTGTGATAAGATATGATGTGAATCAGATAGATGTGAATGAATGGATGAGATGTGATGTCATGTGAATCGGGATGTAAATGAATTATATGGGATATGAGTGGATGATATGTGATGAAAATGGATGTAAATGTGTAAGTGAAGAATGGATGTGAATGTATATGTGAAAGAATTGATGTGGATATGTATGTGAAAGAATGGATGTGGATGTGTATGTGAAAGAATGTGATGTGAATGTGTATGTGAAAAATGGATGTGAAAGAATGGATATAGATGTGTATGTGAAAAAATGTGATGTGATGGAAAGAGATGTGATGTGTCATAAATATATGTGGATGTGAAGTGATGGATATGAATGAATAGATAGATGTGAGAAGTCGTACATGTGAACGATTGGATGGATGTGGATGAATGAGATGAGATGTGTATGAATGAGATATGATGTGGATAGACGTGATGTGATATAATGATGATGAGAATGAATGTGATGGATATGAATGAATGTGAATGTGATCGATATGAATGAATGTGATGTGATGGGATGTGAATCGGGATAGATGTGAATGAATGAGATGTGAGGTAAAATGAATGTGATGTGATGAGATGAGATGTGAGGTAAAATGAATGTGATGTGATGTGAATGAATGTGTTGTGATGAGATGTGGATATGGGTAGATTGGAGTGGATGAGATCTGATGCGGATAAATGCAAAAAGATGTGATGAGATGTGGATATGGGTAGATGCGAGTGGATGAGATCTGATGCGGATAAATGCAAAAAGATGTGATGAAATGAAAAATGAAGTGAATCATGAGAATGGGAATATATATGAAATAAATGAGAATTGATGTGGAACAATGTGGAAAGACGAGAGTTCGTTATAGAAACTGGATTTTTGACCTGTTTTCAAATGACTGTTTTATGTCAAGAATGTTGGGGAAGCATTTTGACCATCTTATGAATGAGGTCGTGGAGACCTAATCTGATAAAGTTGCAATAGCTGATAGAGAGTCAATGGAGGACGTCTCGCGTAGCAAGGTTGGCCGAGGTCTTGACCAGCCCCTTGGTTCGATCAAAATGGTGAGCTTCTGGTACGGTGGATGAGGGACCAAGGAAGCAGCCTATGAGTGAAGTGCTAGGTCACCTGCGAAGGATCCTAGAGGGTGCTGACTATACGGTGCTCGGGCTCTAGGTCACCGACGATACTCACACATGCATTGAGAAAGATATTGGAACAAGGAGTAAGAGTTGTTTTCTGAATTCGGGCATGGATTTGGTTGATTGACCTTGTTGGTCCTCAATGGATGAGTCCACGGCTCTTTTATATGGATCCGTTGGGTGATATTGCTGATCTTCAACGAAGATTCCATTTTGATATGTGAATATATTGCCGAGTACTATGAGCTAGGAACTATCAAAAAGGCCCCTGAGTGGACAGGTGGTGAGCATTCTAGTTGCCAATGATGCCATAGGTACATCGATGAAGGAAAATTTGAAAATTAGGATTCAACCGGATATTTTAGAGGATTATGATCAGTGACACTATGGTTTCATTAAATGATTGTTTTAAAGACAGCTAATTCTATGAAAAAGGCAATTTCATATTGTGTGTAAGTGGTGTGACTAGTTTTAAGTTTGCATGAATATTCGTCTAGGGGGCCTGGGAACTCTTTTCCTTGGTACTCGAGACAAAACCTAACCAAATTCTTGATTGGATCCCATCACTACAGTGGTTGGGTGGTTGGCTAACCCACGGGAATGGATGGGGTTAGGCTGGATGGATGGATCCCTAAAATTGAGACTCAATTCTGTTATACTGTACGATAGATGAAATAAATCTCGAATAAAAATTGTTCTATGGAAAAGAATCAACGGTTGTGCCTCTCAATGAGGAAAAAAGCGTTGGTCTCTATGATCCAAGTGCAATCTTTTTCTTGATCTGACTATGGGACTTACGGGGTCGGTCAGATCAGTTCAGTTAGTTAAGGCTTTTGGCTACATCAGAGTAAAATTTATCCTAGAGGAATCACCCGTGCTTTCTGGGCGAGAGAAGTTTTTTCGGCTTCGGTTTTGGAAGAACCGAGGGATTAGTCTCTTGTCCGGATATCCATGGACGAGGCCCAGAGTGAGGGACCCTGCCCCGCACAAGAAGTGCTACTTTCGCTGACACTTCCACTGCCAGCACCCCTGAATTCATTGCGCAGTGGGGACAGGGATCTCACAAATGTGAATGAATGGATAGATGGATGTGATGTGAATAGAGGTGATGAGTTGTGAGGTGAATAGATGTGATGTGAATCAGATGGATGTGAATGAATGGATGGATGGATGTGATGTGAATAGAGGTGATGAGATGTGAGGTGAATAGATGTGATGTGAATCAGATAGATGTGAATGAATGGATGAGATGTGATGTCATGTGAATCAGGATATAAATGAATGATATAGGATGTGAGTGGATGTATGTAAAAGAATGGATGTGAATGTATACATGAAGAATGGATGTGAATGAGTATGTGAAAGAATGGATGTGAATGTATGTGATGAAAATGGATGTGAATGTGTATGTGAATGAGTATGTGAAAGAATGGATATAGATGTGTATGTGAAAGAATGTGATGTGGTGTAAAGAGATCTGATGTGATATGAATATATGTGGCATCTTGTGAATG
This sequence comes from Cibotium barometz, assembly GCF_041138505.1. Classification (NCBI taxonomy): domain Eukaryota; kingdom Viridiplantae; phylum Streptophyta; class Polypodiopsida; order Cyatheales; family Cibotiaceae; genus Cibotium; species Cibotium barometz. The sequence goes on along the minus strand of NC_141074.1, from coordinate 32,880,390 downwards.
AGGTCGTGGAGACCTAACTGATAAAGTTGCAATAGCTGATGGAGAGTCAATGGAGGACGTCTCGTGTAGCAAAGTCGACTGAGGACTTGACCAGCCTCGGTTCAATTTAAATGGTGAGCTTCCGGTATGGTGAATGAGGGACCAACGAAGCGGCCTATGAATGAAGCGCTAGGTGACCTGCTTTGCGAAGGATCCTAGAGGGTGCTAACCATACGGTGCTTGAGCTCTAGGTCGCCAAAGATACCCACACATGTATCTTGGAAGATATTGGAATAAGGAGTATGAGTTGTTTTCTGAATTCGGGCATGGATCTAGTTGATTGACCTTGCTGGTCCTCAAACGGATGAGTCCATGGCTCTTTTATATGGATCCGTTGGTTGATCTTGCAGATCTTCAATGGAGATTCCATTTTGATATGTGAATATATTGCCGAGTACTATGAGCTAGGAGCCATCGAAAAGACCCCTTAGTGGACAGGTGGTAGCGTTCTGGTTGCCAATGATGCCATAGGTACACCGATGAAGAAATGATTGAAAATTAGGATTCAACCAAAGATTTTGAGGATTATGATCAATGACACTATGATTTCATTAAATGATTATTTTAAAGACAGCTGAATCTATGAAAAAGGCAATTTCATATTGGGTGTGTAAGTGGTGTGACTAGTTTTAAGTTTGTATGAATATCCGGCTAGGGGGCCTGGGAACTCTTTTCCCTGGTACTCGAGATAAAACCTAACCAAATTCTTAATTGGATCCCATCACTCTGAGTGGTTGGGTGGTTGGCTAACCCATGGGACTGGATGGGGTTAGGCTGGACTGATGGATCCTGAAAATGAGACTCAATTCTGTTATGGTACGATAGATGAAGTAAATCCCAGATAAAAATTGTTCTATGGAAAAGAATCAACGGTTGTGCCTCTCAATGAGGAAAAAAGCGTTGGTCTCTATGATCCAAGTGTAAATCTTTTCCTTGATCTGACTATGATACTTACGAGTTTGGTTAGCTTAGTGCAATTAGTTAAGGCTCTTGACTACGTTAGAGTGAAAATATCCTAGAGAAATCGCCCGTGCTTTCTAGGCGAGGGAAGTTTTTCTGAGTTCGGTTTTGGAAGAACCGAGGGATCGGTCTCTTGTCCGGATATCCACCATGGGCGAGGCCCCAAGTGAGAGACCCTGCCCCGCGCAAGAAGTGCTACTTCCGTTGTTAGCACCCCTGAATTTGTTGCACCGTGGGGACAGGGATTTTTCAAAGTCGAACCTACCTGTTTGTGGTTAGGAATGACCACATTGACAAACTTACCCAGAAATCAGCACTAGTAGACACAGGTGCTAATCATAACTTAAGTTCCTATGACGAGCCTATGACACGTGGGACTCTCTAGGTTAACCAACTTTACTCCACATCCGACCATAGTCACTCTAATATTGCTTCAAATTGTGGTAAATGCCTAGGTGTTATTTCAATTCTATTTCACATTGGGAATAACCCCCTCAAAGGAAAGTTCTATGTCATGCCTGTAGGGATAGTGCAAGAAGAAATCCTCCTTAGAAGGGGATGGATGGGCCACAATAGGTGTCACATAGACCATGAAGCACGGATGGCAGCCACACTACAACTTGCCTCAGGACAAGTTATGGTCCTCATGATAGATGAAGATCCAGAATCATGGATCCCATCACACAACAAAGCATATCATCCTTCATTAATCCCAGCCCCCATGATCATTGAAAAAGATAAGATTGTACCACCAAAAATATGCCAATCCTTTACCAAGAACCCCTATCCGAAAAAGTCTCATTATGTGACAAACTCCACAACACACCAAGCCTTGCCAATGATGTCCGCTAACTGTGCTAACACTACTAACCGTAAGTCCCACCCGAACCATTTACTCATAGGTCCCAACACCAAAGCTATCTACTTGACCCACTAATACTCACTGGTCCTTATTGCACAAGGATATGAGTGTGCTACTGCCATGTGGATTCTCAAAATATCCCAGCTTAGCTTTCAAGCCTCGATGACCCCAAAGGCTCCAACACACAGATACACTACTAGGTGTCGGGGGTCAATCCGATGAGGAAGACAGTACCATAGGTTAGAGGTAATTCTGTCAATGCATAAACCTAATAGGTTGAGAACTCACTAGCTTATCAGCTAAATCATAAAGTGCATATAGAACCATAAATCTCACTCTCTCACACTCACTCGCTCACTCAGCCAGTACATAATGAATTAATTCTTAAGGGCTTTGTATTACTATCAAACTTGTACAATGCTATGTGCTCTAGACTAACTCTGTCCTTGTAAGATTCCTCCCTCCAACTTTTGATGATGTAAATATGTAAGAACCTCCCCTTCAGTCTCTTGTAATCATCCCCCTTTCAGAATGGAAAAAGATCTTGTTTGACCCTGTTTTGGACTTAGAGAGAGAAAATGTTCTACAGAGAGGTAATATAGTTTCAAGATATTTTTGGATACAAAGTTACCCTTTAATTTTAAGATGAAGTCCCCTGAAATAGAAGTTTAAAAAGAGTTTTCCAATGTGCATTAGAAATTAATTGAATATGTGCACTGGGGGACACCTTAGACTTAGAGAGAGAAAATGTTCTAGAGAGAGATAATACAGTTTCAAGATATTTTTGGATACAAAGTTACCCTTTAATTTTAAGATGAAGTCCCATGAAATAGAAGTTTAAAAAGAGTTTTCCAATGTGCATTAGAAATTAATTGAATATGTGCACTGGATACCTTAACCTAGGGGTACCTGTTTTCAGAAAATTATGGATTAAGGTCCAAAGAGTGTTCAAAGGGGCCTATAGGATTAATCCATGTTTGAATAAGAAAAATGCAAGAAGAAAAGAAAATCCACCAAAAATGAGTAAATTTTCATATAAGATGAAGAGTTGACTAGTATTGGTACTTAAGGATTATAAAAATATGAATTTTGACACCTCAGGAGAGAGAGAACCCCACTTCAAGGAGGTGCCTAGAAATCACATCAAAGGGGTTATTTTTTATTCAAAAAATACATAAAGTGGCTAGATATTTCATCTCTCATCTCTCCTCTTCTAAACTAAATCAAAAAGTGGGCATAACTAGTCTAAATCTTGTCCAAATTGGATCAAACTAAAGCTAGAAGCCTCTAGATCCCAGTTGGGCTTGGTTGGTGGCCTTCCTCACCTATAAATAGAACCCCATTCCTTTGTATTTTCATCTTAAAGTATTTCCATGCTAGTGTAATTTTCATTTTAGTGTAATTCCTTCTTCCCTCTTCCTTGCCTCTCCATCGTGAAGCTTTGGTGCTTCACTAAACCTCTTCTTCTCTTGAAGAGTACCCTCTTCTCTTGGTGGCCATGCCTCTTCCTTGAGGGCTACACATCTTCTTGCAAGGTAAAGAATCAAGCACACCAAGGGTAGGCCTAAACAATGATGTTTACTCTCTTCTTTAGATGTTAATCTTCTTCCCAACCTCTCTACATGCTTTGGAAGCATTTTATCTCATGGTTTCCTCTTAAAACCATGCTCTTCTTGATTTATGTTGTTGTTTAGATAAAGTAATATTTATATTTATGCTTAGGTTTATGCATAAATTAATTTTTATATTAAAAGTGAAATTTTGAGCATTCTCATTTCATAGAAAATGCGGGGAAGCTATGGTAAAAATTTTATCATTAGAAAATGAATTTAAATTTATGCATAATAAAATTTATACTAAAAGTGGAGTTTTGAGCATTATTCATTTGCCTGAAAAATAAAGAAGGTTATGCACAAATTTTTCTAGATTCATTCAATTTATGGGAATTGATGTGGAGTGATGTGGAATGTGTGGAATGATGTGGAGTGATGTGGGGTGATGTGGAATGTGTGGAATGATGTGGAGTGATGTGGGGTGATGTGTGGATTGATGTGGATTGATGTGGATTGATGTGGAGTGATGTGGAGTGATGTGGATTGACGTGGAGTGATGTGGATTGACGTGGATTGATGTGGAGTGATGTGGATTGATGTGGATTGATGTGTGGAATGATGTGGATTGATGTGGAGTGATGTGTGGAAGGATGTGGATTGATGTGTGGAAGGATGTGGATTGATGTGGAATGATGTGGATTGATGTGTGGATTGATGTGAAATGATGTGGAATGATGTGGAGTGATGTGGATTGATGTGTGGAATGATGTGGATTGATGTGGAATGATGTGTGGAGTGATGTCGAGTGATGTGGAATGATATGGAGTGAAGGAAAATGATGTGAAATTAGGACTATGGGATGACTCACCCTGGCGGATCGTTAAGAGAGCATCCAAAGAGAAATGATGAGGAATGATATGGAAAGATGGGAATTTTGTGTGGAAACTGTATTTGCATGTGAAACTTGTTTTTTAAAAGATCGTTTTACATCAAGAATGATGGGGAAGCATTTTGACTATCTTATGGAATGAGCTCGTGGACCTAAGTGGAAAATGTTGCAACAGCCAAACGGAGAGTCAAAGAAGGACGTCTCGCATAGCAAGGTCAGCTGAGGTCTTGACCAGCCTTGGCTCAGTTAAAATGGTGAGCTTCCAGTTACGGTGGATGAGGGGCCAAGGAAGCAGCCTATGAGTGAAGCGCTAGGTCACTTGCTGCGAAGGATCCTAGAGGGTGATGACCATATGGTGCTTGGGATCTGGGTCACCTAAGATACCCACACATGCATCGAGGAAGAAAATGGAACATTGAGTTGGAGTTGTTTTCTGAGAACGGGCATGGATCTGGTTGGTTAATGTTGCTGGTCTTCAACAAACAACAAATGAGTCCATGGCGCCTTTTTGATAACTGGATCTTGTTGGTGGTTGATCTAGCTAATCTTCAATGGAGATTTTCAACGGAGAGTCCATAATGGATTTTATGAGATTATACTCCTGGGTACTATGAATTAGGAACCATGAAACGGCCCCTGAGTGAAGTACTAGTGAGCCTAGAGGGACTGACTAGGTGGTGGACGCTCTGGTTGCCGATGATGCCATAGGTACACTGAGGAAGGTATGAATGGAATTTGGATTTTATGCTTGGAAATTGGAAAAGTTTGAACTTGGATCCTAGAACTAGAATACTGAGGATAATGATGGAAACATTATGGTTTTATTGCAATTCTGTCTTGAAAATAGTTGAATGAGAAAAGGCAATTTCATATTGGGTGCGTAAGTGGTGTGTCTATTTAATTTTTGCATGAGTGCTGGCTAGGGGACCTAGGAAATCTTTTCCCTAGTACCCGGGACAAAACATAACCAAATTTTTATAGTAAAGAAGGATCCCATCAATACAGTGGTTGGACGGTTGGCTTACCCATAGGATTAGATGGGGTTATGTTGGATCGATGGATTCCTACAATAAAATTCAATTCTATTCAAAGCTACGATAGTTGAAGTAAGTCACGGGATAATTCTTGTTCTACAGGAAAGAATCAACGCATTGAGGGGAAAAAAGGATTGATCTCTATGAACCAATTTGGATTTTATGCTTGGAAATTGGAAAAGTTGGAACTTGGATCCTATGAACCAAGTGTAAAGATTGTTCCTCCTTCAAGTCGGCCATCCGAGTGAAGGATAGCCTAGACTCTTGTCCCCATTAGATAAATCTTGGTTAGAAGATTTTCCTAGAGGAATTGCCTATGCCTTCTGGTGGGCGAGGAAAGTTTTTCCCGGGTTTGGTTTTGGAAGAGCCGCTGGACTAGTCCCTTGTCCGGACATTCATGGACGAGGCCCCGAGTGGGAATCTCTGCCCTGTGCGTGAGGTTGCTACTTCCGCTGCTAGCACTCCAGAGTTCGATGCGCAGAGAGGGCAGGGGTCTCACAATCCTACTAATCCCTTCTATCTCTCTTGTGCCTTCTCTCGTTGATGCGCCTCTTGAAGATTAACTAGCTACTCTAACGGAGGATGTTTACTTGATTGTTTATGGAAGGTGGCAAAGTTTCTGATCTCAACTGCTGCTTGGCTATCAACAGCTCCTCATGCAACTTTTTGTGTTTGCTTTATTCTCGCATGAGTTGTGTTTGAAGCTTTTGCATCTCCATCGCCATCGTTTGGTAGCTTTCTCCAACCTGGTGTCCTTTATCTTGATTTCGCTATGCAGATCCACCAGTTCTTACATGAATTGGATTTGAAGCTTTTGCATCTCCATGGCCATCGTTTGGTAGCTTTCTCCAACCTGGTGTCCTTTATCTCGATTTCTCTATGTAGATCCACCAATTGTTTCTTTATTACTCTGTCATCTCCTCTTGTTTTTTCTATGGTTTGGTGGCTTCTTCCTTGATAGTTTTTAACTCCTATTGAGTTTTTAATAGTTATGAGGTTAGCTTAGAGTTTTCATCTTTCAGACCGCACAGCTGTTGTAACTTTTTGGTCGTGATGGTCTCCTTGTGCTTTGTTGATATGTCAGTCTTCTTTCTAGACCCACCACCTTCTCTTCAAACTATATGAGTTTTGCCTTTTTCCTATACAGCTTTGCATATGCCTAGCCCACTGTCTTGTTTGTTTTCTTGAATTCTTCTTCCAATTTTGCCAGGGTAGTTTGTCTAGCTGTGTTCTCATCCTGTTGCATAGACATCTGCTTCTCCATGATGACTATTTATTCTTTTAGCTAAACCAGTGTCATCTGATCATCAATGGCATGAACACCATATTGGGGAATATGGGAATTTTCCATAAGTTTGAGACACGTGGTCAAAACTTTGGATTTGCCATAACTTGAACACCATTGCTCCAAATTGTGCGCTTTAAAGCTTAATAGATCCCTCTTTTCAAGCGCTTTCCAATGATAGGTCACATGATAGGGTTTTGAGAAACTTATAGACATGTTAATCGGGTCCCACCTTTTTAGTATTACAAAAATGGGACTTGGGAGATTCCCAAACTCACGAATATGGTGTTCATGACCACACCGGACGATGATCTTTGTTATGTTCTTTGGTTGCTGCATCGGTTCTTTGCCCTTGGCCGATGATCTTTGTTGTTCATGTTCCAATTATTTTTTGAGTGCTTCGATCTGTTTCTACTAGTCCACGAGTAGCTATTGGGGAGATTTCTCATGTAGCACCTTTGGCTGACACTTGTTTTTGGAGCAGCTCTAGTCAGAACTCCAGTTCCTTTTTTCCCTCCAGCTGCTTTGTTAGTCTCTGCGTATTTTGCTCTGGAGCTCTTTTACCTAACTACATGTTCCCTTCAGAGGTGGTGGTTGCTGCAGTTGAGGTTCCTTGTGGCTTTGCAAAGGATGATCCTTTGGCTCCTTGTGGCTTTGCAAAGGATGATCCTTCGGTTCTACCTCTAGCTTCGTCTTTGTCCTATGGTGGGATTGGTGGTGGTAGGAGATGGCATGTGGGAGTTGGCAATACCATCTATTCTTTTAGTAGTTGGAGATTGTCCTCCCAACATTCTTTCTATGATGCTGTTAGTTCCTCTTTCCACTGCTTCATGAGCTCCACAGGCATTTGAACTATAGGGAGCTCTTCTTCAACCTCCAGGGCTTCTTATATTTGTAGCTTCCTTTTCACCCTAGGGGATTCACTCACAATAAAGGGGAACGTCACATACGTGTATGAACCTCAAGAAAACCCCCTCTATATGATGATCATAAGATGATAACACTCCCCTATTGAATCTTATAAGGATACCTTTAAAAATGACTGTCACCTCCTCTTCCTTATATCTATGTTTTTTTTCTAGCATTTACACACCCCCTCTCCTTAGATTAAAGTACTTCATGCATCCTACCAACAAATAGATATTAAGTACTTCATGCATCCTACCAACAAATAGATATTAAGTACTAGGAAATCATCACTGTAAATCACCACAACCTACTTGAATTATTATTGAAGCATGTTGTGATCCCCCCATCCCCTCCCCCTAAATTAAATTTAATATTTATTATTCACCTAAATACATGGCCTTACTTCATGCATGCTACCAACAAATAGATGTTAAATACTAGGAAATCATTACTATTAATCACCATAACCTGCTTGAATCATTATTGAAGCGTGTTGTGATCCCCCCATCCCCCCCCTCTCGATGTCCCCTCCCCCTAACTTAAATTTAGTATTCACCTAAATACATGGCCTTACCCCTACTTTATATGCTTATGCCTCATTTCAAAAAAACCCCCCCTCTTGTACACTCACGTGATATCATAAGTTATCTTAGAGTGAATCCCTTGGGCCTTTCACAAGGAGTATCTCCTTGCAATCTTTTCCTACTCCTAGCTCCACATTTCATATCATTTGAGTGGTGTCGTCCACAATGCGGGCTTCTTTTTCTATTGACAACTGAGCTACTTGCTCTGCTTGTTGCAGCTTGCTTGTCCGAAGCTCAGCGACCACCATCTCTAACTCATCCCCCCTCCTTGATAGAGTTTTTGCTTCATCCTCAAGTCTTGCGATGGTGTCTTGCTGCTATTGCCAGAGCAAGTTCTACTATATGTTTGCTTGTTGGTTCTATTATTATACTTGGGTGGCTAGCAGCACTTGTGCCTCCACCTGATCTATTTTGGGGCAAGTCTTTCTTCATTCTTCAGCTTGTCCATGACACAATTTATAATGTTTTCCAACACTGTGAGAATGCTCTAAGTGGTTGAGTCAGCCATTTGCCACATTTTGCTCAGCCTATCACTTAATGTGGCTGATGTTTTGTGGCTTTCCCCCTATGCTACTTCATTTGCTACTTGTTTACCGCTTGGGGATAGTCCACTTTTCACCAGTTTCTTGCCTATGTCCTCTAGTTACTACTTTTTCTTCTTCTTAGTTGCTTGGGTCTCCTTTTGCTTCTTTGATTTGAGACTGGTGATGTGCTGAGACCATTCAAACCTCCTTTTGAGGGAGTCCACTTTGGAGGCTTCATCTTATGTTGTCTTTGTAGCTTCTGTGCAGTGGTGTGTGCTTTGTTCTTGGCTGTAGATACAGCTGTAAGGAATTTTTGTTCTGCCTCTTTAGCCAACCTTGTTTTAGATTCAGCTGCTCTGCAAGGCAATTTTTGTTCTGCCTCTGTAGCCAGCTTTTTCCTGGTAGCTTCCTCCACTTGTCTCTTTTTGGCCGCTTCTTCTTCCCTCTTTCCCTCTAAGACTCCTCCTCTAGTCTCTTGCTGGCTACTTCTTCTTCTAGCTTCTATTTTTGAGACTCTTCCTCCAATCTCTTCCTCGATGCTTCTTCTTCCTTTTACTTCTACACACTTTCCTGGTTTGTAGTAGAGCTATCCTTCTCTATCTCATTGACCTGTGCTAAGGATTTTAAATGTCTTGCCATCTTTGTGTGACCTCCAAATAGCCACAACTTCTGAGCTTGCTATCGCATGTTTTTTGCCACCACCACTGTCCAGCTCTCACCTTCTAGCCATTTTCTACTATCTGTTGTGCTACTAATAGTCTGTAGTTGGTTCTTCTTATGTTGGTGTTTTGGGCAAGCAAACATATCATGTCTATGTAAAACCTAAATTAATTTTCCTGTCTAGATCACAACATGTGGCAACATAATATTCCTTATCTACTTTTGAGAGCTCCTTCTCAATATCCACATCATAGGAGTGTGATTGGTGATGCCTTCCCCACGAGAAGGTTGAATGCCTTGGTGACGTTTTTTTTGGCATGCATTAGGCAAAATATGGACTCTCATTTTTGCCCCTTAAGGATTTTCACACCTCCTCTCTCTAGAAAAATGGGCTCATGGTGAAATTTTTGTAAATCAAATCAAAAGTTAGCAGAGATTGCGCATTTGGAATCTACTCATTGAGGCCTTTTCAATGATATATAACATGATGGGAAATTTTGATTATTCAAGAAGTCCCCAAATCGGTGATGATGTGGCATGTTGCACATTTGGAATCTACTCATCGAGACCTTTCCAATAATATATAGCGTGATGGGAAATTTTTATTATTCAAGAAGTCCCCAAATTGGTGATGATGTGGCATGTGACATGTCATCACCAATTTGGGGACTTCTTGAATAATAAAAATTTCCCATCATGCTATATATTATTGGAAAGGTCTCGATGAGTAGGTTCTAAATGTGAAATCTCCGCTAACTTTTGATTTGATTGGCAAAAAAATCACCATGAGCCTATGTTTCTAGAGAGAGGAGGTGTGGAAATCCTTAAGGGGAAAAAATGAGAGTCCACATTTCGTTTAATGGCTAGCACAGCTTTGTGTCCTTCCATCTTGACTTTGCGTCTAATGTGAAATCTCCGCTAACTTTTGATTTGATTTGCAAAAAAATCACCATGAGCCTATGTTTCTAGAGAGAGGAGGTGTGGAAATCCTTAAGGGAAAAAAATGAGAGTCCACATTTCGTCTAATGGCCAGCACAGCTTTGCGTCCTTCCATCTTGACTTTGTTGTTCTTTGACAACTCTACTAGCTGCACTTTGGCTTCCATGTTTTCTTGTGAGCTTGACCACTTATTTGCCACAAACTCAAACAATCCAAAGTTCTACAGTAAAGCCAATCTTGCTGAAACACAGGGTCGAGCATGGTACTATAGGAATCAAACTCCATTAGCTTGTTGTGATGCTAGCCATGGCAGGTTCTAGTTGCTATGTAAGATGAGAGAAAGATGGTTGATAGAGCGAGGGAGCTTGAGAAGTCGTGGGGAAAGAGCGAGAGAGCGATTTGCAAATGATTCAAAGAGAGAAAGGGTAGAGGAGTTTGGTTGTGGTAGGGTTCCTTGATTGGGGCTATGTTTTTGAGGTGTTTGCACCTACTACCCATGATGATTTCTCCAAAAACAAGGTAGCCACCCAAGAATATCATGATTCCCACATGTGTGTGTCGTATTTTGTGTCCCGCATTACTACTCTTTTCTCCACATTCCCATACCTTTGCTATTCATCATGCATTTGCTCTCCATTTGATGTCGCCCATTGGAGTGTTGTGCACGTGTCTTCATCTGGTTGCACTGGTATAGATGAGGATTGACATCATCGTGTATTGGGTTGCTGTGTCTACCTCCATGTCCTCCTGACTAATTGGTTGCTACCCTTCATCAGTTCTTTCTTTGTAGGGTCGGAGTCTTAATCCGTTGATAGGCTTGGGTAGTGTATCCCCACATAGTGTTTTCAGATTGAACATGCTTGAGCTTAATTTTTCTACTATTTGGTATGGACCCATCCATGGTATTTTGTACTTACCTGCCACCCATGCACTATGTAGCATTCTTTCCTCCATTTCCATGAGGTGCTACATCTGCTGGGGTTGATTGATTCCTCGGGGCTGAGTCTTTTGGTCAGGGCTATTCTAAGGCTTGGGACCCCATACTCCATTGAAACTACTGCTTCTAAGCCATAGACCAAGGAAAATGGGATGAACCCAATGCTTACCTTGTATGTTATTTAGAACACCCACAATGTGGAGTGTAGCTTCTCATCCCAGTCTATTCTATTTTGAATGACTATTTTTATGAGGATCCACTTCAGCACCTAATTTAATGAACAACAAACATGTTTGCATCTAAAAACTGATTAGCCACCCCTATGGGCTGCTCTCATGTCTATTGTGCTGAGGAAACCTACTACTACGTTTTGGTTGTCGAGGTTGTGTACAATGGTGAACTTAAATTCTTGTAGTAGAGGCATCGACCTTGCTAGCTTCTTGGTTAGATCTGGTCTATTCTTATCAAATACATTAGGGCTTGATGATCGACATGGAACACAAAGTCATTTCCCAGTAGATAATGACAAAATTTATTGACTGAGTAAATCCTTGGGATTGAGTAAATCAGTCCCAAGGATTTCCTCTCAGTGGTATTATAGTTTTTATGGGCATTTGATAAAATATGACTAGCATTATAAATGGATCTATACCACCATTCCTCTGCCAGCTGCATGAGCGCACTTCTAGTTGCTGTATCCAATGCATCCATGAATACATGGAACACCTTGTCCCATTCTGGTGGTTGGATGATCGGTGCACTAGCAAGCATTTATTTTAGATTTTGGAAGGCATCCTTGCACTCTTCTATCTAGAGGAATTCTACCCTCTTCTTTGTAAGGCTTTGCAGTGGCTATGCCACATTGGCGAGGTACCTAAGGAGTTGGTTGTGCCATTTGATTTGGCCAAGGAATTTGCTGAGCTCCTTTAGGTTCTATAGTGGATTGAGCTTGCTAATCATCTTGACCTTGGCTAGAAGCAATCCCGTCTTTGGACATTGTGTCCACCAAGGAGTGTTCCGCCCCTCACCCTGAACATGCACTTCATTGGGTTCTCAGCTTCAGCTTTTCTTTTTTGCACCTTTCAAGGCATAGGTGTATCTGGTGTAGATGCTCCACACACTTCCCAAAGAGACTAAAATCATCTACAAACACATGCATGAATTCAAATGGTAATCATAGATAATTTCATGTACCATGCATTCGGGTGCATTCTGGAGTCCGAAGGTCATGACATTTGACGCGAATGCTCCCCTCCATGATGAATGTGGTCTTCTCCATGTCTTTAGGTGACTGCTGAATCCATCTAGGAAAGAATACATTTTGTGGCCTGCTATAGTATCTAGCATAGAATCTATGGCAAAGAAAATGAGTATGGTATTTAGATTCCTATAATCTGCATAGACTCTCAGTTTTCCATTATTTTTTGGCACAATCACAATGGGACTTAGCCAGGTTTCTTTTTATATTGGTTGGATGAATCCTACTACCAGCAGTTTGTCAATTTCCTCCTTGACTTTCTTGGTGTAGTTGGGGTTCATACTATACCGTTGTTTCCTAATCAGCATTGCATCCTCCTTTAGGTTTATTTTGTGTTGGTAGAATCTTGGGTTGATGCCGGCATATCTATGTAGCTCTAGGACAGTACACAATCAATGAATTAATGCTCCAGATCTCTGTATTATTGTCAAACTTGTACAATTCTATGTGCTCTAGACTAACTCTGTCCTACTGATCCCTTCTATCTCTCTCTCTCTATATATCTTCTAACTTCTAACTACCTCCTTATTTGCTATCTTGGAAGGACCTTCTTGTTGTCCCTTCCATTCATTGCTTATTATTACAAGACTCATTCTGTTAATAGACTATTACAATAAAGTACATATTATTACAATGGGCGCAAGTGTGGGCTGCCATCTATCTATGCATGACTATTAGTCTACTAGCCTTTTATTATCGGCATGTGTCTTTTGGCCAGTTTTTCAGGTCCCACTAGCCAACTCATGTCGTGCTCAACACCAAGACCTCAAGACATCTTTGCCAACATAACCACACACCAACAAGGCTAGGGAGAGTATCCAAAGGAGACCCCCACCAAAGCAAAGACATTAGAAAAGGACACCTCGTCCTCAAGCCACAACCACACAGAGATGGATTCCTAAGGATCTTTTGTTGTTATCCTTGAAGTTCTTGCTCTATAGCCAAACTATTGCCATTTCTTTCTCTTGATCCTCCTTAGCTGTGCAGCTTGCCGTCCTATCACCTCCTCCTCACCTATTGCCATGGCTAGTACAGAGCACTCTGATTCCTCTTTTGAAGTCATCTCCTCGCCCACACTCCCCAGAAGAAGAAACGACAGGCAAGACACCACTTTGAGGAATATGGTAATAAGTACCCTGCTGAGCTCTCTCATCTAAATGAGGCACTCATGAAATGGGTTAACGGCTATGACATCCATAGCCTCATGAAGAACACACACAAAGTGGAGCATGGTAGCAGGGCCTCGAGCAAATTAAACTTGAGAGGTTTCCCACAATGGAGCCCTAGGGACTCGACCTCCTAAACTACCTATACTTCATCGAGACTTAAAATGCAAAGCAAGCAACAAGACATATACTAGACACATGAGGAGTCCTCCTTACAGTGCACCTCAAAATTTTGTCAAAGATGCCCTCCAACTTTTTGAGGATAGAGCAACCCTACGTACACCATAGCCATGTAATGAGGCATGTGCATGATACCTCCAAGGGCCCCATGACCAAGGATGGTGTGGAATGACACAACATCACCTACCAAGAATTGGTGATGCTAGCACAAGCGCTTTCCTTCCTCCTCACCACACATTGGGAAGATCACTTCAACCCTTGCCCACATCCATTAAAGCGTGCCTACCAATTGGGCCAAATACCTACACAAGGAGCTCCATGAAATCTATTCAAACCCACAAGGCAAGCTAGCAGTCTCCTCCCTTCTAATAATAACCAAAATTTTATATCATGCAATACACTGGGAAGATACCCCACCCGTATGCTTACAAGGGATATGTGAGATCCCTGCTGGGAAGAATTACCCCAACCCGTATGCTTACACAGGATATGTGAGATCCCTATCCCCACCGCGCAACAAATTCAAGGGTGCTAGCAGTGGAAGTAGTACTTCTTGCACGGGGTAGGGTCCCTCACTTGGGGCCTTGCCCGCGGATATCCAAACAAGAGACTAATCCATCGGTTCTTCCAAAACCAAACTCGGAAAAACTTCCCTTACCCGAAAAGCATGGGTGATTCCTCCAGGATAATTTTTCTCTAACGTAGTCAAAAGCCTTAACTAACTGAACTGATCTGACCAAACACATAAGTCCCATAGTCAGATCAAGGAGAAGATTGCACTTAGATCATAAAGACCAATGCTTTTTTCCTCATTGAGAGGCACAGCCGTTGATTCTTTTCCATAGAACAATTTTTGTCTGAGATTTACTTCATCTATCGTACCATAACAGAATTGAGTCTCAATTTAGGGATCCATCAGTCCAGCCTAACCCCATGCAGTCCCGTGGGTTAGCCAACTACCCAACCACTGTAGTGATGGGATCTAATTAAGAATTTGGCTAGGTTTTGTCTTGGGTACCAGGTAAAAGAGTTCCCAGGCTATGAGATCCCTCTGTCCCCTCCGCGCACCGGACTCCCGGTAACTGACAGCAGAAGCAGTCCCCTCATGTGGGGAGCAGGGTTTCTCACTCGGAGCCTTGTCCACGAATGTCCGGGCATGAGACTAGGCTAGTGGTCACTCCAAAAAAACGAAACTAGGAAAATAACCAGATAGAAGGAAACTATCACTGATATAATTTGATCATCTGAGTAATTTCAACGCTTTTTTCCTAATCAAGATCAGGCACACCACTCAATTGAGAAATTTATCAGGGAATTAATTAGCTACTCGAATCCTAGTGTAATCCTAAGATTTTTTAGTTTGATTATTAAAACTCTACTGATTCTAGCCTACCCCATTCGGCCCATGGGTTAGCCACCACCCTACCACTGAAATCGGTGGAACCAACAAGTACTCACCCACCCATAATTGAAATGCCTTTCTTAACTTTAGCTTTAGAAAACAGATACGTACACACTCCTCTTTAAAACTTTAATATAAAAATAATCCATTGATAAAACAGATATGATCACAGATTTCATAATTCAAAATTTTCCATTCAATCCCTTGTTTCACAAAAACAGTACCACTCTGGACTCTCCGTTGGGACCAGCTCATCAGCAGCAAACGAGATCCAGCAAATTACAATAATCACTTCGTCAACATACATATATATATCTTCCCTCAACATACGTATGGGTGTCTTAAGCACCATGAGCCCATGCATCGCCTGGTCAAAACCCTCCAGGATCCTCCTTAGGTGTCCTGGCACTTCACTCAGGGACCGCTTCGTCGGCCCTCGCCCATCGTACCGGAAGCACACCATTTTTCACCATACCCAGGCTGGTCAAGACCTGGGCAGGTTTTTGCCGCGTGAGCTATCCCTCTCGAACACTCCCCGCCACCAACTGTTGCAACCAAACTTCCCTTAGATAAACATATATGCCAAATGCTCCCTCCCCAGCATTGTAACGTAAGACAGTCCTTTAAGAAAACAAGGTTTCTATGTAAGTTTTCAGTTTTGATTTTGTTTGAAAACCATGAATAATCTTAAATCCGTATCTCAATACTTCTAGATCCAAGTCTGAATTCCAAACAGAATTCCTTGAATTCTGTTAACTTGATTCTCAGATCAAAATCAAAAGTCTTAACTTAATTTCAGATTCGGTGGGTATTTTGAGTGCATTTTTCTTGAACTGAGCACATCGTCATTGACGAAGGAATTAGGTCTTGGTCATAGTCTGAATTCCTTCGTCATTGACGAAGGAATTAGGTCTTGGTCATAGTCTGAATCAGAGTTTGGGATTGGAAAGGTTCTTCCTAAACTATCTTTCTCCTTGAAAGGTACTATTTCAATTTCTCTTTTTCTAAATCTCGTTCGACGAATATTTGCTTACAGATTTCTAAAACATGAATTTCGTATGAGGAATAAAATAATCATTTATCTCGATCTCTGACTTCGATAGTTTAATTGAATTTTCTTATTACCATCTTAGTGAATATAAAACGGTAGCATTTCTTCTCATCATAGATTATCCACTTATTCATTTTTTCAATTTTTGTGGAAATTAAATAGAGGATTAAGGAGAACCCTTATTTAATTATAAAGATTCTATATGCATCTAATTATGCATAAAATCCAATTCTGATGAAAGTCACACTTTTATTATCATAAAAATCATTTATGTTGAAAATCACTCTTTTATCATGAAAGAATTTCTTTTATGCATATGTTTATGCATATAAATTATTTATGATGAAAATCACTCTTTTAATATAAAAGAATTTCTTTTATGCATATGTTTATGCATAAAAATCATTTATGATAAAAATCACACTTTTAATATAAAAAATATATCTTTTATGCATATGTTTATGCATAAAAATCATTTATGATGAAAATCACACTTTTAATATAAAAAATATATCTTTTATGCATAAAAATCATTTATGATAAAAATCACACTTTTAATATAAAAAAATATCTTTTATGCATATGTTTATGCATAAAAATCATTTATGATGAAAATCACACTTTTAATATTTAAAAACAATATCTTTTATGCATAAAAATCATTTATGATGAAAATCACACTTTTAATATAAAAATATATATCTTTTATGCATAAAAATCATTTATGATAAAAGTAACACTTTTATAATAAAAAAATATTCTTTAATGCATACTTTTATGCATAGAATTCAATAATGATAAAAGTAACACTTTTATAATAAAAAAATATTCTTTTATGCATAGAAATCAATAATGATAAAAGTAACACTTTTATAGTTAAAAATATTCGTTTATGCATTCTTTTATGCATAGAAATCAATAATGATAAAAGTAACACTTTTATAATAAATATTATTTTATGCATACTTTTATGCATAGAAATCAATAATGATAAAAGTAACACTTTTATAATAAAAAAATATTCTTTTATGCATAAAAATAAATATGATGAAAGTAACTCTTTTGTAATAAAAATTATACTTTTATGCATAAAAATCCAAAATGAAGAAAGTAACACTTTCATAATGAAAAAGTTATCAATAAGTATCTTTCATAGAATTTAATTCTATTGAAAATCATTCTTTTATAAAAATGAATCAATATGCATCTTTCTATGCATGAATGAAAATGATACTTTTAGAATACTCTAACGATGGGGATTACTCTTTTTTATTAATAAAAGGTAAAATTTATTTCATAAATTTTAAGAAAATTTTGCCATAACCTCCTTTGTATGGCTGACCATTTTTTAATTTTTATCTCATTGAAATTAATTCCAAGAGTATTTAAATCATTCTAATGTAAACATTTTCTACTTATATAAGAGAAACATTATGAAAACTTGATTTTATCCAATAATCAATCATCTAGGATAAAGAATGGTTGGATTTACTAAAGAAGAGAGAGGAATGCCTTTTTTCAATGAGGCATAACATCATTTCATTTTAGAGAAGACAAAAAGCATAAAAAAACCATAAAAGCATTAGAAAAAGAGAAGAATCTCCAACTTACATAGATAATTTGAGAGCTTTCCTTTGGCTTAATAGTTTGAGGGTTCTACTCTTGTTTGAAACAAGAGTGGCCACCAATCTTTTAGAAGAGAGAAGGTCAAAAACTAATGAATTATGCATAAAATTCACAATTTTTGGCACTTGGGAGAGATAGGGTAACAGTGCAAAACACTATTGAGTTTCAACAAAGGGAAAGACTTCTATTTATAGGAAAAAGTGAGCTTCTAACCGAGCCAACTGATTCTAGAATTTTCCAGATCAGTTTGGTCAATTTTTGACTATTTTTTGGTCAGTTTAGTCCACTTTTTGGATCTAGTTGAAACAGGAGAGAGGAGAGATAAAAATATCTCATTATTTGAGAGTTTAAAACTCATTCAAGCATGTGAAATAGGCGCCTCCTTCATGAGGAGAATTCCCCCATACTAAGGTGTCAAAAATGCATCATTTCAACTAAATATCTCTCTTTTTTAACTAGTA
Source organism: Cibotium barometz (assembly GCF_041138505.1). NCBI lineage: Eukaryota > Viridiplantae > Streptophyta > Polypodiopsida > Cyatheales > Cibotiaceae > Cibotium > Cibotium barometz. Next base: position 32,862,071 of record NC_141074.1, on the reverse strand, counting down.
ACCTTGTCCTTAGTCAACTCTTCATCTTAGGTGAGTATTTACTCATTTTTGGGGGATTTTTCTTTTATTTTTTCATTTATCTCCTCCCTACATTTGGATGAATCTTATTGGTCCATAGGAACCTTAATTTAAAATTTCAAAAAAATCTTGACCCTCAGGATAATGCCTCTTATACAAATTATACTTAATTTCTAATGCACCTTCTGAAAATATTTTTGAACTTCTATTTCAGGGGAACTTATTTTAATAAGATGAGAAATTTTTCCATCTAAAATATTTAAAATCAGAATACTCTCTCTCTAGAACATTTTCTTTGTCTAGGCCAAAACTGGTAGAAACAAGATCTTTTATATTTCTGAAGAGGGATTTGATTATAGGGGAAGATGCTGGACATCTTAAGAGACTGGGGAGGAATCTTACATTCTCTCCCACTTGAAAAATGTGAGATGCCCTCATCTCGCAAAATGGGAGTAATTCCACAACAGATCGTCTTCATTCTCCCAGGTGGCATCTTCAAAAGGATAGAACTTCCATTTTACCAATAATTCTCTGAGAATTCTATTCTTGAGAATCTTTTCTCGAACATCAAGAATTTCTTCAGGTTGGAGTTGCCCTTGGGATGAAGAGGTTAGGATTTCATCATCAAGCACATGATTTGGGCTTGGCACATATTTCTTTAGAAGGCTTACATGAAATACATTATGAACTTTGAGATGAGGAGGCAGAAGAAGTTCGTAGGCTAAGCCACCTACTTTCTTTGTAATCAAATATGGCCCACAATATCTGGGGGATAACTTCTTGTACTTCCCAAGAGATAAAGAGCTTCTTTTGGGCTGTACTCGAATGAAGACCATATCTGCTTCTTTGAATTCTCTGTCTCTTCTTATCTGCATATTGCTTCTGTCTATCCTGGGCAGCTTTTATATCTTTACAAATTGCTTACATCTGCTGCTCCATGTCATCAAGCATTTGTTTGGACATCTCGACCCTAATCAATGGGTCGGACCAAGTTAATGGAGTTAAGCAATCTTGTCCATGGAGAGCTTTAAAAGGGCTCATCTCGATACTTCGGTGATAAGAAGCATTGTAGGCGAACTCGACTAGGTGCAGATAGCTTAGCCATTTCTTGGGTTCCCTGCCACATAACCAAGTATATCTTCGATTACTTGGTTTACCCTTTCAGTTTGACCATCGGTCTCAGGGTGATAAGCTGTGCTGAGATCTAAGAAAGTTCCCACTGCTTTGAAAAATGCAGTCCAGAACCCCTTGAAGTAAACTTGGGATCTCGATCACTACTATTCTCCTGGGTAGGCCATGCAATTTGATTTCTTTGAGGAACACTCTAGCCACATCCACTGCAGTGTAGGTTTCCTTTACTGGGATCAGATGGGCAACTTTGGTTAGTCTGTCAACTACCACAAAAATGGAGTTGTAACTTGATTGCACTGAAGGTAATCCAGTAATAAAGTCCATACTGATACATTCTCACTTCATCTGGGGATGTCCAATGGATGTAACTTCCCAGGCATTTTTACTCTTTTAGCTTTGACTCTCCGGCATGTCAGACATTAGCATAAATGATTCAGTACATCCTTTTTCAGACCAGGCCAAAAGAAGCTTTTCTTTACAGACATGTAGGTTTTGATGAAACCTGGATGTCCTGCTATAAGGCTGTCATGGGCTTCATTCAGAATTTGGTCCTTAGTTCCCTCATCATTGGGAATGCATAGCCTATGATTATAATACATAATGCCATCATCTAGGCTGTATCCTTGAACTCTGTTCAACTCCTATGGAGTTTCGCTTTCCTGCATAAGTAGGGTAGCAATAGGGCCAAAGAATCTATCCTGCATGATCTTCTCTCTTGCTTCAATAATCAAAGGATTTGATACTATAGTAATTGCAAGCAAGGAGGCTTTTTTGCTGAGGGCATCTGCTACCACATTTTCTTTGCCTGGGCGGTACTTGATTCCAAAATCAAACTCCTGTAAGGTTTACATCCACCTTATTTGGGGCATAGACTACTGAAAGTAATTCTAGGTCGTGGACAGCATAATTCCTCTCATGCGTTCTGAGCTGTCGGGATTCATAGGCCACTGCATGACCTTCCTACATGAGTGCACCTCCCAGGGCAAAAACCACTTGCATCAGTTACTACTTCAAAGGGTAGAGAGAAATTTGGCAGCTTCAGAATGAGGCTGGTTACCAAGGCGGTCTTCGGCTTATCAAAAGCACTCTGGCACCTGGTAGACCACTAAAATGGGGTATTCTTTTTTAGAAGGTTAGTCAGGGGGAAGCTATGAGAGCATACTTTGGTATAAAAATTCTATACCAACCAGTCAATCCCAAGAATCTTCTGACTTCTTTCACTGTCTTTGGTTCAGGCCAATCTATGACTGCTTGGACTTTTGTGAAATCTGGAGAAATTCCATCTTTGGATACCAGAAAGCCCAAGTATTCAACGTGGTCGGCAGAGAAAGTGCATTTGCTCTTTTTTGCAAAGAGTTGGTGCTTCCTTAGAATCTCAAGAACTTTTCTGACATGAGTCTCATGGTCAGCTGCATTCTTTGAGTAAATCAGAATGTCATCAAAGAAAACTAGAACAAAATCATCCAAGTATTCTCTGAGGATGTCCTGCATTAGGCAATTGAATGTAGCTGGGGCATTAGTTAATCCGAATGGCATGACAATAAATTCATAATGCTCATAGCGAGTATTGATGGTTGTTCTCCGTAAATCTTGATCATTGATCCTAATCTGGTAATACCCGAATTTAAGATCTATCTTTGTGAAGATTTGGGCTCCATTAAGCCTGTCCAGAAGCTCATCAATTCTTGGGATAGGATACTTATTCTTAACAGCTGATTTAGACCTTTGTAGTCCACACAGAGTGTAAGCGTTCCATCTCTCTTTTTCTGAAAGAGAACTGGCACACCCCAAGGTGAAACACTGCGTCTTACAAACCCTTGTTCTAACAGCTGTCTAAGCTGTTCCTTGAGTTTGATGGCTTCAGGAACTGGCATTTTGTACGTGTGTAGGGCTCCGGGGGTTAATTCTATCACATGATCTACTTCCCGAATTGGCATCTCTGTTAATTCTACTGGGAATAAATCATCAAATTCATTTAACCATTCTGGTTCTTTAGCCTTAAGCTTTGAGTCTACTGGGTTCATTTTGACCACATAAATTTGCTGCTTCTTCCTAAGTCCTTTCAGCAACCTAGAAGCTTTTACTAACTGAAGGTCTGGGGATCCGAAAACTCCAGTTCCTTGAACTTTGTTCCCCCGTGAAGATCATGGAAGGAAATGGTTCCATTGTCACAGTGTATGTCAGCTTGATTTTTGTGGAACCAATCCATTCCAAGGATCCTGTCAAAAACTCCCAGAGGTAAGACTTTGAACTGACAATCGGTTACATTACCATCTAGATTAAACTGGATAAGATATGTCTCATGGTGAGTGAAAAGAGTCTTCCCACTAGCCAATTCAACCTGCAAGGTTTCCTTGATTTCTGTTCTAAGACTAGCTTACACAAGCATCCAGGGGAAATGAATGAATGAGAACTGCCTGAATCAAAAGCTTAAAAGGCTTACCCTGATATTCTGCTGGAGTATGGATGACTGAGAACTGACGGTTAGGTCCTTGGTTTTCAATTGCAGCAAAGATCTGTCCTCTTTCCTCTTCTACTACATCTGAAATTGTGACTGCGCTGGCTCTACTGCAGTCTGAGGTGGAACTCTTTCTCTTTGGTTGCCCCAGTTCTGGGAAGGAGTTCTGAGGTTACTTTGGACAGATGTAGATGGTTGAGCTGGAGTTCTTCTGGGGTTACCTTGGCTTGGGCGAGACGGACCTTGATTAGACTGGTATGAAGGGGTTGGTCTCTGAATTTGGGGTCCTTGACTTCCCTGTCCCCTTGATATGGAAGGAGTCGAGCACTCTTTCAGTTGGTGACCAAAACCTTGGCATCCAAAATATCGGTTTTCACTTCTAAGTTCATCCTTCTGATTTCTTGAAAGAGGTGGGGCTCTTGAGAAAGTATTCTCGGGGAAGGGTCTTCCTTCACTTCGAAATCTTCTTGCATCCTGATTCTGATTCGGGCCTTACTGCCTCTTCGAGGATGGAAAGTTTGAAGTACTTCCCTGGGCTTGGAATCTTTTAAAGTTAGAGGATGCAGGCTTTGGCGGGACCTTTACTAGAAAGGCTTTGGCAAAATCTTTTGCCACTCTTACGGCTTCAGCCATGGACACTGGCTTGGCATTTTTGACCAGTGTGTCCAAGGGTTCGTTCATTCCCCGAATGAACCTAGCCATGAGTTGTTCTTCATCTAGAGGTGGTGAATATTTGAGTAGAAGAGCAAAGGCTTGGTGATATTCCTCGATGGTTCTGCTCTCCTGCTTCAGCTCTAAGAATTCGTTCATTTTGATTTCCAAAAATCCAGGGGGACAAATTCTCTTTCTCAAATAGGTATTTAGGCCATTCTAGGACTGAGTATTTCTATCCAGACGGTTGGTGTCACAGCAGTTCCTCCATGCTACCCTGGCTGTTTCCACTATTTTCAGCCTGTCAAGAGCCATTTTGCTCCGCTCATTGTAGCCTGTGACATCAAAATATTCTTCCATGGCTTCCACCCATTTCTCCACAGCCTCGCCTAGGTTCTCCCCTTCTCCTTTGAAGGGTCCTAGCTGAGTCCTATGAAGAGCCTTGCGAACATCAAGGTCAAGCTTGTCATCTTCAGAGAGAGGGTCTGGCTGACGGCCACGGTTTCCTCGTCTCATGATTCTGCCAAAAATTTATATATTATTGAATTTTTATTTTGATATCATTACGAGATCCTAAGACTTAAGACGTTCAAAAAATAATTTCTTAAACAAGACAATGATCTTATTGGAGATCTATGACATATGTTCGATAACAGATTTTTCTTTATCATTTCGCCCATAAATAATCACTTATACAATAGGGAATTTTGCTCTGGGAAAAAAATTTCTTTATTTATATAAAAGTTGCAATATGTACATAGAGCAGCTCAGCTCCAAAATTCAAAATCTCCTCAGGAGTCGCATAAGATGATGGTACTGGGCCATAGCCATGCCCTAATACAAACGTTCACTTACTGACAAGGGAGCTATTATTTTCTCCTTAGGAGTAAAACAACTAAGGAGTCTGTAGACTTGGCATGAAAGTCTGAAATTCTGAGGCGTTGAATGATATAGAATGACGCCACACACCATTTTCAGTTTTAACAGAATCATAGCCAATGAGAGGTTCTACCACCCACAGCATTGCACGGCGGTCGCAAGACGCGTGGACATACTGCCCTGCAAACCACTTATGCTGTAGTTTCTCCACTGGGTTAGGAAAATATAAATCCTCGAAATGGCATGCAAGTCTAGCTTGGCTTGTTTGAGTTGAAGCGGAAGAAATGAGATGCTCAAAGGCGAGCGCAGTCATATCTTGAGACTGGGTGAGGTCGGGAATACCAGATAAATAGGAAACTTCCATCTATAAAAACAATTTCTTTGATTAAAAATTCTTCATTAAAGAAGCTTATGGAATGAAAATACATTATAAAAAAATGCTTTTTTCTGAGTTTTTATTATCAATTTCTGATAAGAATTTGTTTATCCTTATTAGCTTTCAACTTCGCTCTGATACCAACTGTGAGATCCCTCTATCCCCTCTATATGCCCCCTCCACACACCAGACTCCCGATAACTGACAGCGGAAGCAGCCCCCTCATGCGCGGGACTGGGTTTCTCACTCGGGGCCTCACCCCCACGAATGTCCGGGCACAAGACTAGGCTGGTGGTCACTCCAAAAAAATGAAACTGGGAAAATTTCCCATGCCTGGAAAGCGGGGATGATTCCACCTTTTTGAATTTTCTTAACGAATTTTTCTAACGAGATCAATTCTAAACTATCCTTCACCTGAATAAACTAGATAGAAGGAAACTATCACTGATATAATTTGATCATCTGAGTAATTTCAACGCTTTTTTCCTAATCAAGATCAGGCACAGCCGTTGATCCACTCAATTGAGAAATTTATCAGGCAATTATTTAGCTACTCGAATCCTAGCGTAATCCTAAGATTTTTCAATTTGATTATTAAAACTCCACTGATTCCAACCTAACCCCATCCGGCCCATGGGTTAGCCACCACCCTACCACTGAAATCAGTGGAACCAACAAGTACTCACCCACCCACAATTGAAATGCCTTTCTTAACTTTAGCTTTAGAAAACAGATATGCACACACTCCTCTTTAAAACTTTAATATAAAAATAATCCATTGACAAAACAGATATGATCACAGATTTCATAATTCAAAATTTTCATTCAATCCCTTGTTTCACAAAAACAGTACCACTCTGGACTCTCCGTTGGGACCAGCTGGTCAACAACGAGATCCTGTAAAACAGATTACAATAATCACTTTGTCAACATACATATATATATCTTCCTCGACATACATATGGGTGTCCTAATCACCGCGAGCCCGTGCATTGCCTGGTCAAAACCCTCCAGGATCCTCCTTAGGTGTCCTGGCACTTCACTCAGGGACCGCTTCGTCGGCCCTCGCCCATCGTACCGGAAGCACACCATTTTTCACCATACCCAGGCTGGTCAAGACCTGGGCAGGTTTTTGCCACGTGAGCTGTCCCTCGAACACTCCCTGCCAACTGAACTTCCCTTAGATAAACATATATGCCAAATGCTCCCTCCAGCATTCTGGCATAAGACAGTCCTTTAAGAAAACAGGGTTTATATGCAAGTTTTGAGTTTTGATTTTGTTTGAAAACCATCAATAATCTTAAATTCGTATCTCAATACTTCTAGATCTAGGTCTAAATTCCAAACAGAATTCCTCGTATTCTATTAACTTGATTCTCAGATCAAAATCAAACGTCTTAACTTAGTTTCAGATTCGGTGGGTGTTTTGAGTGCATTTTTCTTGAACTAAGCACATCGTCATTGACGAAGGAATTAGGTCTTGGTCAATAGTCTGAATTAGAGTTTAGGACTGGAAAGGTTCTTCCTAAACTATCTTTCTTGAAAGGTACTATTTCAATTTTTCTTTTTCTAAATTTTGTTCGACGACTATTTGCTTATAGATTTCTAAAACATAAATTTCGTATAAGGAATAAAATAATCATTTATCTCGATCTCCGACTTCGATAGTTTAATTGAATTTTCTTATTACCATCTTAGTGAATATAAAACGGTATCGTTTCTTCTCAAAGATTATCTACTTATTCATTTTTCTAATTTTTACGAAAATTAAATAGAGGATTAAGAAGAATCCTTATTTAATTATAAAGATTCTATATGCATCTAATTATGCATAAAATCCAATTCTGATGAAAGTCACACTTTTATTCTCATAAAAATCATTTATGTTGAAAATCACTCTTTTATCATGAAAGAATTTCTTTTATGCATATAAATCATTTATGAGATGAAGGTCACTCTTTTAATATAAAAGAATTTCTTTTATGCATATGTTTATGCATAAAACTCATTTATGATGAAAATCACACTTTTAATATAAAAAATATATCTTTTATGCATATGTTTATGCATAAAAATCATTTATGATAAAAATCATTTATGATAAAAATCACACTTTTAATATAAAAAATATATCTTTTATACACAAGTTTATGCATAAAAATCATTTATGATGAAAATCACACTTTTAATATAAAAAATATCTTTTATGCATATGTTTATGCGTTAAAATCATTTATGATGAAAATCACACTTTTAATATTAAAAAAATATCTTTTTTGTATATGTTTATGCATAAAAATCATTTATGATGAAAATCACAGTTTTAATATAAAAAATATATCTTTTATGCATAAGTTTATGCATAAAAATCATTTATGATAAAAGTAACACTTTTATAATAAAAATATTCTTATATGCATACTTTTATGCATAGAAATCAATAATGATAAAAGTAATACTTTTATAATAAAAAAATATTCTTTTATGCATACTTTTATGCATAGAAATCAATAATGATAAAAGTAACACTTTTATAATAAAAAATATTCTTTTATGCATAAAAATCAATATGATGAAAGTAACTCTTTTGTAATAAAAATTATACTTTTATGCATTATTTTATGCATAAAATCAATATTGAAGAAAGTAGCACTTTCATAAATAAAAAAATTATCAATAAGTATCTTTCATAGAATTTAATTCTATTGAAAATCATTCTTTTATAAAAATTAATCAATATGCATCTTTCTATACATGAATGAAAATGACACTTTTAGAATACTCTAACGATGGGGATTACTCTTTTTGATTAATAAAAGATGAAATTTATTTCACAAATTTTTAGAAAATTTTGCCGTAACCTCTTTTGTATGGCTGATCATTTTTCAATTTTTATCTCATTGAAATTAATTAGAAGTTCACCAAGAGTATTTAAATCATTCTAATGTAAACATTTTCTACTTATTTAAGAGAAACATTATGAAAACTTGATTTTATCCAATAATCAATCATCTAGGATAAAGAATGGTTGGATTTACTAAAGAAGAGAGGGGAATGCCTTTTTTCAATGAGGCATAACATCATTTCATTTTAGAGAAGACAAAAATCATAAAAAACCATAAAAGAATTAGAAAAGAGAAGAATCTCCAACTTACATAGATAATTTGAGAGCTTTCCTTTGGCTTGATGGTTTGAGAGTTCTACTCTTGTTTGAAACAAGAGTGGCCACTAATCTTTTAGAAGAGGGAAGGTCAAAAACTAATGAATTATGAGTAAAATTCATAGTTTTTGGCACTTGGGAGAGGAAAGGTAACAGTGCAAAACACTATTGAGTTTCAACAAAGGGGATGGCTTCTATTTATAGGAAAAAGTGAGCTTCTAACCAAGCCAACTGATTCTAGAATTTTCTAGATTAGTTTGGTTAATTTTTGACCATTTTTGGGTCAGTTTAGTCCACTTTTTGGATTAAGTTGAAACAAGAGAGAGGAGAGATAAAAATATCTCATTATTTGGGAGTTTAAAACTCATTCAAGCATGTGAAATAGGTGCCTCCTTCATGAGGGAAATTCCCCCATACTGAGGTGTCAAAAATGCATCATTTCACCTAAATATCTCTCTTTTTTAACTATTAACCTTATCCTTAGTCAACTCTTCATCTTATGTGAGTATTTACTCATTTTTGGGGGATTTCCCTTTTATTTCTTAATTTATCTCCTCCCTACATTTGGATGAATCTTATTGGTCCATAGGAACCTTAATTTAAAATTTTGAAAAAATCTTGACCCTCAGGATAATGCCTCTTGTGAACAGATTATACTTAATTTCTAATGCACCTTCTGAAAATATATTTGAGCTTCTGTTTCAGGGGAACTTATTTTAATAAGATAAGAATTTTTTCCATCTAAAAATATTTAAAATTTGAATACTCTCTCTCTAGAATATTTTCTCTCTCTAGGCTAAAACTGGTAGAAACAAGATCTTTTATATTTCTGAAGAGGGATTTGATTACAGGGGAAGATGCTGGACATCTTAAGAGGCTGGGGAGGAATCTTACATAGGTCCCCTAGCCGGGTATTCATGCAAACTTTAAAATTAGTCACACCACTTACACACCCAATATGAAATTGCCTTTTTCACAGAATCAGCTATCTTTAAAACAATCATTTAATGAAATCATAGAGTCACTGATCATAATCCTCAAAATCTCCGATTGAATCCTTAATTCCAATCATTCCTTCATCGGTGTACCTATGGCATCATTGGCAACCAGAACGCTCACCACCAATCCACTCAGGGGGCCTTTTCGATAGTTCCTAGCTCATAGTAACTGGCAATATATTCACATATAAAAATGAAATCTCCGTTTAAGATCAGCAAGGTCAACCAACGGATCCATATAAAAGAGCCATGGACTCATCCGTTAAGGACCAGCAAGGTCAATCAACCAGATCCATGCCCGAATTCAAAAAACATCTTTTACTCCTTGTTCCAATATCTTCCTCGACGCATGTGTGGGTATCGTCGGAGACCTAGAGCCCGAGCACCATATGGTCAACACCCTCTAGGATCCTTCGCAGATGACCTAGCACTTCACTCATAGACCGCTTCCTTGGTCTCTCATCCACCGTACCGAAAGCTCACCATTTTAATCGAACCAAGGCTGGTCATCCAAGACCTCGGCCCGCCGACCTTGCTATGTGAGACTGCTATGTGAGACGTCCTCCATTGACTCTCCGTCAGCTATTGAAACTTTATCAGACTAAGTCTCCACAACCTCATTCACAAGACAGTCAAAATGCTTTCCCAGCATTTTTGACATAAAACAACCATTTAAAAATAGGTCATAAATACAGTTTCTATAATGAACTCTCATCTTTCCACATTGTTCCACATCAATTCTCATTTATTTTATGTGTATTCCCATTCTCATCACATCATTTTCTATTTCATCACATCTTTTCTCATTTATCCGCATCAGATCTCATCCACTCGCATCTACCCATATCTGCATCAGATCTCATCCACTTGCATCTACCCATATCCACATCTCATCACACCACATTCATTCACATCTCATCCATTCGGACCACATCACATTCACTCACATCACATCTCATTCATTTTACCTCACATCTCATTCATTCACATCTATCCCGATTCACATCCCATCACATCACATTCATTTATATCCATCATATTCACATTCATTCATATCCATCACATTCACATTCCTTCATATTCATCACATTAACATTCATTCATATCCATCACATTCACATTCATTCATTCATCACATTAACATTCATTCATCTCCATCACATTCACATCCACATATATTTATGACACATCACATCTCTTTCCATCACATTTACATTCATTCATATCCATCACATTCACATTCATTCACCTCCATCACATTCACATCCACATATATCTATGACACATCACATCTCTTTCCATCACATCACATTCTTTCACACACACATCTATATCCATTCTTTCACATACTCATTCACATCAATTCTTTCACATATACATTTACATCCATTCTTCACTTATACATTTACATCCATTTTCATCACATATCATCCACTCATATCCCATATCATTCATTACATCTTGATTCACATGACATGACATCACATCTCATCCATTCATTCACATCTATCTGATTCACATCACATCTTATCACATCTACTCACCTCACATCTCATCACCTCTATTCACATCACAACCACCCATCCATTCATTCACACTTATCTGATTCTAATCACATCTCGTTACATCTATTCACCTCACATCTCATCACCTTTATTCACATCACATCCATCCATATCATTCATTCACATCCATTCTTCACTTATACATTTACATCCATTTTCATCACACTCATATCCCATATCATTCATTTACATCCTGATTCACATGACATCACATGTCATCCATTCATTCACATCTATCTGATTCACATCACATCTTATAACATCTACTCACCTCACATCTCATCACCTCTATTCACATTACAACCACCCATCCATTCAGTCACACTTATCTAATTCTCATCACATCTCGTTACATCTATTCACCTCACATCTCATCACCTTTATTCACATCACATCCATCCATCCATTCACATCTATCTGATTCACATCACATCTCATCACCTTTATTCACATCACATCCATCCATCCATTCACATCTATCTGATTCACATCACATCTCATCACATCTATTCACCTCACATCTCATCACCTCTATTCACATCACATCCATCCATCCATTCACATCTATCTGATTCACATCACATTTCATCACATCTACTCACCTCACATCTCATCACCTCTATTCACATCACATCCATCCATCCATTCACATCTATCTGATTCACATCACATTTTATCACATCTACTCACCTCACATCTCATCACCTCTATTCACATCACATCCATCCATCCATTCACATCTATCTGATTCACATCACATCTATTCACCTCACATCTCATCACCTCTATTCACATCACATCCATCCATCCATTCACATCTATCTGATTCACATCACATCTCATCACATCTATTCACCTCACATCTCATCACCTCTATTCACATCGCATCCATGCATCTATTCACATCTATCTGATTCACATCATATCTATTCACCTCACATCTCATCACCTCTATTCACATCACATCCATCCATCCATTCACATCTATCTGATTCACATCACATCTCATCACATCTATTCACCTCACATCTCATCACCTCTATTCACATCACAACCACCCATCCATTCATTCACACTTATCTGATTCTCATCACATCACAACCACCCATCCATTCATTCACACTTATCTAATTCTCATCACATCTCGTTACATCTATTCATAGAATTTAAACATAGAATTTAAGAGAATTCTAGTTTTTGATATAAAGATTCTTTACGCATCTATTTATGTATAAAAAATCAACTTCAGTGGGAATAACAATTTTATAAAAATCCTTTTATGCATCTATTTATGCATAAATTCAATATATAGGAAAATAACCGTTTTGAATTAAAATTAAATCCTTTATGCATCTTTCTATGCATAAAATCAATTTTAATGAGAATAATACTTTTGAAATAAAAATAAATCTTTTATGCATCTTTCTATGCATAAAATCAATTTTAATGAAAATAACACTTTTGAAAGAAAAATAAATCCTTTATGCATCTTTCTATGCATAAAATATGTGAGATCCCATTGCCCCCTCCGCACACTAGATTCCCGATTGCTGGAAAGTAGCTCCCTCTTGCGCAGGGCAGGGTTTCCCACTCGGGGCCTCGCCCTCGAATGTCCGAGCACAAGACTAAGCTGGTGGTTATTCCGAAAACTGAAACCGAAAAAATTTCCCCTACCCGAAATACGGGGACGATTCCACCATTTAGAATTTCTTAACGAATTTTTCTAACGAGGTCAAGATACTGAACTAACCTTCATCTGAATAAACCAGATAGAAGGGAAACTATTATAGACTTAACTTGAAGGAATCAACGCTTTTTTCCTAAATTGAATCAGGCACATCATTCTGAATCAGGCAACTATTATATACTTAACTTGAAGGAGTCAACGACGCTGTTTTCCTAAACTGAATCAATCACAGCATTCTGGCATAAGACAGTCCTTTAAGAAAACAAGGTTTCTATGCAAGTTTTCAGTTTTGATTTTCTTTTGAATACAATGAGTATATCTTAATTCCGTATCCCAAGACTTCTAGATCACAGATCTAGATTTCCAAGCAGAATTCCTCGAATTCTGAATTCTTGATCCTCAAATTAAAATCAAAGGTCTCAACCTAGTTTCAGATTCGGTGGGTGATTTGAGTGCAGATTATTGAACTGATCACATCGTCTTTTCTTAAAATTGATGAAGGAGATTAAGTCTCGGTCATAGTCTGATTCAGGATTCGAGTCGGGAAAGATTCTCCCTGAACTATCTTTCTTGAAGGGTAATATTTCAATTACTACTTTACTGAATTTCATTCATTGAGTATTTTGCTTAACTGAATTCAAAACTAGTCACGAAATTCCTATGAGGAATAAATTAATCATTTATCTAAAATTCTGACTTCGGTAGTTTTTTTGAATTTTCTCATTACCATCCTAGAGAATATGAAACGGTATAATTTTCCTTCACTGAGTATTTACTTATTCATTTTCCAATATTCATGGGATTTAAACATAGGATTAAAGAGAACTCTCATTTTGATATAATTTTTTTTTTGTACGCATCTATTTATGCATAAAATATAACTTCTATGGAAATAACACTTTTATATAAAAGAAAATCCTTTTATGCATCTATTTATGCATAAAAAATCAATTTTGATGAAAGTAACACTTTTATAATAAAAAAATCTTTTATGCATCTATTTATGCATAAAAATCAATTTTGGTGAAAGTAGCACTTTCATAATTTAAAAAAAATCTTTTATGCATCTATTTATGCATAAAAATCAATATTGATGAAACTAACACTTTTATAATTAAAAAAAAGTTCTTTTATGCATCTATTTATGCATAAAAATCAATTTTGGTGAAAGTAACACTTTTATAAAAAAAATTCTTTTATGCATCTATTTATGCATAAAAATCAATATTGATGAAAGTAACACTTTTATAATAAAAAAATTCTTTTATGCATAAAAATCAATTTTGGTGAAAGTAACACTTTTATTAAAAAAATCCTTTTATGCATCTATTTATGCATAAAAATAAATATTGATGAAGTAATACTTTTATAATTAAAAAAATTCTTTTATGCATCTATTTATGCATAAAAATCAATATTGATGAAAGTAACACTTTTATAATTAAAAAAATTCTTTTATGCATCTATTTATGCATAAAAATCAATATTGATGAAAGTAACACTTTTATAATAAAAAAAGACTTGTTTGCATCTATTTGCGCATAAAAATCAATATTGATGAAAGTAACACTTTTATAATAATGAAAAATCTTTTATGCATAAAAATCAATATGCATCTTTCTATGCATAGAATTTAAATCTATTGAAAATCACTCTTTTATAATAATAAAAAAATAATCAATATGCATCTTTCTATGCATAAAATTTAAATCTAATAGAAATAACACTTTTGTAATAAAAATATTTCTACCATGCATTTTTCTAAGCATAGAATGAAAATAACACTTTTAGAATGCACAAATGATGGGGATTACTCTTTTTGAATAATAAAAGGTAATACTTATTTCACAAAATTTAAGAAAATTTTACCATAACCTCCTTTGTATGGCTGACCATTTTTCAAGTTTTTCTATTCTTAATTTACTTAAAAATTATCCCCAATTTATTTAAAGCATTTTAAACTAATCAAATTCCACTTTTAAAAGAGAAACAATATGAAAAGTTTAATTCAAACAATTTGATTACTTAACTAGGATAAAGAAGGGCTGATTTTAAGAATGAGAGAGGGGGAAAGCCTTTCCAACAGGCATAGCATCAGATTATCATTTTAAAGATAACAAAAATTTAGAAAACCATTAAAAGAATAAGAAAAAGTAGGATTTCTAACTTACATGAAATTCTGGGAGCTTTCCTTTGGCTTGATGGTTTGAGGGATCTACTCTTGTTTGCAACAACAGTGGCCACCAGTTCTTTAGAAGAGGGAAAGGTCAAAAACTAATGAATTATTAAGAAATTCACAGTTTTTGGCTCTGGGGAGGAGTAGAGCAGCAGTGCATAAAAGACTATTAAGCTTCAACAAAGGGGGAGGCTTCTATTTATAGGAAAAAGTGAGCTTCTAACCAAAAAACTGATTCTAGAATTTTCCAGATCAGTTTGGTCAATTTTTGACCATTTTTGGGTCAGTTTAGCTTACTTTTTGGAACTAGACTTGAATTAGGAGATAGGAGAGATAAAATATCTCAAGTTTTGGGAATTTAAAACTCCACCACACATGTGAAATAGGCGTCTCCTTCATGAGGGGGAATCCCCACATCTGAGGTGTCAAAAATTCATTTTTTAGTATTTCCTTTGGTCCTTAGTCCACTCTTCATCTTATGTGAGTATTTACTCATTTTTAGGGGAATTTTCTTTATTTCTTCTATTTATCTCCTCTACACATTTGGATGAATCTAATTGTCCCCTCAAAACCTTAATTTAAAATTTTCAAAAAATTTGAACCCCTAGGATAAGGCCTTTTGAACAGATTATAATTGATTTCTAATGCACCTTCTGAAAATCTTTTTGAACTTCTGTTTCGGGGGAATTTATTTTAATAAGAAGAGATATTTTTCCATCCAATAATATCTAAAATGTGAATAACCTCTCTCTAAAATATTATCTCTCTCTAGGACAAAAACAGGTAGAAACAAGATCTTTTATATTTCCTGAAGAGGGATTTGATTACAGGGGAAGATACTGGACAACTTGAGAGTGTGGGGAGGAATCTTACATTCTCTCTCTAGGCAAAAACAGGTAGAAACAAGACCTTTTATATTTCTAAAGAGGGATTTGATTACAGGGAAGATACTGGACAACTTGAGAGTCTGGGGAGGAATCTTACAGTCTCTCCCACTTGAATAACGTGAGATGTCCTCATCTCGCAAACTAGGGGTAATTCCACAACAGTTCGGCTTCTTTCTCCCAAGTGGCATCTTCAAAAGTATAGAACTTCCATTTACCAATAATTCTCTCAGAATTCTGTTCCTGAGAACCTTTTCTCGAACATCAAGGATTTCTTCAGGTTGGAGTTCCATCTGCCCTTGGGGGGTTGAAGAAGTTAAGATTTCATCATCAAGCACATGATTCGGGTTTGGTATATACTTTTTAAGAAGGCTCACATGAAATACATTATGTACTTTGAGAGGAGGTAGAAGAAGCTCGTAGGCTAAGTCACCTACTTTCTTTGTGATCAGATATGGTCCACAATATCTAGGGGATAACTTCTTGTACTTCCCAAGAGATAGAGAACTTCTTTTGGGGTGTACTCGAATGAAGACCATATCTGCTTCTTCGAATTTTCTGTCTGACCTCTTCTTATCTGCATACTGCCTCTGTCTATCCTGGGCAGCTTTTATATCTTTGCGAATTGACTGCATCTGCTGCTCCATGTCATCAAGCATCTGTCTGGACATCTCTACCCTAATCAATGGGTCGGACCAAGTTAATGGAGTTAAGCAATCTTGAACATACAAAGCTTTGAAAGGGCTCATCCCAATACTTATGTGATAAGAAGCATTATAGGCGAACTCGACTAGGTCCAAATAGCTTAGCCACTTCTTGGGTTCCCTGCCCACAGCATGACCGAAGTATGTCTTTGATTACTTGGTTCACCCTTTCAATTTAACCATTGGTTTTGGGATGTAAGCTATGCTGAGATCCAAGAATGTTCCTACTGCTTCAAAAAATGCAGTCCAAAATCTTAAATCACTTACTATTCTTCTGGGTAGGCCATGCAATCTGAAGATTTTTTTGAGGAACACTCTGGCCACATCCACTGCAGTGTAGGTTTCTTTTACTGGAATCAAATGGGCAACTTTGGTTAGTCTATCAACTACCACAAAGATGGAGTTGTAACCTGATTACGCTGAGGGTAATCCAGTAATAAAATCCATACTGATGCATTCCCACTTCTAATGGATGTAACTTCTCACGCATTTTTACTCTCTCGACCTTGACTTTTTGACAGGTCAGACATTGACGTACATGATTAAGCACATCCTTTTTTAGACCAGGCCAAAAGAAGCTTTTCTTCACAGACATGTAAGTTTTGATGAAACTTGGATGTCTTGCAACAATAAGGCTATCATGGGCTTTATTCAGAATTTGACCCTTAGTTCCCTCATCATTGGGAATGCATAACCTGTGATTATAATACATAATTCCATCATCCAGGCTATACCCTTGAACTCCGTTCAACTCCTGTGGAGTTTTGCTTTCCTGCATAAGTAGGGTAGCAATAGGGCCAAAGAATCTATCCTACATGATTTTCTCTCTTGCTTCAATAATCAAGGGATTTGACACTACAGTAATTGCAAGCAAGGAGGCTTTTCTGTTGAGGGCATCTGCTACCACATTTTCTTTGCCTCAATAGTACTTGATTTCAAAATCAAATTCCTGCAGGATCTGCATCCTAAAATCTGAATAACCTCTCTCTAGAATATTTTCTCTCTCTAGGCAAAAACAGGTAGAAACAAGATCTTTTATATTTCTGAAGAGGGATTTGATTACAGGGAAAGATACTGGTGGACAACTTGAGAGTGTGGGGAGGAATCTTACAAATTCAATTTTAATGAGAATAATAATTTTAATGAGAATAACACTTTTGAAATAAAAATAAATCTTTTATGTGTCTTTCTATACATAAAATCAATTTTAATGAGAATAACACTTTCGAAATAAAAATAAATCCTTTATGCATCTTTCTAGAGACACGCTATTCTCTCTTCAAGATTGAGAGGCTCCATCTAGCAGGATAACATGTATATGTAGCTCATTAAATACAAATCATTATGCATTACACAAAGCATTATGTAAACCATAAAACAGGGCTTCTTTTTCCTAGCCGTGAGGGAGATTTTAAAAATAACATTTAAAGTGTCAAACGGGCTTCTTTTCCCCAGCCGTTGAGGGAGATTTTAAAAATATTAAAAAAAGCGTCAAACGGGCTTCTTTTCCCTAGCCGTTGAGGGAGATTTTAAAAATAACGTTTAAAGCGTCAAACGGGCTTCTTTTCCCCAGCCGCCGTTGAGGGAGATCAAGTATACATTAGCGATGTTTAGGCATATACATTAGCTTATGGATATGTGCTTTAGGCAATTACATTAGAGTATATACATATAGACATAGCATTCACATGCATGTCTTAGACATTAGATTTCAAGTCGAAAAAGAGACCGAAACGCCTTGGGTATGTGCCAAAAAGAAAATCTCTCTCTCTCTCTCTCTCTCCCTCTCTCTCTCTCTCTTTCAAAGTGTGTGTGTGTGTGTATAAAGACAAATAAGCACATACATTAATCTCGTATACACTCACATATATGCTAATATTAGCATATATGTGCATAAAACAACAAGTTTGCATACTCAATTTCAATTAAAAATTACAAATTGAGAACAAATTAAAAACAACATGCTTGCATACTCAATTATATTACAAATTACAAATTGAGAACAAAAAGAGAAGTAATATTAATAAAACAACATAATTGGTAATATGCTTACCTCTCAAATGTGGATTGGATAGTGCGTGTTTGAAGCAGATCTGCAAGGTAGGATACACGTGGAAGAAACAAACCTACACACACATTGCATACATTAGTAATAGATTCACATACACAAGCTCTCTCACTCTCTACATCTCTCACAACACACATATACAAATCTTCTCTCCATACATAATTAAGAAGGTAAGAAGAAGGATGGAGAGAGCGGAATGAGATATACACATACATCACACATTAAACCTAATCTTCATTTACCTTAATCTCTCCACACACACACACACACACACATAAGAAGATGAGGAAAGAAGGAGAGGCAAAACGCCATAAGAAGATGAGGAGATGGGGAGAGGCAAACCATCCAAGGAGAGAGAGAGAGAGAGGGAGATCTACACACACATTTCACTAAGTCTCTCCACACACACACACACACAACAACAACAACAACAAGAGTGGGTTGAATGGAAAAAGACGAAAGCTTGAAGGAGATGGACGGATGCATACCTTCTCTAGATGCAGTTCGACGCCGCGCAAAACAGAGAACAATAGGTTCTGGGCTGTAAAAAACTTACGGGCGTCGGTATATTCGTCGATATATACGTCGGTATATGCGTCGGTATATGTGTCGGTATATCCATCGGTATACGCGTCGATATAAGCGTCGGTATACGAACTTTTGAAAATTACCTGCCCGACTTTTCGCCTCAAGTTTAGGACGGGCATACCGACGTTCGACATTTGCGTCGGTATTCTAACGTCGATATGCCGTAAACCTTTAGTAGTGTTTCTATGCATAAAATCAATTTTAATGAGAATAACACTTTTGAAATAAAAATAAATCTTTTATGCATCTTTCTATGCTTAATGAGAATAACACTTTTGAAATAAAAATAAATCTTTTATGCATCTCTCTATGCATAAATCAATTTTAATGAAAACAATACTTTTATAATAAAAATTTCCATTATGCATCTTTCTATGCATAGAAATTAAATTCATTGAAAATAATATTTTTATAATAAAAATATCCATTGTTATCTTTCTATGCATAGAAATTAAATTCAATGAAAAAAACAATTTTATAATAAAAAAAATTCCAATATCATGAGGAGAGATCCCCACACTGAGGTGTCAAAAATGCATCATTTTCTCTAAATATCTCTTCTTTTTTAACTAATAAACCTTGTCCTTAGTCAACTCTTCATCTTATGTTAGCATTTACTCATTTTTGGAGGAATTTCTTTTATTCTTCAATTTATCTCCTCCCTACATTTGGATTAATCTTATTGGTCCATATAGGAACCGTAATTGGAGCATAATTCAAAATTTAGGCTAAGGTCCTTTATACCTATTTTTAATTAATTCCAATTGCACAGTGGAAAGTTCTTTTTGATTTTCTGTTTCAGGGGAAACCATTTTAGACACTAGGAGGATTTTTATATCCAAAAATATCTCAATTTTGAATTACCTCTCTCTAGATATTTTCTCTCTCTAGGCCAAAACAGGGTAAAACATGATCTTTCTTTTATTTCAGAGAGGGGAATAATTATAAGATCAGAAGGGGAGGTTCTTACACCTGCACACCTCAAAAGCCGGAGGGAGGAATCTTACAGGATACTAGTCACCCTCTTCCTCCAAAGACAAATCTCCTTCGACAACCCCAAAATCCTATTCACCCTCCCCATCCATCCTCTCACCATCCAACCTCTACTACACTTGGGCCCCCTTCTTGGAGCATAAGTATGCCATAGATGTTGACACATCCATCAAGCTCACCATACCCCATTGTTTCTATTTGTATCCATATGCCTCCTCCAAGTTAATTAATTCCCTTGCCTACACAGAACAACAAGGATGCCCCCCCATATACATGGCTACAAATCTCTTCATTGATGTGCCATCGAACCCTACTCCCCCCAAGGCCTCCTTGTACTATATAGCACGATCTACCATCAACTAGCAATTACTACAGCCACCATAATAATCTAGTTTGATGACTCACATGTGGCTTTCCCCCAATACTTCACTATCAAAGAGGCTCAACATGACAAAGCCTTATTCTTCTCCAAATGACTTGCTATTGTTTCCCTAGTGGGAGATGACATTGACGGAGATGATGCTAATGACTACATCAATGATCCCCCACCCATGATGACCCACATGCTTTGCAACCTCACCCCCAACACCCTCATCATGCTTCTCACTCACATGACCCCCCACAACTTCACCCTCTCAATAGCCACCCCAAGAGCTGCACTAGCACCCCCCCCCCCCCAACATCCACTTAAACCCCCCACCCTCCATGCCAAACTCCTCTCTGGCATGAGCTTCCCCCAACCAACCCCATCCCCCAACCACCTTCTCCTATTTCCTTCACCACATGCCACCCACCTCACGTGCCCTTGCCACCCCCTTCTCCAACACCACCCTTGTTGCCACCTTCCTCCCCTTTATCTTGGATTGGGCCTGATGCTACTCCCCCATGACCAACCTTCTTCATCATCAGTGTGCCCACCCACTCTCCTTGGTGCCTTGTTGACACCACACCCTCTACATCCAAAACCCCTCTCCAACAAGAAACCCAACCCTCCACACTCCCTACCCCTATTCCCTTGGGAGGAAGGCCAAATCCTCCCTAACCCCCACATGAAAAGGACGAGGTGGATCCTCCACTCATTCCCCTCACCTAGCGCGACCCTTTGGATCTCACAAATTCAAATAGGCAATCCAAATCCTGCTTAGCCGCCAAATCCAATGAATGCCTTTGATGAAAGTCACTGGTCGAATGGATATCCATGTCCTTAGACTTTACATTGATGCCAAGCAAGATGCCTAGAAAAGGTAGCACCCGCACCCACAGCGCAAAGGATACATGTGGCGGCCCAACCTAGAAATCCAGTCCATCACGTTCAATCTTATGGGAAAACAACCTATTTGGCGTGGCAGGGCCTTCCTCCTCAAGCCTCACATTTGAGCAAAATACTACAAGGCCCCATGCCACCTCTGCATCAGCCTAGCATATCTCCCCATTCATTGTTGTCGCTAGGCATGGGACCTATTCCGCTAAGAATAGAAGTAGAACTTAAAGCTCTAGTTTAACTTCCCTTGGTTTAGTCCCCCCACTTCTAGTAGTACATACACTGAAGGAAACATGATTGCCTTGATGAATGCATTCAATGCCAAGTATGAACAAGTGCCCGACCCCACCATCATCGACATCATCCACTTCTTCAACCTGATCATCACCCTCTTGGTAAAATTCCCTACATGTGGAACCACTATGATGAAGACACCCAAGGTCTCACCTTTGACATCAATAAAGGCTCCACTCTCAAGAAACTCTTTGGGTACTTGTTCGTGCATCATCTCACTTTGAGGCTCTGAATTCTACCCATTTGGTGAAATAGTCCATGGCCACCATGATCACATATCTGGCTTGTGTGATGAATGTGCCATTGGACTAATAGGTCCAACAAAATCTACTCCCCATTTTTCGAAGGGTTTTCTTACAATAATAGGGGTGAGCGACATCTTGTCCCTTTACTGTGGGATAGCAAAATGTTGACATTCTTTGCACCTTTTGACAAATTCTATGGCGTCTCTGAACAATGTGGGCCACCATAATCCTGCTTGAAGTACCTTGCGAGCCGTGATTTCCCCAGCAAAATGCCCTGCTGCTATCCTTGAATGAGATTTATCCAATATCGTGAAGAACTCATCTTCTCACACACATCTTCTTAGGACATTATTTTTACCCAACTTATATAGTTCTCCAGCAATTAATTGATAAGGTGCAGCAAGCTTGATAAGCCCCCACATTTTATCTTTGTTCAAGGTGTTTCTGGTAGAAAACCATGAGCTAGATAATCAGATATCTCCTCGGTCCATTCGGGTACCATGTCCAGTTTGAACAAATAAGCATCAGGGAGATCATCTTCAATGCCAGTCTGCTTGGTTCCCCATTTGGAATTATTGACATATGATCGACTAACACATGTTGTGTCCCTGTTCTCACCATAATTGTAACGTCAAATTCCAACAGTAATAGCAACCATCATGTGATTCTTCCCGTGGTGCAAGGCTTATTCACTACGTACAATAAAGCTTGATGGTCCACAAAGAATATGAATTTATTGGCCAATAGGTAGTGTTGATACTTCTTGACAACATAAACCATGGCCAATCCTTCTCTCTTTGTGGTGGTGTAGTTCACCTCTGCATCATTTAATTAACCACTAGCGAAGCAACCTAGATAGTCCAATTTGAACTCACCAGGTTGGGCTAGTACGCATCCACCAATAGCAAAGTTTGATGCATCAATATGCACATGAAATATGAGGTCCCAATTGGGGGTCTGGAGAATTGGCATGCTAGCCAATGCCTGCTTCAGTCGATCATATGCTTCCTGGAATTCCTCAGTCTATTCAAAGACAATGAGTAGCTTGTACAATGGCCTGGCAATTTCAGCATAGAAAATTATGAAGCAATGGTAATACCCAACGTGGCCCATAAATCTTTGCACACCTTTATAGTTAGTGGGTGGTGGTAGCTCCAATATCAACTTGACTTAGCTATCATCTGTGGATATACCATTCTTTGAGACAATGTGTCCCAATATCACACCATGCTTGACCCAAAATTGGCACTTTAAAGGGTTCAGGGACATACGATATAATCGACATTGCTTGAATACCTTAAGCAAGCCAGATGGTCCACCCATTAAGAGTGTGCACACAGATCATCAATGAATACCTCCAACCACTTCTCCAAGTAGTCTTTGAAGGCTCTGCACATCAATCGTTGGAATGTTGCTGGGGCATTGGTGAGCTTGAAGGGTATGACTTTGTATGCAAATGTCCCCCAAATTGTATTGAAAGCTGTATTATGTTGGTCTTTTGGTGCTATGAACACCTGATTGTAGCTGGAGCATCCATCCAAGAAGCTATAAGCTTCTTCACCAACCACTCTCTCTAAAACATGTTCCGTATAGGGTAATGTTCTTTCATAGTTGCTACGTTGACCTTTTTAAGATCGACACATACCCTAAGCTTCCCATTCTTTTTTGGCACTATTACAATTGGTGACAACCAATACATGTGCTCTATCTCATAAATGAAATCCACAACAATGAGCTTGTCTATGTCCTCCTTTAGAATCACCGCATACTTAGGATTCATCTGGTATGGTTTCTGCATGGTTGGCCTTGATCCTTCCATGATTGGAATCATATGCTGCTCTACCTCAGGTGGTACTCCCTACATCTCCTTGTAATTCCAGGCAAAACAGTCCTTAAATTCCTTAAGGAGGACAAATGAACTCCTCTTATTCAGTTGAAGTCAAGTCCTTAGCAAAAATGAATACGGGTTTGGCTTCCTCCCCTAGTCCCACAATATCAACTTGACTTCCGTCGAGCCATCGTATGATGTGGATAGCCCATCCTCCTTAACCCTTGTTGCCTTCAATCGGACCACTTTTTGTTCGTCATTGTGTTTGCTTGAGATCCCTCTTTTGTTTCTTCTAAAATTGGAGTAGGTACATCCAATTTCCTTTCCCTTGTTGGCTCGTTCCGTGGATACATTGTATACCTGACCTGGTTAGCCCTTACCTTGGCTTCATGAAGCCGTTGACATTCTTCTACTATGCCTTGGCATCTTCGAGCTTTCTTATCTCCTCATCGGTGTTGGGGTACTCACAAACTCCTTTAAGAGTCAATGGTCGCTCCCTTTGCTCCTCCAAGTCTGGCCCTTTGTGGTTGATCCCATCTTCTCTTGATTGGGTGGATCCAGTGTTGATCGTATCTTCTTAAGATCCATCTTGGGTGGATCCAGTGTTGATCGTATCTTCTTGAGATCCATCTTGGATTGTGACCTTTGTGTCACCCTTACCCACTTTTTTCACTCTTCTCCTGCGCCCAGTTCTAGAAATAGTCGCATCTGCTCGTCGGTTCTTTCCCTTGTCTCCCAATTGGGCTTGAGCTCGTGTCAAGACATTGAGTGGTATGATATTTCTAGGCTACACACTAATGGTTTGGATGGTGGCCTGATTTGAAGTGGAAGCCAAACCACTTGCGTGATATGGAAAATCCTTGATCAAGTGATCAATACCACATTTAGTACAAGTAAGTACTGGCATGTCATTGGGTGAAGAAGTCACTTGTTGGTGTTGGTGTGTATGAACCACATTCTTTTTTGGGCACTCAGTGATTCGATGCGGCTCTCTGTAGCCAAAACATTGTAGTGGTCCTCTCCTCATGTTCGAGTTCATATCCTTATCCTTCCACTGTACCGTGATTTGAAACACAGGTACTAGTGTGTTATTCTGTAGGATGACATAGAATTCTCGTGTGACCTCCATAGCTTCTTTATAGTACTCTCTGCTAAGTTCTACTTCACGCACCATATCAATATCTTTAGATGGCTCTATAATCAACTTGGTTGATCTTAGCCTGTGGTGGTTGTGGTGGTACCAAACCCGAAAAAACTTCCCTTGCCCGGGAAGCACGGGTGATTCTTCCAGGATAATTTTTCTCTGACGTAGTCAAAAGCCTTAATTAACTGAACTGATCTGACCAAACCTGTAAGTCCCATAGTCAGATCATGGAAAAGATTGCACTTGGATCATAGAGACCAACGCTTTTTTCCTCATTGAGAGGCACAACCGTTGATTCTTTTCCATAGAACAATTTTTATCCGGGATTTACTTCATCTATCGTACCATAACAGAATTGAGTCTCAATTTAGGGATCCATCAGCCCAGCCTATCCAGTCCTGTGGGTTAGCCAACTGCCCAATCACTCTAGTGATGGGATCCAATTAAGAATTTGGTTAGGTTTTGTCCCGGGTACTAGGGAAAAGAGTTCCCAGGTCCCCTATAGCCAAGTATTCATGCAAACTTAAAATTAGTCACACCACTTACACACCCAATATGAAATTTCCTTTTTCACAGAATCAACTATCTTTAAAACAATCATTTAATGAAATCATAGAGTCACTGATCATAATCCTCAAAATCTCCAGTTGAATCCTTAATTTCAATCATTCCTTCATCGGTGTACCTATGGCATCATTGGAAACCAGAACGCTCACCACCTGTCCACTCAGGGGGCCTTTTCGATAGTTCCTAGCTCATAGTAACGAGCAATATATTCACATATCAAAATAGAATTTCCATTGAAGATCAGCAAGGTCAACCAACAGATCCATATAAAAGAGCCATGGACTCATCCGTTTTGAGGACCAGCAAGGTCAACCAACAGATCCATATAAAAGAGCCATGGACTCATCCGTTGAGGACCAGCAAGGTCGATCAACCAGACCCATGCCCGAATTCAGAAAACAACTCTTACTCCTTGTTCCAATATCTTCCACGACACACTTGTGGGTATCTTTGGATCCTTTGCACGTGACCTAGCGCTTCACTCATAGGCCGCTTCCTTGGTCCCTCATCCACCGTACCGGAAGCTCACCATTTGAATCAAACTAAGGCTAGTCAAGACCTCGGCCGACCTTGCTACGCGAGACATCCTCCATTGACTCTCCATCAGCTATTGCAACTTATCAAATTAGGTCTCCACGACCTCATTCACAAGACGGTCAAAATGCTTCCCCAGCATTCTTGACATAAAACCATCATTTAAAAATAAGTCATAAATACAGTTTCTAAAATGAACTCTCGTCTTTCCACATTAATCCACATTATTTAATTCACATCCATTTCATAAGAATTCCCATTCTCATCCGATCACATCATTTTCATCCGATCACATCATTTTCATCTCATCGCATCTTTCCTCATTTATCCTTATCAGATCTCATCCAATCACATCATTTTCATCCGATCACATCATTTTCATCTCATCACATCTTTCCTCATTTATCCTTATTAGATCTCATCCACTCGCATCTACCCATCTCCACATCTCATCACATCACATTCATTCACATCTCATCCATTCATAACTACCCCGATCCACATCACATCCATTTTAGCTCACATCTCAATCATTCACATCTATCCCGATTCACATGACATCCCATCTCATTTATTCACATCCTGATTCACATCACATTCACTCATATCCATCACATTCATTCTCATCACCATCCCATCACATACATAATATCACATCACATCTATCCATATCATATCTCATTCATACACATCTCGTCTCATTCATCCACATCCATCCAATCATTCACAGGTACGATTACCCATATCTATTCATACATTCATATCTATCACTTCACATCCACATATATTCATGTCACATCACATCTCTTTACATCACTTCACATTCTTTCACATACACATACACATCCACATCACATTCTTTCACATACACATCCACATCCATTCTTTCACACACATCCACATCCATTCTTTCACATACATCCACATCCATTCTTTCACATACACATTCGCATCCATTCTTCACATATTCATTCGCATCCATTCTTCACATATACATTCACATCCATTCTTCACTTACATAACCACATCCATTCTTCACTTATACATTCACATCCATTTTCATCACATATCATCCACTTATATCCCATATCATTCATTTACATCTTGATTCACATGACATCACATCTCATCCATTCGTTCACATCTATCTGATTCACATCCCATCTCATCACATCTACTCACCTCACATATTATCACCTCTATTCACATCACATCCATCCATCCATTCACATCTATCTGATTCACATCACATCTATTCACCTCACATCTCATCACCTCTATTCACCTCACATCAATCCATCCATTCACATCTATCTGATTCACATCACATCTATTCACCTCACATCTCATCACCTCTATTCACATCACATGCATCCATCCATTCACATCTTTCTGATTCACATCACATCTCATCACATCTATTCACCTCACATCTCATCACCTCTATTCACATCACATCCATCTATCCATTCACATCTATCTGATTCACATCACATCTCATCACATCTATTCACCTCATATCGCATCACCTCTATTTACATCACATCCACCCATCCAGTGTGAACAGCAGCAATCTGTCAGCACAATCCACTAATCTCATAGTAATTTGCTGAAGTCATTAACATCATTCCAATTATGAACATCATCACAGGGACTCGTCCCATTCATCCTCATTGTGGTTTTGCTCAGCTTATTACATTTCAACCAAAATTCAGGAATCATCATTTTTCAATCAGAATCCAAATCAACTCATCAGTTCTCAACCAGAATTTAAAAATCATATCAACCACATTCGAATTCATCATCTGGATAGCATTTATGCTTATAATTTCAATGTCTTAGATTTGCTCATATATATTGCCAGTAGTAGTAAAGAGCTACAGTTATACCCTCGGTATATACGGGTAGTGACGGTCCTTGGAACTATAAGGTAAATATCATCATGTCAAGGCCTCAAGCAAGTTAGGGATTCCATATAATTGTTGCAGTGCTTCCATCTGAAGACCCAATTACCAATTTATGAATTTCAGTCTGAATAACAATTTGTATGAATTTTATCACATAATTTTTACAACCTTTTACTATTACTTCATAAATTTTTGACATTTTTGGCTTCTTGATTGATCCACATTAGTCAATTTGCTCTGATACCAGCTGAAAGATCCTTGTCCCCACCGCGCAACGAGTTCACGGGTACTAACAGCGAAAGTAGCACTTCTTGCACGGGGCAAGGTCCCTCACTCGAGGCCTCACCCACGACAAGAGACTAATCGATCCGTTCTTCCAAAAACCAAACCCAGAAAAACTTCCCTTGCCCGGAAAGCACGGGGGATTCCTCCAGGCTAAATTTTCTCTAACGTAGTCAAAAACCTTAATTAACTGAACTGATCTGATCGCGCAAACCCGTAAGTCCCATAGTCAGATCAGGGAAAAGATTGCACTTGGATCATAGAGACCAACACTTTTTTCCTCATTGAGAGGCACAACCGTTGATTCTTTTCCTCTATAGAACAATTTTGTCCAAGATTTACTTCATCTATCGTACCATAATAGAATTGAGTCTCAATTTAGGGATCCATCAGTCCAACCTATCCAGTCCCGTGGGTTAGCCAACCGCCCAACCACTGTATTGATGGGATCCAATTAAGAATTTGGTTAGGTTTTGTCCTAGGTACCAGGGAAAAGAGTTCCCAGACTCCCTAGCTGGGTATTCATGCAAACTTAAAATTAGTCACACCACTTACACACCCAATATAAAATTCAGCTATCTTTAAAACAATCATTTAATGAAATCGTAGAGTCACTGATCATAATCCTCAAAATCTCCGGTTGAATCCTTAACTCCAATTATTCCTTCATCGGTGTACTTATGGCATCATTGGCAACCAGAACACTCACCACCTGTCCACTCACCACTTGTCCACTCAGGGGGCCTTTACGATAGTTCCTAGCTCAAAGTAACCAGCAATATATTCACATATCAAAATGGAATCTCTGTTGAAGATTAGCGAGGTCAACCAATGGATCCATATAAAAGAGCCATGGACTCATCCGTTGAGGACCAGCAAGGTCAATCAACCAAATCCATGCCCGAAATAAGAAAACAACTCTTTCTCCTTGTTCCAATATCTTCCATGATGCACGTGTGGGTATCTTTGGCATGGTCAACACCCTCTAGGATACTTCGCAGGTGACATAGCGCTTTACTCATAGGCCGCTTCCTTGGTCCCTCATCCACCGTATCAGAAGCTCACCATTTGAATCAAACCGAGGCTGGTCAATACCTCGACCAACCTTGCTACGCGAGACATCCTCCATTGACTCTCTATCAATGGTTGCAACTTATCAGATTAGGTCTCCACGACCTCATTCACAAGACAGTCAAAATGCTTCCCCAGCATTCTTGACATAAAATAGTCATTTAAAAATAAGTCATAAATACAGTTTCTAAAATGAACTCTCGTCTTTCCACATTATTTAATTCACATCCATTTCATAAGAATTCCCATTCTCATCCGATCACATCATTTCCATCTCATCACATCTTTCCTCATTTATCCTTATCAAATCTCATCCACTCGCATCTACCCATTTCCACATCTCATCACATCACATTCATTCACATCTCATCCATTCATAACTACCCCGATCCACATCACATCCATTTTACCTCACATCTCAATCATTCACATCTATCCCGATTCACATGACATCCCATATCATTTATTCACATCCTAATTCACATCGCATTCACTCATATCCATCACATTCATTCTCATCACCATCCCATCACATCTATCCACATCATATCTCATTCATACACATCTCGTCTCATTCATCCACATCCATCCAATCGTTCAAAGTATGATTACCCATATCTATTCATACATTCAAATCAATCACTTCACATCCACATATATTCATGTCACATCACATCTCTTTACATCACTTCACATTCTTTCACATACATATCCACATCACATTCTTTCACATACACATCCACATCCATTCTTCCACATACATCTACATCCATTCTTCACATACATCCACATCCATTCTTTCATATACACATTCGCATCCATTCTTCACTTACACATTCACATCCATTTTCATCACATATCATCCACTCATATCCCATATCATTCATTTACGTCCTAATTCACATGGCATGACATCACATCCATCCATTCACATCTATCTAATTCACATCACATCTCATCATATGTATTCACCTCGCATCTCATCATTTCTATTCACATCACATCCATCCATCCAATCTGATTCACATCACATCTATTCACCTCACATGACATGACATCACATCCATCCATTCACATCTATCTAATTCACATCACATCTCATCACATGTATTCACCTCGCATCTCATCACTTCTATCTGATTCACATCACATCTATTCACCTCACATCTCATCACCTCTATTCACATCACATCCATCCATCCATTCACATCTATCTGATTCACATCACATCTATTCACCTCACATCCATCCATCCATTCACATCACATCTCATTACATCTATTCACCTCACATCTCATCACCTCTATTCACATCACATCACATCCATCCATTCACATCTATCTGATTCACATCATATCTCATCACATCTATTCACCTCACATCTCATCACCTCTATTTACATCACATGCATCCATCCATTCACATCTATGCATAAAATCAATTTCAATGAGAATAACACTTTTGAAATAAAAATAAATCCTTTATGCATCTTTCTATTAATAAAATCAATTTCAATGAGAATAACACTTTTGAATTAAAAATAAATCCTTTATGCATCTTTCTATGCATAAGATCAATTTCAATGAGAATAAGACTTTTAAAATTTAAAAAAAAATCTTTTATGCATCTTACTATGCATAGAATTTAACTTCAAGAGACTCGGGAGCACAATGAACTGCCGGAGATCCTCCAGGGAAGCAATGCAGACTCTGATGGACAGGATGCCCACTATCCTGGCTGCCACTGATGCGGCCGTCTATGGGGACTCCAAAACATGCCCTCTCAATGAATCAATTGACTCAATGTGTAACACTCCTTCCGGAGGTTGGGGAAGCAGACCGCCGTCTCACGGGGAAGCCAAAAATTTCCAATATGCATCTTTCTATGCATAGAATTTAAATTCAATGAAAACAAAACTTTTATAATAAAAAGATTTCCAATATGCATCTTTCTATACATGGAAATTAATTTCAATAATTAATATCAATGATATCCATGCATATTCATAAGTGAATATGTACATGGAGTAAATAAAAATATTTCATTTAGAATGCACAAACGGTAGGAATTACTCTTTTAGAATAACATAAAAATAAACTTTATTTTCTACAAAATTTAAGAAAATTTTACCATAACCTCCTTTGTATGGCTGACCATTTCTCAATTTTTAACATTCTGTTTTCAATTTAAAATTAACCCCAATTTGAAGTAAAGTACTCTAATCTACTCAATTTTCACTTTCTAGTGAGTAAACAATAAGAGAAGTTTAATCAATTTATTTGTTCCTTATTTTAGGATAAAGAAAGGCTGAATTCTTAAGGAAGAGAAGAGGGTAGCCTTTTCATCAAGGCATAACATCAGGATTCACTTTAATTAACTTTTAAAAAAATAAGGAAATAAAAAAACCATAGATTTGAAATTTAAAAAATAGAAATTTTAGCTTACATGGAGTTTTGTAAGCTTTTCTTTGGATTGTGAGGGATTGAGGGTTCTACTCTTGTTTGGATCAAGAGTGGCCACCAATTTCTTTGGTGAGGCTTTAGTCAAAAACAATTGAATTATCAAGTGAATTCAATGTAATTGGCTCTAGGTAGGAGTAGAGTAACAGTGCATAAACACTATTAACCTTTTACAAAGGGGGAGGCTTCTATTTATAGGAAAAAGTGAGCCTCTAACCAAGCAAACTAATTCTAGAATTTTCCAAATCAGTTTGGTCAATTTTGGACCATTTTTTGGTCAATTTAGCTTACTTTTTGGATCTAGTTGAAACATGAGAGAGGAGAGATGAAAATATCTCATTATTTTTTAGTTTAAAACTCCTCCACATATGTAAAATAGGAGCCTCCTTCATGAGGGGAGATCCCCACACTGAGGTGTCAAAAATGCATCATTTCTTCTAAATATCTCTTCTTTTTTAACTAATAAACCTTGTCCTTAGTAAACTCTTCATCTTAAGTAAGCATTTACTCATTTTTGGGGGATTTTCTTTTATTCTTCAATTTATCTTCTTCCTAAATTTGGATTAATCTTATTGGTCCATAGGAACCTTAATTGGAGCATAATTCAAAAATTTCTAAAAATCTGGACCCTTAGGCTAAGGTCCTTTATACCTATTTTTTATTAATTCTAATTGCACATTGGAAAGTTCTTTTTGAATTTCTGTTTTAGGGGAAACCATTTTAGACACTAGGAGGATTTTTATATCCAAAAATATCTCAATTTTGAATTACCTCTCTCTAGACATTTTCTCTCTCTAGGCCAAAAATAGGGTAAAACAGGATCTTTCTTTTATTTCAGAGAGGGGAATAATTATAAGATCAGAAGGGGAGGTTCTTACACCTACAACCTCAAAAGTTGGAGGGAGGAATCTTACAAATATATACACGATTTTGAACATCGAATGGGAGATTTGATATAACCAAGCTGCATAAGAAAACTACATTATATTAGTTACTTTGGACAAGCAACCCACTTTACAATCACGATGATGAAAAGGATGTAGCAAACCTTAGAACTGTTATGATAATTCTATCGTTGACCTCCCTTAAAACATTGGTGGATAAAACATCAATCTCCTTCGCATCGAAAAGGAAAAATTGAGTGGTGCCTCGCACCAGAAGTCTAACATGAAACGAGGGGACAAAATAACTCAAAGCTCTCACATTCGACTTATGCATTTCTCAAATAGCTGATTTCTTTAACTGCAATTCTTGGAGCTCCTACATCCTGGCTTGTCGCCAATCCTTTGTGCATTGAGCCTTGTGTCACGTGAATGACTAGCCTCTGTCACTTCTGTGATCTTAACTTTCTTCGTCAAAGGCAGGATTTCCAAAATTCCCTTCATTCTCTTGTCATTAAGTAGGGTGGGCTACAACGTACGGTCATATCTGAACCTAAGCAAACGAAGCAAGTTCATGTCTTTCGGCATCACAGTGATTCTGTGTGCATGCGTGGCAAGGACATAGTCATCCTGAAAAACTTGACAAGCCAGTCTTCTGCTGCCTCTTGCAATCATCCTAGGGTAGAGGCCTGCCAACGCATATTAAAGCCAAAATTCTCGCATGTAGACCGAACTACATGCTGGAATGGCAACTTCGGAACCGCATAATGCATATGTTTCTCCACCTTCCTTAGTTTAAGAAAGACGGATCTATGTTGGGTGTATGTGCGTCTCCTCATTGAGCGCAGTGCAGACATTTTATTTCTCAAACTAGCTTCTCTACCTAATTGAGGATCATCTGTAGATGAGAGCCTTGCGGTCTTCTTCGTACGCGCCATCTGAAAATAGTCATAATGTTGATAAGCTTCTCAATAAATATACAGGATAATAATACAAAAACTACTGAAAAAGTTAACTTGGATAACAAATTAGCTTCAAATCACTATAACACGATATGGGTACTTCAGACAAAATCTACATCAACTCCTCGCATTGTATTGATTTCTCAAAGAGACCCTTTCATTTGACGATAAAATAACACAAGAACAATACACCTAACAACACCTATGATGATAAAATAGGTCCAAATCACTACAACGCGATAGAGGCACATCAGACCTAATCATCATACCATCAGCACGCTGTAGTGATTTCTTGCACAGAATGTTTCATTTCACAAAGTAGGTCATGGAAATAAGTAAAAGATAACATACATGACACAAAACAATGTATAGGACAAGAAAGTATGTCCAAAACACTATAACGAGATATGGCTACATCAGAAAAAATCATAATTCATTCTTTGCGTCGTGGTGACTTCTGAGACATTGCCTTTTGTTTGACCCAATATCTAATGAACGTAGGTAAAACATGATATATATGATTGAATATAACATTTAAGACCAAGAGTGATTGCTCGATAACTTACCAAAGAATTACACAGGGAAAATGTTGAACTGATGGATGCTTGCTTAATAAATTGCAGAGATGGCATAGATGAGGCACGACGGAGGAATACACGCAGGTGAAGGAGGTAGAACATAACGGTGGTGAAAGACAAGGACACTTGACATTTATCGAGGACAAGTACCACATTTACCGAGGACAAGCATGACACACGTGCAAAAGAGCATGTCCACACGTGCTAAGGAGGACGTGGGGCCGTACTCATGATGATTACAATCAAATCAATTTTTGACATGTGTCATCATATGTGTGCAGAGCACATGGTGTGCCATCATGCATGTCTGCCACGTGTATAGACCATTAGTTTTCGTGGATAAAGGTGACCAACATTCATTATTTGTTACTTCTTGCTCTCGTGCAATTTTTCTCGCAGTCATCTCATGCAATTTTTCTTGCAGTCATCACCTTCACCCTGCTTCTTGCTCTCCTACAGTCAACTTCATTGGTTGCTTCTTGCTCTCCTAGTGAATTTCGCAGTATGTTTTCAAATATTTAAGTGTTTCAATTTGGCTGAAGATATATAATTGTTTTATAAATATTCCATCAAAGATTGCTGCTTTTAGATTTTTAAGAATTTATTTCTCCCAGATATTTCATCAAATCACTACAACAACGCGAAGAGGGATCTTGGTGAGAACTAACGTACCCATATTATGTTATAGTGATTTTGCCCACAATGGTAATTTGCTTGCATAAATTTCTTGAAAGCACTACAACGCAAGAAGAGGTCTTGGTGCGAACTCTCTCAAGCATATCATGTTATAGTGATTTGTCCTACTGTCATTCTTTTTTTACTTTTTCAAAGATTTCATCATTTATATTTTTAAGAAGTTAATATTTTCCTTACAAATAATTGATCAAATTACTACAGCGCAAAGAGGAGAGTCGGTGAGAACTCTCCCGCCCATATCACGTTATAGTGATTTGTCCTACTGTCGTTCTTGTAGTGATTTTTCTTACAATCGTCATTGCCTTTGAAATATTGCATCAAATCACTATAACGTGAAGAGAGGGCTCCTTAATAATTCCCACACGTATTATGTTGCAGTGATTTTGGCACATTTTTCCTTGCAATTTCATTTTCTCACTAATATTTCATCAAATTACTACACGCGACTAGAGATGTCGGTGAGATTTCTCCAACGCTTATTGCGTTATACTAATCTTGGCTAATCCTTTATTATCTTACATAGAACTTTCGTTGTCCTGACATATTTCCTGGCTTGTAGATGGAACCTTTCGGGATTGAGGTTGAGTCTGATTCTGGCCTTCAAGAAACCCCAGATGAAAAGTTGTTCAACTTCCTGTATAAAGTTTGACAGCATCATCGCCATCCTGAAATCTCACGCATGTTTGATTTCAATTTCTCCATCAAAGACATGATCATTTCTGCTCATTCGTATCTTGAGGAGAAAGGGCAGCAATTTCAGCAAACCACTTTGAGTGGTACAGTCATGTTGTTTGACGGCGTCCAGTACGTGCACGTGAATGATATCGTGCCTTCAACAACCCTGAGACAAAAGTTAAATAAGGATGTTTTAAAGGTGCCAAATGATAATAAGAAGACACACAGTAAGTGCCCCATTCACAATCGCAAGTGTCATCTCGTTGCTTACCACTATGGATTTATCTTCTACCTACATGTGCTGCTTGAGGATGAAGAAGTTGCAAATGAAAAAATTGAGGAGAAGCCAGAGGAACCTCCAAGAGTAGAAGATGAAGTTCAAGAGATTGCGGAGGAGATAAACTTGGCTGCAGAGAGGGACTTAAGTGGAGCCGTTGGATATTGATGCACTCAGAAGAGAAGACACCTTAGTGGTTACAGGTGACGAGCAACCCTCTATGATAGAGGAAGCAAGGGACATTCCAACCCCACTACTCCTCACATTTCCTATTGGTGACAAAGAATATTTGTTAATTATAGATATTCAAGCTATCTTTGACATAAGGGAAGACTACTGTCTGGCCATCATTGCACAAAATCTTGAGGAAGATGAAGATTTTGTGGATCCAGATTTGGATAAGTATCTCTTATTGGATTCAAATGTGTCAAGGACAGTGAGTTCCATTTTGTTGTTGCCGACACATTATCCATGATGTACAAGGATGCAAAAAGCTATTAATCCAACCTTCCCATTGAAGGGGAATTTCAGGGCTATTCAGCAAAGACTTAATATTTCACACATGGGAAGGGAAGGGGCGTCCTCATCGATGGTTCAAGACACTAATTCAACAATCCATATATGGACAAATTATTTACTTATTAATGACTGTAAGATTTCTCCCCAATCCCTCAAGATGTCTAGTTTCTCCTCCTATAATCAATTCCCTTCTCAGAATAATAACAGATCTTGTTTCTATCTAGAGAGAGAAAATGTCTAGAGAGAGGTAATTCAAAATTGAGATATTTTTGGATATAAAAATCCTCCTAGTGTCTAAAATGATTTAAAAATTCAAAAAAAGAACTTTCCAATGTTCAATTGGAATTAATTAAAAATATGTATAAAAGATCTTAGCCTCACGGTCCAGATTTTCAAAAAAATTTGAATTATACTCAAATTAAGGTTCCTATGGACCAATAAGATTAATCCAAATTTAGGAAGGAGATAAATTGAAGAATAAAAGAAAATCTCCCAAAAATGAGTAAATGCTCACATAAGATGAAGAGCTGACTAAGGACAAGGTTTATTAGTTAAAAAAGAAGAGATATTTAGAGAAAATGATCCATTTTGACACCTTAGTGTGGGGATTTCCCTTCTTGAAGGAGGCACCTATTTCACATGTGTGGAGGAGTTTTAAACTAAAAAAAATGAGATATTTTCATCTCTCCTCTCTCCTGTTTCAACTAGATCCAAAAAGTAAGCTAAACTGACCCAAAAATGGTCAAAAATTGACCAAACTGATCTGGAAATTCTAGAATCATTTTGCTTGGTTAGAGGCTCACTTTTTCCTATAAATATAAGCCTCCCCCTTTGTAAAAGGTTAGTAGTGTTTATGCACTGTTACTCTACTCCTACTACCCAAAGTCAATTACATTGGATTTTCTTGATAATTCAATTGTTTTTGGCTTAATCCTCTCCACAAAGTAATTGGTAGCCACTCTTGCTTCAAACAAGAGTAGAACCCTTAATCCCTCAAGCCAAAGGAAGGCTTACAACTCCATGTAAGCTAAAAAATTCTACTTTTTAATTTTAAATCTATGGTTTTCTGATTTTCTTGTTTTTTATAGTTGATTAAAGTAAATTCTGATGCTATGCCTTGATGAAAAGGCCATCTCCTTCTCTTCTTTACAATTCAGCCTTTCTTTATCGTAGAATCATTAATAAATAGATTGATTAAATGTTTCTTATTGTTTACTCTCTTGAAAATTAAAAATTATGTAGATTAGAGTCCTTTATATCTAATTGGGATTAATTTAAATTGACAATAGAATGTTAAGAATTGAGAAATGATCAGCCATACAAAGGAGGTTATGACAAATAAAGTGAATGATATAGGATGTGAATGAATGTGATAACATGTGAATCAGGATGTGAATGAATGATAAGGGACGTGAATGAATGTGATAACATGTGAATCGGGATGTGAATGAACGATAAGGGACGTGAATGAATGTGTTAGCATATGAATCGGGATGTGAATGAACGATAAGGGATGTGAATGAATGTGTTAGCATGTGAATCGGGATATGAATGAATGTGATGTGAATGAATGAGATGTGATGTGAAATGGATGTGATAAGATGCGATGTAAACTGGATAGATGTTAGTGTATGTGAAGTGATGAGATGTATGGGTAGACGAAAGCAGATGTGATCTGATGAGGATAAATGAGGAAATAAGTGATGAGATAGAAAAAGATGTGATTAGATGAGAATGGGAATACTTATGAAATGAATGTGGATAATGTGGATTGATATGGATGATGTGGATGGATGTAGGGATGATGTGGATTGATGTGTGGGTAATGTGGATTGATGTGGATGGATGTATGGATGATGTGGATTGATGTGTGGGTAATGTGGATTGACGTGTGGATTGATGTGGATGGATGAGTTAATAATGATGTGGATGGATGTATGGATGATATGGATTGATGTGTGGGTAATGTGGATTGATGTGGATGGATGTATGGATGATGTGGATTGATGTGTGGGTAATGTGGATTGACGTGTGGATGATGTGGATTGATGTGTGGGTAATGTGGATTGATGTGGATGGATGTATGGATGATGTGGATTGATGTGTGGGTAATGTGGATTGACGTGTGGATTGATGTGGATGGATGAGTGGATAATGTGGATTGATGTGGATGATGTGGGTGAATGTATGAATGATATGGATTGATGTGTGGGTAATGTGGATTGACGTGAATAGATATATGGATGATGTGGATTGATGTGTGGATAATGTGGATTGATGTGGATGGATGTATGGATGATGTAGATTGACGTGTAGATTGATGTGGATGGATGTATGGAAGATGTGGATGGATGTGTGGATAATGTGGATTGATACGGATGGATGTATGGATGATGTGGATTGGTGTGGATGATGTGGATGGATGTATGGATGATGTGGATTAATATGTGGATGATGCAATTGGATGTGATTTGAT
Source organism: Cibotium barometz (assembly GCF_041138505.1). NCBI lineage: Eukaryota > Viridiplantae > Streptophyta > Polypodiopsida > Cyatheales > Cibotiaceae > Cibotium > Cibotium barometz. The sequence goes on along the minus strand of NC_141074.1, from coordinate 32,823,079 downwards.
GTGGGAATGATGTGATGTGATAGGGATCGATGAAGAAAAAAAAATTATGAGAAGATGAGAAAAGATGGTGACTAATGTGAAAGGATGCGGAGTGATGAGAAAAAATGAAAATATTGTTGGAACTGTATTTGTATGTGAAATCTATTTTTAAATGACTATTTTATGTCAAGAATGCTGGGGAAGCATTTTGACCATCTTGTGAATGAGGTCGTGGAGACCTATTTGTTAAAGTTGCAACTCCTTGACAAAGAGTCAACGGAGGACATCTCGCATAGCAAGGTCGGTCGAGGACTTGACCAACCTCGGTTTGATTTAAATGGTGAGCTTCCGGTACAGTGGATGAGGGACCAAGGAAGCGGCCTATGAGTGAAGCGCTAGGTGACCTGTGAGAAGGATCCTAGAGGGTGCTCACCATACGGTGCTCGGGCTCAGGGTCACCGAAGATACCCACACGTACGTCGGGGAAGATATTGGAACAAGGAGTAAGAGTTGTTTTCTGAATTCGGGCATGGATCTAGTTGGTTGACCTTGCTGGTCCTCAACGGATGAGTCCATGGCTCTTTTATATAGATCCATTTGTTGATCTTGCTGATCTTCAACAGAGATTCTATTTTGATATGTGAATGTATTGCCGATTACTATGAACTAGGAACTATCGAAAAGGCCCCTGAGTGAATAGGTGGTGAGCGTTCTGGTTTCCAATGATGCCATAGGTACACCGATGAAGGAATGATTGGAAATAAGGATTCAACCAAAGATTTTGAGGATTGTGATCAGTGACACAATGGTTTCATTAAATGATTATTTTAAAGATAGCTGATGCTAAGAAAAAGGTAGTTTCATATTTGTGTGTAAGTGATGTGACTAGTTTGAAGTTTGCATGAATAGCTGGCTAGGGGGCCCGGGAACTCTTTTCCCTGGTACTCGAGACAAAACCTAGCCAAATTCTTAATTGGATCCCATCACTATAGTGGTTGGGTGGTTGGCTAACCCACGAGACTGGGATGGGGTTAGGCTGGACTTATGGATCCTTAAATTGAGACTCAATTCTGTTATGGTACGATAGATGAAGTAAATCCCGGAATCAATGGTTGTGCCTCTCAATGAGGAAAAAAGCGTTGGTCTCTATGATCCAAGTGCAATATTTTCCCTGATCTGACTTGGGACTTATAGGTTTGGTCATATCAATTCAGTTAGTTAAGGCTTTTGACTAAGTTAGAGAAAAATTTATCCTGGAGGAATCGCCCGTGCTTTCCAGGCAATGGGAAGTTTTTCCGGGTTGGAAGAACCGATGGATTAGTCTCTTGTCCGGATATCCGTGGGGGCGAGGCCCCGAGTGTGGGACCCTATCCCGTGCAAGAAGTGCTACTTCTGCTTGCTAGCATCCCCCTTGAATTTGTTGCGCGGTGGGGATAGGGACCTCACATTGATGGACATGTCTGGATTGATGCTATCACAAGTAATGTGACAGGGTTTCTAGGGATTATACGATATAGAAAGTGTGGCAGCCATTTGCAATGCATGAATGAATTATGCATTGGATTATTAAGATCAAAACAAAGAAATGAGCTACATTGGGTGGGTTATTTGGCCAAAGTATGTCCCTCTGGTAGCAAAACTGATAAATTTGGTTCTTTGAAATGCTTTTACTGCTCTTTTCCACCCACTTCTATTATTGAGTGCTCATGCAAGCTTATCTTTTGTTCTCCAAATGAGATTATTTGTAAAGGAGTCAATAGGGGGATTATACATTTGGGATATGACATGCACCCTGTTTGCTGAAGGAGTGACTAGATGAGCTTTGATTCAGGTTTAGAGTAGAGTGAAAGAGATGGTGTCAAAAGATTTTAGTGGCAGACCAAGATCAATGCAGAAAAAGTTACCTAAAGAGATTGTGATGTAGTCAACACTATTTGGGAAGCATGAGGATGATGCCAAACCTTCAGACAAAGCAATCAGTGACTTGCTCGTAAAGTTGGCACCTATATTAAACAAGAGATGAATATCAAGGTGGAGAAAGGAAGCCCAAGTTGAGGAAGGTCAGTTAGTGGGAGATTATGATGCTATTTTCAAGCTCAAGAAGAATTTACTATTTGATTATTTCCAAAGCATGGTGCATCTAGGACGGTTTGATAGGTGCCATGTGTTTAATATGCCCTCTCAAGGCCCTAGAAATGGTGCAGAGCTTGTTAACAAAATGAGACTAGGAAATGAGCTAGGGAGTTGCTAGATTGTTTTTGATTTTGTGAAGCGGATGCATGACTGGACTATAATGGCTTGCCATGTCTACAATCCATATGTTCAAGAAATACAAACCATAGCTATTGGTGATTTTAAGGTCAAGGATACAAAATCTTAGACCTTGTTTTGAAACCTTCTTAATAGTGTGATAAAGAAGGAGGGATATGAGGTGCCAAAATTTAGAGGATTCATGGCTGATGAGGCCCAGGCAAACTGGCATTCAGTGATGATGGTCTACAATGGTGGTCCCAACAATGTGATGATGGGTCAAAAAAGATCTTGCTTGTTTCATTGGGAAAAAAGCTTACAACAACATTGCAAAAAATGCATTCGACCACACAGCAGCCAGGAAGAGTTTAAATCAAGATGTTGATGGTGGAAGTCAGCACCATTAGAAGAAGTTTTGCTAAGATGGAATTAGATTCTTTACGGGCTTGGTTGAGACAAGGACATGCCGACAAGAAAAACTATCCATGTTAGAGACATGGCTAGTATGGTGGCATGCCATAGTGGCACATTGGGGTGAATACATGATCAAGGTATGAATGGTGGCTTGGTAATAGTAATTTCTAGAATTTGTACACTTGTAGATTTATAGGCTTGGTTGAGACAAGGACATGCCGACAAGAAAAACTATCCATGTTAGAGACATGGCTAGTCTGGTGGCATGCCATAGTGGCACATTGATCCCACTTTAGAAGGCATTGAAAGTGTCCTTCTAGAAGAAGAAAAGAAACTTAAAGGAAGGGCCACCACAGAATTTATGACTCCTGCATATCTTGTTCAAAAACAAAATGGTAAAGCTCTTCAATGCTCACACTGTGGAAGAATGGGACACACCATAAAGAACTGCTACCATAAAGACAAACCAAAGCGTCAATGCACCATTTGTGGAAAGCCAGGACATCTAGCAGACAAATGCTACAGCAAAGTGGAAGCAAACATTGCTAGCACTTCAACCAATGCAGCCAACACTACTACCACCGAACAATGTAATCATATATCCACCTCTTATAATGATGAAGAGGTACCTGATGATGAATGGGCTTTCTAAAGCCATGATGATGCACTCCTTTACTCAAGATGTATGTTCACCTCTGACCACCGATGATGTAGGTCATGTGATATGATGTATGCTCACAGTTCTCCTACGTTGGCCATGTAGCCCACAAGGGGGGGATTGATGGGAGTTGGGTCTCCATGCTCAACACATGATGGTGCACATGAGGCACAATGTTCATGGATATGGAGTATTGGAGAAACATGTTTTCATGTTTATGTTTTTTCAGAATTTAGAGCTATGCTCCCTATGAGCTATGCTATTTTCTTTTATGCAATGTAGAGCTATGCTCCCTATGAGCCATGCTATTTTCTTTTATGCAATGTATTGGTCAAGGAAGGGTATTACACTATGACATGCCTTGATCAAGGAAGGGTGTTAGAAGGAATGATCCAAAGTCATGTCAAATGAACTAAGGTTGAAGGGTACTTCATGGCCTAAGGTTAAAGGCAATGTAAAAGCTAGAGGATCAAGTAAATGAGGTAGATTCTGTCATGACATAACTGATGATGTATGTAGTACCTCTTGTGTGTGTGAAAGGACAATGACCTTTGGGGAGATGGAGAGATTTTAGGAGATGCCTTTTGGCTCTTTGTAAAGGTTGTATCATGCCTATTTAAGAGGCTATTCCTAATGAAGAAACACGAATTCTATTGCCCCATTCATGTTGTTATTATGCTGTGATTAAGTCTCCCTAATCATGCTTAACTAGTGCTTAATTACTAGCTTTATGATATGGCTCATTTCCATCCACCATAGCTCATCCATTGAGTATGAGATCAAGCTCATTCATACATTTAGTATTCTAACACTACTCACATAAAAATGACTCCCATATAAGTAATGGTGCCATTTCTTGATAGCATGGAGTATAGCAATCAGCTCTTGCTCATACACATGGAGTTCTCTTTCTTTGTCATTCAGCTTTCTACTTTCATAAGCAATGACTCCATGGTCTTGGTAAAGTACCACACCAATCCCGCTTCCACTTGCATCCGCCCTTATTGTGAAAGGTTTGGTGAAGTCTGGACATACCAAAATAGGTGCTGATGTGAGCATCTTCTTCATATCTTCAAAGCTTTTGTTGGCAATGGCATCCCAAAAGAAGGTTTCCTTCTTCAATTTGTCCGTCACCAATTGGGGCTGCAATTTCTGCATAGTGGGCAATAAAGCGCCTATAGAATGAAGATAACCCCAAAAATCCCCTCAATTGAGTAGTGTTTGAAGGAACCGGCCAATTCCTAATACATTCCACTTTCTTTGGATCCACACAAATGCCATCCTTGCTCACAATGTGACCCAAATATTCCACCTCATGTGCCATGAAGGTACATTTTGTCTCCTTAACATACAACTTGTTTTGCCTCAAGACCTCCAAAACCTCTTTCACGTGCTTCAAATGCACTTCCTCATCTTTGCTATAGATAAGTATGTCGTCGAAAAAGACCAATACAAACTTGTAGAGGAAAGGTTGAAGCACTTTGTTCGGTGCATTGCATAATCCAAACGGCATAACCATGAATTGGTAAAGACCCCTTTCCGTACGAAATGCTGTTTTGAACTCGTCACCACTTTTCATCCTTATTTGATGGTATCCGGAACGCAAATCAATCTTTGAAAAGCATGTGGCACCCTTCAACTCATCCAAAAGATCATCCACCCTTGGTATTGGAAATCGATTTTTGATGGTGATCTTATTCAAATCACGGTAATCAATGCACATGCGGAAAGTACCATCCTTTTTCTTCACAAGTAGCACCGGAGAAGCAAAAGGAGATTGACTTGGTTCAACCCATCCCATGTCAATGAGTTCTTTGACTTGCTTTGCCACCTCTTCCTTTTCAACCTTTGACAAACGATAGGGAGGCTTGTTGATTGGTTTGGCATTTGGTTCCAAATCAATAGTGTGATCAACACTTCTCTTTGGCGGCATTGATTTTGGCATGGTAAACACATCTTCATAATCCTTGAGTAGCTTAACCATGTCCACACTTTCGATGCAATCCTTTTTGCTATTATCTTCCTCTTTGCAAAGCTGTAGTACATAAACATAGCCCTCTTTCTTGAACTCTTTCTTCATTTGAGTAGCATTGATCATGAAGAGCTTGGACCCTTGCATTCCATTCAATGTAATAACCCCTCCATGATGCACAAAACTCATGAAACTTTTCTGTAAGTTCATGGTAAAAGAGTTCAAAGTGGACAGCCAATCACATCCAAGTACTATGTCAATTGGTCCCAACTCAATCACCAAAAGATCAACTTTGCAAGAGTAGTTCTTGGACAACTCCAATTCTGTACTTTGACACTTCATATTGCAACCCATTGAATCACCATTGGCCACTTGCACCATGTGCTTGTTTGGTAAAGAAGTTGGTTGCATTTTGAGAGTGTTTAAAGACCTTTTATTGACAAAACTATGCGTGCTTCCAGTATCAATGAGTGCATATGCTGTTCTTCCATTCACCTTGATCTTCAATCTCAATGTGTTGGCACCCTTACTTTCCGCATAAGCATCATGAGAGATTGTACACAAGGTAGTATGTGCACTATTGTTTTCATTCCACACGCATAGAGGCATCCCATCATCCATTTTGTCATGAGCAAACTTTAGTTTCCCACCCGGATCAAAAGGAAACTCGGGATTTTCTTCATCAAAACCATCATCATGAGAACCTCCACCCTCATGAGGATCTCCCCATCCTAAGGCATCATTGCATTCAAGGAATTCCTCCTCCTCATGATTAGCATTGTCCTCAGTGATAATGTAGCTTATGGAAATATCCTTGGATTTGCATACTTTGAAGTGATCCTTGTTCCATTTTTCTCCACATTTGAAACATAGACCTTTGAGCCTCATTTCATGCAAACGGTCCTCCTTGATAACCTTGCTTTTTGAACCCCCATTTGCTGGCTTGGACTCATTGTATGTAGCTTTGTTGGACATAAATGGTGGTTTAAATGGAAGTCTATTAGACCCTCTACCATACACGGTAGGAAATCTTGGAAGATTAGGTCTTGTGTTTGCATGAGAACCCATTTCAGTCCTTGTGATCACTTCCCCTTTGATATTCCCTTTGCTAGCCCACTTTGTCAAGTACTTCTCTTCATGGATTTCTGCAAGCATCATTGCCTTCTTCAAAGTGGCGGGTTCATGAGACTTGACATCACCACCATTTCCTTCACGGTAGTGATTTGCTCTAGCTTGTCCCATTCCACAATGTGATTGTCCCTTTGCATGCGAGAAGTAAACTCTTCTGCCATGTCATTCTTGAATTCTTCGCAAGTAGTGATGACATAACCATGAGATTGCTTCCTCCTCCACCAACTGTGAGCAAAACCTTCAAGATGAAGTGAGGCGAAGTAGACTTTGGCAATCTCGCTCCTTGGGCTGATTTCGAAGTAGAGATCCATCTTGTTTGCCCACTCTTCAAAGTCTTCGATAGAATTTGATTCTCCTTTGAACTTATTAAATATGATTTTGTCCTTCACAACATTGTCAAAATCACCATGCATTCTTGAACCCCTCTGCCGTGCTCTTGGATCATCAAATCCTCTTCCTTCACCCAAGTGTCTATGCATTTGCTCATCTTCCAATTGCCAATCACCTGCATCTTTAAATCCCTTCTGTTCATACCCTCTTCTTGCATCTTGCATAAAGGATGAAGTTCTTGGAATACTGGCATTTGATCTCTCATAAGAAGCATCACCCATAGGTCTCTTGCCCTTGTCCATGTAAGAAGAATGTGGCATCATTTGTCTTACTTTGTTCTCTTCTGGCATAGAAGGCTTTCCATCATGTTTGGCATCATAATGTACACCATCCATTGCATTCATATCGGCTTCTTGGTTGAGCTTGAGAGGAGCCAATTCACTAATGGCTTTCTCCAAGTCTTTTAACCCTCTTTGCATCACGTCATCTAGGTAGTGGTGTCGCTTGTCGAACCGTTCCATGAGGTGTTCACCAAATTGTTGTTGCCGATTTGTTTGGTTATTTTCAATCCTTTGAAACATACTCTCCATAGCCATTAACATCATGTCCACTGTTAGCGGAGTAGTTCCCAAAGATTGAGGCATTTCCACTGGCTGAGATTCATTTGGAGATGGTGCTTTTATGGTTGAACTTTCTTCATTCCTCGTTGATAAACTCGTTGCCATCATTGCTTCCGGTTGTCTTTGATCATTTTCATTCCGGGCTCCCTTGTTTTGACCTCCTCTTGTCATTTCCATGCGCGTAATTGATCCCTCCTTGCAAAGACCACTTACTTGATTTTTTTTTCTCTATTCAAACGGTATCCAATTTGGGTGATCTTTATATCGACGCGAAGCTCTTGACGAGACGAATAAGAATCCCCAAAAACAGATCTGAAAAAGTCAACAGCCTTTGACCAGTCAATTGTACCAACTGAAAGTCAACTCTTGATATTAACTGCTCAATTCTTATCCGATTTGGGTGATCTTTATATCGATGCGAAGCTCTTAACGAGACGAGTAAGGATCCCCAAAAATAGATTTGAAAAAGTCAACAGCCTTTGACCAATCAACTATTCTAGCTGAAAGTCAACTCTTGACTTTGACCGCTCAATACTACTCCGATTTGAGTGATCTTTAGCTTGTTTGAAAGCGGTTTTCGGGTAGATTGAAGGGCTTTTAGGACAGATTTGAAAAGAGGTTTTCAGGTAGATTGAAGGGCTTTCAGGACAGATTTGAAAAGCTTTTGAAAAACCCTAGAAATTCAAGGATTTGTCCTGGCTGCAAGTAGGCAAATTTTACAAAAATTTTGCCATAGTCTCCCCTCTTTTTGCACCAAATCTCAATCAAATCAAAGCATCTCAATCAAGTATTAAAATCCTTATGCATTTGACCATTGTAATCAAATCAATCCTCAATCATTTTTCCATCTGAGCATGTGACCTTATGGCATCAATTTTGTCCTTTTGCATAAGAAGTCGATGTAGAGGATTTGCTTGTTTGCTCAAGTCGAATGAAGTGGTCGATGAAGCGCGTCGATGCTTGCCGATCTCCTGGCCAAGCACTTCTCACCCCTTCACCAAGGTGAAGGTTGAGGCCATTTCTTTACCACCAAGTACCTAATCCTCTTCCTTACTGCGTTACCCGGCACTAACGGCAAGGAAGATTCAAGACATTCTCCCCTTGGCCTCTCCTCCAAATGCCAAGGTACCCTTACTTCATTCTAGATTCTAGGAATAAAGTGGGGTACAATCGTGAGTGGAATGTGGTTACAAGCTCAAATGAATGAGTAGAGTTGACTTACAATTGATTTATAGCATGACTCATGCTCATTCATATCATAATACATGGTTCATAGTGCTTCCTTCATCACATCCACTCATGGCAATGTCAATACATTTCCACATACATCAACAACATCCAAATCATGTGAAGTATGTATTCAATCCCCCAAATGTGCCAAAAGCTATGCTCACTTATGCCAATATGCAAGACATAGCATTGAATGGCTATGTGTAGCATTCAAGCATTCATAATGCATAAAGAAGAGCATGAATGGTCATGATTAAAGTCCAATTTCTGAAAATTAGGGTTTTATGTGTAATAAAACCCTAATTCACTCCATAGCTTGAAAGAATGCTTCAAAATTGTAAGGAAGTGATGGAGCAACTCACCAATGTCACCCGGGAAGCCTTAATGCTTGAATTTGTTGAAGGAGATGAAGATTAGGGTCACTTTGGTGAAAAACATGGGCAGCTTTGGTAGTGATTTTCAGCCACATTGGGAGCCCCATTGCTCATGAAAAATAGGTGAAATACTTCATAAAACATTGCTACATACATGAGAGAACATACCCAAGCTTCAAATGGGAGACCTCGGTAGGCTTTGCTGCAGGCAATGTCCCTTGACGACTCCTCGCCAGCTGTTCCAACAAACCTCTTCTTAGAAAAACATAAGCCAAATGCTTCCTCCCCAGCATTCTGGCATAAAATAGTCCTTTGAATGAAAAATAGAGTTTCCAATGCAAGTGAGATTTGAGTTTGAGATCGGTTCCAAACACATATCATCCATTCACATCTATCCCAATTTACATCACATCCATTTCACATCACATCGCATTCATTCACATCCGGATTCACATCACATCACATCTCATCCATTCACATCCCATATCATTCATTCACATCCCGATTCACATGACATCACATATCATTCATTCACATCACATCTCATTCACTCACATCTATCCATTTCACATCACATCACCTCCATCCATTCACATTCATTCATATCCATCACATTCATTCTCATCACTATCCCATCACATACATTCTATCCACATAACATCACATCTATCCACATCATATCTCATTCATACACATCTCATCTTATTCATCCACATCCATTCTTCACATACACATCCACATCCGTTTTCATCACATACACGTCCACATCCATTCTTTCACATACATATCCACATCCATTCTTTCACATACATCCACATCCATTCTTTCACATACATCCACATCCATTCTTTCATACACATCCCCATCCATTCTTTCACATACCTATCCACATCCATTCTTTCACATACACATCCACATACATCCACATCCATTCTTTCACATACATATTCACATCCATTTTTATCACATACACATCCACATCCATTCTTTCACAACTATGCTCCCTCCAGCATTGTGGCGTAAGAGTCCTTTAAGAAAACAAGGTTTCTATGCAAGTTTTCAGTTTGATTTTCTTTTGAATACAAGAGTATTTCTTGAATCAGTATCCTCAAAACTTTATGATCGGAATTCTCAATTTCATACCAGAATTCCTCGAATTCTATAACCTTGATCCACATATCAATTTGAAGGGTCTCAAACTTAGTTTCAGATTTGGCGGGAGTTTTGAGTGTATTTTTCTAAATTGGTCACACTTTCTTTCCTCGAAACTGACGAAAAAGTTTGGTCTTCAAGGTTCAAATCGGATAAGATTTTTTCTGAACTATCTTTCTCGAAAAGGTTTGATAATTCAGTTACTATTTTACTGAATTTCTTTCTTTGAATATTCACTTAACTGATTTCTAAATTAGTTACGAATTTTAATGAGGAATAAATTCATCATTTATCTGAATATTTTGATCTTGATAGATTTCTTGAATTTTCTTTTTTCAATCCATGTGATTATAAAACGATAGAAATTTCTCTCTTAGAGTATTTAATTATTCATTTATCAAATCCTCATAGAATTTAAACATAGAATTTAAGAGAATTCTAATTTTGATATAAAAATTCTTTATGCATCTATTTATGCATAAAAATCAACTTTAATGGGAATAACACTTTTATAAAAAAATCCTTTTATGCATCTATTTATGCATAAAATCAAATTTAATAGGAATAATACTTTTAAAATAAAAAGAATTTCTTTATGCATCTATTTATGCATAAAAATTAATTTTTATAAGAATCATGCTTTAATAATAAAAAAACTCCTTTATGCATCTTTCTATGCATAGAAATCAAATTTAATAAGAATTACACTTTTGTAATTAAAAAATTCCTTTATGCATCTTTGTATGCATAGAAATCAAATTTAATAAGAATAACACTTTTGTAATTAAAAAAGTTTTCATTATGCATAGAAATCAAATTTAATAAAAATAACTTTTTATAATAAAAAATTTCCTTTATGCATCTTTCTAGGCATAAAAATCAATTTTAATAAGAATAACACTTTTGTAATAAAAAAATTTCTTTTATGCATCTTTCTATGCATAGAAATCAAATTTAATAAGAATAACACTTTTATAATTAAAAAATTTCTTTATACATCTTTCTATCCATAAAGTAAAATTTAATAAGAATAATACTTTTGTATTTAAAAAAAATCCTTTATGCATCTTTCTATGCATAAAAATCAAATTTAATAAGAATAACACTTTTGTAATTAAAACAAATTCCATTATGCATCTTTCTATGTATAGAAATCAAATTTAATAAGAATAACACTTTTGTAATAAAAAAATTTCCATTATGCATCTTTCTATGCATAGAAATCAAATTTAATAAGAATAACACTTTTGTAATAAAAAAATTCCTTTATGCATCTTTCTATGCATAGAATCAAATTTAATAAGAATAACACTTTTGTAATTAAAAAAATTCCATTATGCATCTTTCTATGCATAGAAATTAAATTTAATAAGAATAATACTTTTGTAATAAAAAAATTTCCATTATGCATCTTTCTATGCATAGAAATCAAATTTAATAAGAATAACACTTTTGTAATAAAAAATTTTCCTTTATGCATCTTTCTATGCATAGAATCAAATTTAATAAGAATAACACTTTTGTAATAAAAAAATTTCCTTTATGCATCTTTCTATGCATAGAATCAAATTTAATAATTAATATCAGTGATATCCATGCATATTCATAGGTGAATATGTACATGGAGTAATTAGAATATTTCTTTTAGATGCAAAAATGGTGGGAATTACTCTTTTGGAATAACATAAAAACAAACTTTCTTTTTCACAAAATTTTGGAAAAGTTTACCATAACCACCTTTGTATGGTTGACCATTTCTCATTTTTATCTTCCTTTATTTAACTTAATTAACCCAATTTAGAATTATAGAACTCTAATCTACATAATTTTCTAAATCAAGAGAGTAAACAATAAGAAAAGCTTAATTAATTACTAAGTTAATCTTTCTAGGATTAAGAAAGGTTAGAATGTAAAGAAGAGAAGGGGGTGGCCTTTTCATCGTAGGCATAGCATCTAAATTTAATTCAATCATTTGCAAAATATAAAAATCAAGAAAACTATAGATTTTTCATTAAAATTTGTAAACAAGTAAGAAAATTAGCTTACATGGAGCTTGTCAGCTCTCCTTTGGCTTGAGGGATTGAGGGTTCTACTATTGTTTGAAGCAATAGTGGCCACCAATTCACTTTGGAGAGGATTAGGCAAAAAACAATTGAATTATTAAAAAATTCAATGTAGATGGCTCAGGACAGGAGTAGAGTAAGAGTGCATAAACACCATTAAGCTTTTACAAAGGGGGAGGCTTCTATTTATAGGAAAAAGTGAGCCTCTAACCAGTGAGTTGATTCTAGAATTTTCGAGATCAGTTTGGTCAATTTTTGACCATTTTTTGGGTCAGTTCAGCTTACTTTTTGGGATCTAGTTTTGAAATAGGAGAGAGGAGAGATGAAAATATCTCATTTTATTGATTAACAATTGGGGCAATGATGAGAAAAAGGCACCTACTTCATGAGGAGAGATCCCCACACTGAGGTGTCAAATTTCAGTTTTTTAATTCTTTTCTTTGGTCCTTAGTCCACTCTTCATCTTATGTGAGCATTTACTCATTTTTGGGAGGTTTTTCTTTTATTCTTTAATTTATCTCCTCCCTACGTTTGGATTAATCTTATTGCTCCATAGGAAGCTTAATTTGAATCCGAAAATTTCTAAAAATCTCGACTTTGAGGCTAAGGTCCTTTATACCTATTTTCAATTAATTCCAATTGCACATTGGAAAGTTCTTTTTGAATTTCCGTTTCAAGGGAAACCATTTTAAACACTAGGAGGATTTTTATATCCAAAAATATCTCAATTTTGAATTACCTCCCTCTAGACATTTTCTCTCTCGAGGCCAAAACAGGGTAAAATAGGATCTTTCTTCGATTTCAGAGAGGGGAACAATTATAAGATCAGAAGGGGAGGTTCTTACACCTACACACCTCAAAAGCTGGAGGGAGGAATAATACATCCTACCCCACTTAAAAAACGCGAGATGTCCTCATCTTGCAACTTAGAGGACAACTCTTTCCCTTAAGATCCAACTGATTCTGGGGTTCCTTATAGTGTGGTGAACCCAACAGAATCCTAAGATAAAGATCCCTTATATAGAACTCATCATCAGAACACAATTCATTCAGATCATATCATTCATATCCTTAACACAATAATGGTCCATTAGACTGGAATTTCCATCTGAACATTCCTCCATGGAAATTTTAATTATACAGGGTTTTAATTTGTAATCCCTTAACTTGATCCACTGGGTCAAGTGTTAACAGTAGTAGCAATCTGTCAACACAATCCACTAATCTCATAGTGATTTGCTAAAATCATTATCGTCATTCCAGTTATGAACATCATCACAAGGACTCGTCCCATTCATCCTTATTGTGGTTTTGCTCAGCTTATCGCTTTTCAACCAAAATTCAAAAATCATCATTTTTCAATCAGAATCCAAATAAACTCATCAGCTCTCAACCATAATTTAAAAATCATATCAACCACACTCGAATTCATCATCTGGATAGCATTTTTGCTTATAATTTCTAAGTCTTAGATTTACTCGTATATACTGCCAGTAAAAAGTTGCAGTTATACCCTCGGTATATATGGGTAGTCAAGATCCTAGAATATTAAGGTAAATACCATCATGTCTAGGCCTCAAGCAAGTCAGGGATTCCATACAATTGCGGTACTTCCATTTGAAGACCCAATTACCTAATTATGAATCTTCATTCTGAATATCAATTTGTATGAATTTCATCACACAATTACAACCTTTTACTGCTACTTCATAAATTTTTGACATTTATGGTTTCTCGGTTGATCCACTTTAGCCAAATTGCTTTGATACCAGCTGAAAGATCCCCGTATCCTTCACGCAACAAATTCTGGGGTGCTAGAAGCGAAAGTAGCACTTCTTGCATGGGGCACGGTCTCTCACTCGGGGCCTCGCCCACGTATATTTGGACAAGAGATTAATCCCTCCATTCTTCCAAAACCGAACCCGAAAAGACTTTCCTCATCCGGAAAGCACGGGCGATTCCTCCATGATATTTTTACTCTAACGTAGTCAAGAGCCTTAACTAACTGAACTAATTTGACCGAACCCGTAAGTCCCATAGTCAGATCAAGGAAAAGACTTGCACTTGGATCATAGAGACCAATGCCTTTTTCCTCATTGAGAGGCACAACCGTTGATTCTTTTCCATAGAACAATTTTTATCCGGGATTTACTTCATCTATCATACCATAACAGAATTGAGTCTCATTTTAGGGATCCTAGTCCAGCCTACCCCATCCAGTCCCGTGGGTTAGCCAACTGCCTAACCACTATAGTGATGGGATCCATTTAAGAATTTGGTTAAGTTTTGTCTTGGGTACTAGGGAAAAGAATTCCCAGGCCCCCTAGCCGGATATTCATGCAAACTTAAAACTAGTCACACCACTTACACACCCAATATGAAATTACCTTTTTCACAGATTCAGTTGTCTTTAAAACAATCATTTAATGAAACTATAGTATCACTGATCATAATCTTCCAAAATATCCAATTGAATCCTAATTTTCAATTTTTCCTTCATTGGTGTACCTATGGCATCATTGGCAACCAGAACGCTCACCACCTATCCACTCAGGGGTCTTTTCGATAGTTCCTAGCTCATAGTACCCGGCAAGATATTCACTTATAAAAATCAAAATGGAATCTCCGTCAACCAACACATCCATATAAAAGAGCGATGGACTCATCCGTTGAGGACGAGCAAGGTCAATCAAACAGATCCATGCCTGAATTCAAACCAGATCCATGCCTATGGACGAGCAAGTTCAATCAACCAGATCCATGCCTGAATTCAGACAACTCTTACTCGATCCAAATATCTTTTCCGATGCACGTGTGGGTATCTTCGGCAACCCAGAGCCTGAGTACCGTATGGTCAGCACCCTCTAGGATCCTTTGCAGGTCACCTAGCGCTTCACTCATAGGCCGCTTCCTTGGTCCCTCATCCACTGTACCGGAAGCTCACCATTTAAATCGAACGGAGGCTGGTGGTCAAGACCTCGGCCGACCTTGCTATGTGAGACGTTCTCTATTAACTCTCCGTCATCTGTTGCAACTTTATCAGTTAGGTCTCCACGACCTCATTCACAAGACGGTCAAAATGCTGCCGCAACATTCTTGACATAAAACAATCATTTAAAAACAGGTCATAAATACAGTTTCTATAACGAACTCTCGTCTTTCCACATCAATCCACATTATTTAATCCACATTGATTTCATATGCATTCCTATTCTCATCCAATCACATCATTTTTATCTCATCACATCTTTCCTCATTTATCAACATCAGATCTCATCCACTCGCATCTACCCATATCCACATCTCATCACATCACATTCATTCACATCTCATCCATTCATATCTACCCCGATCCACATCACATCCATTTCACCTCACATCTCATTCATTCACATCTATACCGATTCATTCATATCTACCCCAATCCACATCACATCCATTTCACCTCACATCTCATTCATTCACATCTATCCCAATTCATTCATATCTACCCGATCCACATCACAACACATCACATCCATTTCACCTCACATCTCATTCATTCACATCTATCCCGATTCACATCCATCACATCACATTCATTCATATCACATATCATCCATTCACATCTATCCCAATTCACATCACATCCATTTCACATCACATCTCATTCATTCACATCCCGATTCACATCACATCACATCTCATCCATTCACATCCCATATCATTCATTCACATCCCGATTCACATGACATCACATCTCATTCATTCACATCCCGATTCACATGACATCACATCTCATTCACTCACATCTATCCATTTCACATCACATCACCTCCATCCATTCACATTAATTCATATCCATCACATTCATTTTCATCACTATCCCATCACATACATTCTATCCACATAACATCACATCACATCTATCCACATCATATTTCATTCATACACATCTCATCTCATTAATCCACATCCATTCTTCACATACACATCCACATCCATTTTCATCACATACACATCCACATCCATTCTTTCACATACATATCCACATCCATTCTTTCACATACACATCCACATCCATTCTTTCACATACATATCCACATCCATTCTTTTACATACACATCCTTATCCATTCTTTCACATACATCCACATCCATTCTTTCATATACACATCCACATCCATTCTTTCAGATACATCCACATATATTCTTTCATTCTTTCATATACACATCCATATCCATTCTTTCACATACATCCACATCCATTCTTTCATATACACATCCACATCCATTCTTTCATGTATACATCCACATCCATTCTTTTAGATACATCCATTCTTTCAGATACATCCACATCCATTCTTTCATATACACATCCACATCCATTCTTTCAGATACATTCCTCGAATTCTATAACCTTGATCCATAGATCAATTTGAAAGGGTCTCAAACTTAGTTTCAGATTTGGCAAGAGTTTTGAGTGTATTTTTCTAAACTAGTCACACCTTCTTTCCTCCAACTGGACAAAAGAGTTTGGTCTTAGTCCTAGTCTGATTCAAGGCTCAAATTGGATAAGATTTTTCTTGAACTATCTTTCTCGAAACGATTTGATAATTCAGTTACTATTTAACAGAATTTCTTTCTTTGAATATTCACTTAACTGATTTCTAAATTAGTTACGAATTCCAATGAGAAATAAATTAATCAGTTATCTGAATATTTCGATCTCGATAGATTTTTTGAATTTTCTTTTTTCAATCCGTGTGAATATAAAACGATAGAAATTTCTCTCTTAGAGTATTTAATTATTCATTTATCAAATACTCATAGAATTTAAACATAGAATTTAAGAGAATTCTAATTTTGATATAAAAATTCTTTATGCATCTATTTATGCATAAAAATCAACTTTCATGCAAATAACACTTTTATAAAAAAATCCTTTTATGCATCTATTAAGGCATAAAATTAAATTTAATAGGAATAACACTTTTAAAATAAAAAGAATTTCTTTATGCATCTATTTATGCATAAAAATTAATTTTTATAAGAATCACGCTTTTGTAATTTAAAAAATTCCTTTATACACCTTTCTATGCATAGAAATCAAATTTAATATAAGAATAACACTTTTGTAATAACAAAATTTCCTTTATGCATCCTTCTATGCATAGAAATAACACTTTTGTAATTAAAAAAATTCATTATGCACCTTTATATGCATAGAAATCAAATTTAATAAGAATAACACTTTTATAATAAAAATTTTTCTTTATGCATCTTTTTATGCATAAAAATCAATTTTAATAAGAATAACATTTTTGTAATAAAAAATTCCTTTATGCATCTTTCTATGCATAGAAATTAAATTTAATAAGAATAACACTTTTACAATTAAAAAATTTTCTTTATGCATCTTTCTATGCATAAATATCAAATTTAATAAGAATAACACTTTTGTAATTAAAGAAATTCCTTTATGCATCTTTCTATGCATAGAAATCAAATTTAATAAGAATAACACTTTTGTAATTAAAACATTTCCATTATGCATCTTTCTATGCATAGAAATAAAATTTAATAAGAATAACACTTTTGTAATTAAAAAAATCCATTATGCATCTTTCTATGCGTAGAAAACAAATTTAATAAGAATAACACTTTTGTAATTAAAAAATTTTCTTTATGCATCTTTCTCTGCATAGAATCAAATTTAATAAGAATAACACTTTTGTAGTTAAAAAAATTCCATTATGCATCTTTCTATGCATAAAAATCAAATTTAATAAGAATAACACTTTTGTAATAAAAAAATTTCCTTTATGCATCTTTCTATGCATAGAATCAAATTTAATAAGAATAACACTTTTGTAATTAAAAAAATTCTATTATGCATCTTTCTATGCATAGAAATCAAATTTAATAAGAATAACACTTTTGTAATAAAAAAATTTTCATTATGCATCTTTCTATGCATAGAGATCAACTTTAATAAGAATAACACTTTTGTAATAAAAAAATTTCCTTTATGCATCTTTCTATGCATAGAATCAAATTTAATAAGAATAACTTTTTTGTAATAAAAAAATTTCCTTTATGCATCTTTCTATGCATAGAATCAAATTTAATAATTAATATCAGTGATATCCATGCATATTCATAGGTGATTATTTACATGGAGTAATTAGAATATTTCTTTTAGATGCAAAAATGGTGGGAATTGCTCTTTTGGAATAACATAAAAACAAACTTTCTTTTTCACAAAATTCTAGAAAATTTTACCATAACCACCTTTGTATGGCTGACCATTTCTTATTTTTATCTTCCTTTATTTAACTTAAATAAGCCAATTTAGAATTATAGAACTCTAATCTACATAATTTTCTAAATCAAGAGAGTAAACAATAAGAAAAGCTTAATAATTACTTAGTTAATCTTTCTAAGATTAAGAAAGGTTAGAATGTAAAGAAGAGAAGGGGGTGGCCTTTTCATCATAGGCATAGCATCTGAATTTCATTCAATCATTTGCAAAACATAAAAATCAAGATAACCATAGATTTTTCATTAAACAAGTAAGAAAATTAGCTTACATGGAGCTTGTAAGCTCTCCTTTGGCTTGAGGGATATAGGGTTTTACTATTGTTTGAAGCAATTGTGGCCACCAATTCACTTTGGAGAGGATTAGGCCAAAAACAATTGAATTGTTAAAAAATTCAATGTAGATGGCTCAGGACAGGAGTAGAGTAACAATGCATAAACACTTTCGCTTTTACAAAGGGAGAGGCTTCTATTTATAGGAAAAAGTGAGCCTCTAACCAAGCAAACTGATTCTAGAATTTTCCAGATCAGTTTGGTCAATTTGTGACCATTTTTGGGTCAGTTCAACTTACTTTTTGGATCTAGTTTTGAAATAGGAGAGAGGAGAGATGAAAATATCTCATTTTATTGATTAAAAATTGGGGCAATGATGAGGAAAAGGTGCCTACTTCATGAGGGGAGATCCCCACACTGAGGTGTCAAAATTTATTTTTTTAATTCTTTTCTTTGGTCCTTAGTCCACTCTTCATCTTATGTGAGCATTTACTCATTTTTGGGAGATTTTTCTTTTATTCTTCAGTTTATCTCCTCCCTACATTTGGATTAATCTTTTTGGTCCATAGGAATCTTAATTGGACCATAATCTAAAATTTTTTAAAAATCTGGACCCTTAGGCTAAGGTCCTTTATACCTATTTTTAATTAATTCCAATTGCACATTGGAAAGTTCTTTTTGAATTTTTGTTTCAGGGGAAACCATTTTAGACACTAGGAGGATTTTTATATCCAAAAATATCTCAATTTTGAATTACCTCCCTCTCTAGACATTTTCTCTCTCCAGGCCAAAACAGGGTAAAACAAGATCTTTCTTTTATTTCAGAGAGGGGAACAATTATAAGATCAGAAGCGGAGGTTCTTATGCATGCACACCTCAAAAGCTAGAGGGAGGAATCTTACACCAAAGTTGAACTTTTTGGGCCCTTATGCCCAAGACTTCCATGGGGTCATATCAGCAAAGAAGCTCTCACGGCCCATAGAAATGTAGCCCTCCATTACCACAGCCTAGAATGCCTCCAAATTCGAGAGGAGGCCAAACTCAAAGCAAATCTGAACAAGGTTGGTTTGGGGAAGATGGCACAGATACTCCCAAGAAGTATCGACACAGAACTCTACGTAGAATACCTCAAGACCTACGACAAGGGCACCAAAAGGGGAACCATCACCAAAGCTGATGGCACTTCCGAGCAACTCCTCATCACAAAATATCTCATACGGGATGCTCTGCAACTTCCACCTGCAAACAATCAAGGTGCACACACACGCCATTGACAAAATGCCTCTGGATGCAATGCTCTTGATACAACTCAAATGGGGCCGAGTACGAAAACATCCAAGATGAGGCTATAGAAAAAGCTTGTAGGGCCATGTCTTTGATGCTGCAGGTGAAGCCCCGGATAGGTATAACAGGGTCACCTGGAACAGGATTACAAAAGCACATGAGGAGAACGAAAAAGATTGGGCATATTATGTCCCCCATAAGGAGATGGAGAACTACTTAAAGGCCCACCAATCCAAAATCTGTAACCCATACCTACTCACACACGTTCTAAATCACGTAGCAAAAAACCCTCTCAAAGAGCCTGAACCAGAGGAGCACATGCAATTGGCACTGCTACCATACCAACCCAAATTATCACAACTGAAGATATGCAAGAGGGGCAGGCTATCTTGCTGGAGACCCAGGCAATCATGAAGAAGATCAAGAAGGGGCTAAAGAAAAAAACAGATAAGAAGATGAGGGGAGTACTTCTGGATATAGCTGCTGAGTCACAGAGATTAGAGGAGGAGGTGGCCCAGGAAATCCGCACATACCAAGAGGCATTACAAGAGACCACTCTCAACCAAGCCACACAGGAGCCCCTGCAACAAGTTACTCCTCTGACAAGTCTAGCTCAACTAATATTTATACAGATCTATATCCCCTTAAATAATCAACTCTGGCAGACACGCCAATAGAGACAGTGCCCGAACAAGCAGCACCACTACAAACTGAGGAAAGACAAGGCATTGAGGTGGCCACAGCTCCAGTAGTACAAGAAACAGAGGCCCCAATTGACGCAAGCAAAAGACAACGAGAAGTCCAGATCCATCCACCAAGCAAGAGAAGATGGTTGGAAGATGAAGTAAGCATATCCCAGAGCTGGCCTCCCTGTAGAACATAAACTATCAACAATTCTTGCAAGAGACCATGGAAGGACTAGATGAGCTGCTCAACCAACCGCGTAGACTAGCCTGGGAGAAGAAGCAAGCACAAGTGCAACCTAGGAGCAAGAACAGAAGGTCTAGCAGTGCCAGCTTCTGACAACGCACATGCTCCACGACCGTAATGCCGCCTCTGGAAATAGGTAAACGATGCATCCACACAAGTGCAAAAATTAAAAGCCAACTTGTAAGCAACTAAAGCTACCCATAAGGATGTCATCATGAAGATCTTGAAGGCCACGGAGGTGCAAGAGAAAAGGTATAACACCCAAGAGTGCAATAACATGGTCCTCAGCCAATCAAGGAAAATGTGGACCTCAATGCAAAATTAGAACAAGCTAAGGAGCAGCTTCAGAAAGAGGTCACCCACACAAAAGAGCTCACTACACTTCATGCACACCAAGTACAGGAGCTCCAAACCAATGCCAGGGCCAAAGAAGAAGATTTACAATGCCAAATCTAGTAGCTAATAGCAGCACAGCTAAGGCAGAGAAGGAAAGAGCAACTCATTTACAGCACGAAAGGCAACAAACAAACAAGGCCCATGCAGAAAAGATTAGAACACTTAATGAAACAATAAGTGTAAGCCAAGACGAAGTACAAAGAAAAGAGTTGGCACATCAAGAGGCAATGGCATAGCTTACACAACAACTACACGTAACACTCAGACGCTAGCTGCCCAAAGGCTCTAGCAAATCACCGAAGCTCAGGAAAGACAAGCAACGGCCAAGCGGGCCCAAAAAGACGCAACCAGAAGATTTAAAGAATTAGATGCTGCAAGGATGGTCCGGGAAACAGCAATTTCAAACCTCCTTAGCAACACTGACTCCCGCCTACAAGAGTTAGAGCATCGGTTGGTGGTCCAAGATAGAAGTCAGCGGCCTGAGAGTCTGACAATGATCTCCGCCTCCTCCTTGAGCGCGCCTCCGAGTTGGGTCCACTGCCAATAACTCCTCGGGTCCCTCCTCAAACTCTTAAGTTTTTGTCTACGCTAACACTCTCTCTACTTCAGTATGACATAAATCTATCTGAAGATATAGGCCTAGGAGAACTAAGCCTAATTAAACAAAATACTGAAAGAGATGCTGATCCTACCATAATAATGGGAGTTTTGCACGGGGAGACTTAGTACTAACTAATCCACAAGACATCTTCTTCTAGTAGACCCTTTACATCCTATAGTTCTAAACCTACATAGCTGGTGCGTGATCTCCAAAATTCCAAAATTTTGGACAACAGTGTCAAAAAATTAGACCTCTTTATCCCATATGACATTTCCTGAGACGCCCGCGAACTATGAGGTAGTAGCACATAGTTACGAATGCATTATTAGTCATGGGTGGCTAGAAGTATATAACACTCACCAGCATCTAAATTTATGTGAGTCCATTTTATATCATTCTTTTAGCATTCTAAAACTCTACTCTAATATCTACAAGCACTTAGAAGCCATGCTAACAAATGTACAATACAATTTTGATGCTACCCACATTGAATATCCTACTTTCAATTCCGAAGAAAGTTTGGACTTACAAGAATTTATTAAGTCTCATAAACCTAGCCACCCACCCCCTAGCACAGGTCAGGGTCAAGAAGAATCCTCTTCTTCATTTTCAAAATCAACTTACCCTGTCTATTCTAATGTCGCTCTAGTAAGCTACTTAACCCATATCCTTACATGCCACTTACTAACACATCTCAAGCTGACTGCATTTTCTCAACCTTAAATCCTCCAGAGATAGATTTTCCCACTAAACCTTTCTCCCTAGAGGTTTCTCCCTAGAGGAGATACTGGCACCTCACCCATCTCCACCATCACGGCACTCTCAAGAGGTACGGCATCCTATCCCACAAGATAATATTTTGAGGCATGTAGTGATGACACCATTTTGGAATCTTTATCAGGTGCAAAGTACAAGGGTTTCATTCATGTTGTCAACCTCTTTTGAAGCCAAAGTTAATGTTCAAAGTCCTCATGCAAATAATTCCATTTGAGCCAACAAGACGAATCATGCCAGAAGATCATAATCTGCCATACCCTCTCCAAACTCTGAGCTCCACGCCCTGAATTAGAAGAACTACTTCCTTGGCTTGAGAGGGTACATTATGGACGAATGTGGCAAGGCACACAAAGTTAGCAAACCCAGTTAGCTGATCTGATGGAAATACGGATCGTTACATTCATGATCAACTACTACTGCTTTCGAGAAGGTGGAGGAAAGCACACCATGTGCACAACACAAGAGGCGGCTATGCCCCCATAGTAACCAATGAAGGGCAGCCCAGATTGGAAGACTTTGGCATACAACGAGACTAGCGGAAGGAGTACCTGCTGGCAATTCCGGAATATAACCAAGTCTATATGGGTGCGCCACCAACACTACAGGTGGATCCTTGGATCCTTTATACATGCCAGTTAAAAGAAGATGGACACCATTGGAATTTCAGGAAGCCAAAAGGCACGACTCACATGTTTGCTACAACTTTCCAATTTTCATACCAGCAACATTTGCAAACATATAGGAGCAAAGACAGCAAATGCTTACATGGATACGGCACGGCACAGAATTCTCGACCCCACAACTGTGGCTAGCATCAAATTTTCAAAATTGGTGGTGGTACTAATAGACCAACCCAAGGAGCCCTACGATGGGTATGAAGCAGAACACCTGTAGTTTGACATGAACCAAGGGCCATCCCCGACAAGGGTATCATGCTTTACTACTACACCGACTATGATGTCTTCCAGGCTACATGCATATAACATTCGAAGACATGGTGGATACAAGATTCTGGAGATCCCACTCAGCATTCTGACGCACACTCAAAAAGCTCCAATCCAGAAGGAACTTCTACAGACATGAGTTCAATGACCAGGTCTTTAGACCTCATATAGAACCTACCTTAGGAAGGGGGGATGTTCATCCCATTTTGGATTAACAAACATGATTCTCCAATTGAGGACATTAATAAGTGTCATGAAACGGCACTATAAAAGTTGCACATTATGAGATATTGGCCACCCAAGGCCTAGTAAGTAAGTTTTGGGCACCCAAGTGTGAATAAGGGCCAAATGTGTATAAGGAATTTTCTCATAAATAATGAAAAGATACAATCCCCTTTGTGCTATAGAGAGATCTTCCTTGTGTCTTGAGAGAGATTGAGAGAGAGAGAGAGAGAGAGAGAGAGAGAGCATTCTAGCATTGTTTCTCTTCTATACTTGTGTGATTCATGCTTCTGTGGAAGAGTGAGAGAGAGAGTGTGTGATTACCTGTTGCTACAAGATAGTGCGAGCAACTCTACGGTGATAGCGTGGAGGTGGAGCTTGGAGGTTGGAGCTTAACAAGTGAGCTTGGAGGCCTCAAGGGACTCAACAAGTTAGAAGCATTGGTAAGTGCCCTACGACAGTTGTGATCTATTGCTCATCCTTTAGGTGAATGTGTTGAGTTCCCTCTTGGAGGTGTGGTAGCCCATAACATGTACACGCAGTAGCTCAATGTATGCTATTGTTTAAATTAAAAAAACCCCTTCAAGGAGGCCGCACCCACGCGACCTCCTTGAGGGGGTTTTTATTTGACGGGTGTAGCGCATGCAAAGAAAGAGAGAGAGAGAGAAGATGGAAAAGTTGGGGTGGGAGAGAGAGATGGAGAACAATGGTTGTTGTTGGGAAGCTCGAGGTAGGCGAGTGAGGGAGGTGCTCGATGGTGCGTAGTAGGTGACGCTGGTCAACATATGCTGATTGAAAAAAAAAACCTCAGGGAGGCCGTGCTGACATGGCCTCCCTAAGGGGTTTTTTTTTCAATCAACATACATCAACACTCACTCGCCTACATCAAGATGCCGGTGCGGCCTCCTTTATTGAGATGTCAAGCTCAATATAAGTTGAAACTCACAAGGCGCCTGCATGACTGTTTTACATTTATATCACTTGCAGGTTTGGTAGTTGGCACACCAACATATCTTCGTCTCTCAGAGATTCAACAGCTAGACTACACTGACTAGTCCACATCTACCCACTCCTCTTAGCGTGTTCACATTATGGACTACTTGTATATACTCTATTATGTGTGTTAGTCACTTTATCTTCTTTGTAGACCTCTATTGTTGTGTGAAGAAGAAGAAGAATTTTGAGCCTCTCTCCTTGTGTGTTCTTTTCTAGGGTTTGTGTGAGTGTGTGTGTGCTTGCAAGCGTTGAAATATGCAAGTGAATGGGTGTGTGCGAGAACAAGCCCTTAGTAAGAGACTATAAAAGGGAGTCTGTAATTAAGTGGGTAGCAAAGGTGAGAAGAATCTACTAATACGAGAATCAAGAGTAGCATGAGTGAATATAGGGGTGTGGAAAGATTCTAAGAAAAGGTGTCCCCAGATGTAGGGGAGGTGGCACAAATCAAGGAGAAATCAGTGGGATTAGATGCCTGGCATCTTGTGGATGTAAAACCTATAAATTGAGGCATTGGCCTAATGAGAAATTGCTCATTTTTTAGTATCCATGCCTACATTAAGCTATTAGATTAATTGTGTACTAATCTCATCTTAATCATTTTTCAATCACCTTCTAATCATGTTGATCTTTGCATTTGATCCACCATAGCTCATCACATTGCTAAAAATTTATCATGGTATCAAAGCCAAGCTTAGGATTCATCTAACTTTTAGCCTAAGCATCTTGCTAATCACCTTGCTAATCATGATTAGGAGTTAATCACCTTTTTAGTCTTTTTCAAAACTAACCTTCTGCACCCCTAGCTGGTGGAGGGGCTTGATCTCCCTCCAGCCACCATCAAATTAGGAAAAAATCCTTTAGCCATACCTAGCTCACTTCCCCATGCATTAGCCCATCGCTTCAATTCGTCAAACTGCCGAAGAGCTCCAAAAATTCACGATTTTGTCGACGGCCTATTTTTGGAGAAAACCCTAGATCTACACTTACACAAGGTGAATCAAGCTAATTCCTCTTAGACCCCAAGGGTTTTCAAGGGTGCTCTACAAGCCTATCATCTCAGATTTCAAAAATTCTTCAAGGAGACATGGAATCAAGCTCTGCATCAAATCTGCAAAGTGACTTTGGTAAAACAGAGATTAAGCATTCAATGTTTGGTCAAATATTTTGTTTCTTAGCTTGATCCTCTACTAGACTAATAGCTATTAATGCCTTTAAAATTATTTGAGCTCATTTGAACTCTAAGGCACCAGATCTAGTCTCCCCGTACACTCTATTTTTTGCACACAAAACAAGGGATTATTTTAGTAATCGATTAGTTAATTAGCACTAATCACTACATTTTGGTGCAATTGATGGTTCAAATTTACCATTGGGTATCTGATATAGATCTCTATCACTTTAGATTGGGTATCTAATACATATCTCTATCACTTTAGATTGCGATTCGAAGATGGTTTGCTATCCCAACCATTCAGTACAAATCAGTTACCCTTAGCTTTATGCAATTTCTGGTGTATTCATGTTTGTAAATCTGTTGTAGTCATCATTTCACACCAGATTGGAGTTGTAAAAGGGTAGACACTACCCTTGAATCTTGAATTGGATCAAGAGGTAAGACCCCCTTCACATCATCTCATGAGCACTGTACAAGAAATAACTAAATTTAACGAGGAGCAGTTCCATACATGGCAAACAAAGACCTTGTATTTGCTCATGAGGAAGAAACTGTGGGGGGCTAGTTGAGGGAAAACCACATTGTAGGGATACAACAAGCTAAAGACGCATGGGATGAACTTAACAAATTATTTAGCACTCAAGCAAAAAATTCAAAGATAAATATGCTAATGCAATTCTACAAACTTGACATGAAGAAAAGTGAACCTCTAACCACACACTTAAACCAATACAAAAGCATTAAGCAACAACTGGCAGCCTTTGGGAAGAAGGTAGAAGATCACGAGGCACTGGTAGTGCTTTTGAAGAGTGTGGACAAGGGAGAGTATGAGAACATTGTGGTAACCTTAAAGAATGTACCAGATTTGAAGCAGCATGAGATAGAAGGAGCTCTACTAGAGCAAGAGAACAAGGTCAAAGAGAAGAAAGGGTTGGACCCAACAATTGGAGAGCAGAAAGCATTCTACACTCGAGGAGGCCTCACACAAGGATAAGGATGAGAAAGAGGCAGGGGAGGAGGAAGGACCTTCACTTACCACAATTGTGGGAAACCACGACACATGGCTAGAGATTGCTACAATAAACCAAATGAAGAATCGACATCTGCAAACTTCATGGAGACTCCTAAGGTATAGGAGTTAGGACATCTTTTCTGAGAGAGAAAGAGAGAGAAACCCCACAACCCAATGTAACCTGCCCCCCCCAATAGAGTAAAACCACCTCTGAGCCACCGATGATGTAGGCCATGTGGTAGATGTATGTGTGTGAGAACTTTAGTCAAGGTCACGGGCACTTCTAATAACCTTGGACACATAGAGACAAAGTGTCAAGGACTATGAGTTAGGGACTTGAGGCACTGGTCACGGGCTACCAAGTAAGAGGGAAACTTGGTATAGGGTCCAGGTGTGCTAGAGTTATTCACTTGAGGGGAGGTGTTGAAATATGCAAGTGAATGGGTGTGTGCGGGAACAAGTCCTTATTAGCAAGAGACTGTAAAAGGGAGTCTATAATTAAGTGGGTAGCAGTGAAAGGTGAGAATAATCTACTAATGAGAGAATCAAGGGTAGCATGAGTGAATATAGGGATATGGAGAGATTCTAGGAAAAGGTGCCCCCAAATGTAGGGGAGGTGGCACAAATCAAGGAGAAATCAGTGGGATTAGATTGGCATCTTGTGGATGTAAAACCTATAAATCGAGGCATTGGCCTAATGAGAAATTGCTGGTTTTTTAGTATCCATGCCTACATTAAGATATTAGATTAATTGTACACTAATCTCATCTTAATCATCTTCTAATCACCTTCTAATCATGTTGATCTTTGTATTTGATCCACCATAGCTCATCACATTACTATAAATTTATCAGCAAGAGCTCAAGATCTCCTCTCCCCTGCATCATTTCATGGTATCAGAGCCTAGTTCATGCTAAGGGTTGAGCAGCAAGGAAGAGAAGTACAAGAAGCGGTACGAGGGTAAGAGCTTCATCTACTCTTCCCCCTTTGTGTTGGCTACTACACCCTTGTTGGGAGCTCTTCGAGAGGCACCGGCAAACGAACTCTGATTGAGGAGCTTTCTTCACGGGAGGAGAGCTACATGGAAACTATATCATCTGTTGGACAAAATTTTTTGGGACAAAAAAGAGTTTCGAGCTCGTTTGGACCTCCGTTTTTCAGTTTGCAAGCGTTCACCAACACTGCAGGGTGGGTAAGTTTCAATTCTCTACTACAAAACTCTATTTTTGGAACTGCAAAAATGAATGATTGGTTGTGCAGACACTGTATGTACTGCAAAGAGGACTCAAAGTTGCCATTAGTTGTATGTATGCAAATTGAGGTCACTGGTGTTTGGGTGTAGTATAGTACCGCTGTAGAGAATACAACAGTTTGTGTAGGTCAAACAAGAGTGTTGTTTTTGGTAAAATTGTGTTTAGACAAATGATGGAATAACCCAGATTATTGCAGAGAAGCTTGACAAGAACAACTTCCATGCTTGGAGGTTTATATTGATCAATTGCCTGATGGGAAAAGATTGCTGGGACTACATTGAAGGTGAACATGAGAAGGCAGTAGAGATACTGGAGATTAATCCAACTGCTCTGCAAATATAAAAGAGTTCAAGGATTGGAATCAAGGAGCAAGGAAAGTCATGTATTAGCTTTCTATCAGCATACAAGACACTATGAGTTAGGCATATACAGGACGCCAAGTCACCTAAAGAAGCATGGGACACCTTGGTGAAGCTGTATGAAATCAACACCAAGGCACGAAAAATTCAGTTGAAGAATGAGCTTGTGGAATCCCTTGCATCAATTGGTGTTTCTGTTGATGATGATAAGATGGAAGTGTTTCTACTACGTGGTCTCAGGCCACAATATAAGGCATTCAAGATGTCTATTCAGACTCGAGAGAATATTCCCAACTTCACAAATTTGGTGTCAATGCTGATCATTGAAGAGAAGAACTTGGGTGAAGATCAACAGTCTTCACAAAATAGAAACAATTCAGAGCAGCAGGCCTTCTACATAAGTGCAGGTAGAGGAAAAGGTAGAGGTCGTGGACACGGCCAAGGTGGTGGCCGAACAAGTAATCAAAATTATGGTTAGTAGCAGCAAGAGTCCCAGGATTCACAACAACAACATACAAGTGAAAGAGGCCAATTTAGAGGCAGGGGGAGTCAAAGAGGTCATGTGGTGATTGGCAAAGGCAGCATAATGATACACGAGGGTGTTTCTATTGTGGTAAGCCTGGACATGTGCAGGAAAATTGCTATAAGAAGCAGAGTGACATGCGAAATGGAGAAGTGCAACAAAATAACTATGCATCCTCTAGCACAAAAATAATGAGGATAATGAGAGGTTGTTTGTTATGCAATATGTGGTTAATGTTGCGTCTGGAAATGATGTAGCATCATGTGTAAGGATGACGTATGGTATGTTGATTCAAGTGCTTCGAACCACATGACAAGTCATGGTGAGTGGTTCAGGGAAATGAAGAGCCTTGAAAGACCAAGTTTTGTTGAAACAGAGGATGACACTGTTCATCTAATTGTCCATGTTGGAGATGTGTCATTATCTATGCAAGATGGTAAGGTGAAGTACCTTACAGATGTACTTCATGTTTTGAACATTACAAAGAATCTGGTTTCTATTGGCTAGATGATTAAGTAGGGTTTGCAGGTTCGATTTAACCCTAATGGTTGTTATGTGGAAGACTTTAAAGATAAGTGCGGGTTGGTTACAAAAGACAACGAAGTGGGCAGAATATTTACATTGAATGTAAATATGCCTGAAGTGACTGCTACAATGTTTGCAAATGGTTCAGGAGTTTTTACAGATGTAGACATTTAGCATAAGAGAATTGGGCATGTCAATGTACAAAGAATGAAGTCTATACAGACTAAACAAATTGTGACAGGGCTGCCTAAGTTTAAAGTTGAAGGTATGCAGAAAGTTTGTGAAGCATGTCAATTTGGAAAGCAAACAAAACATGTATTTCCACATGATAGAAATGTGAGCAAGAATATGCTAGATGTTGTGAATTTAGATGTATGGGGTCTTGCAAAGACTATGTCTATGGGCGGCTGCAGATACTACATAACATTCATTAATGACCACACGAGGAAAGTGTGGGTGTATTTCATGAAGGAGAAGAGTGAAGTGTTCACTCATTTTCAAAATTTTAGAGTTATGGTGGCTGAAAAACAGACAGGAAAGCATGTGAAGTGCCTAAGGTTAGATGGAGGGGGAGAATACTTCTTCAATGAGTTCTCTGAATTCTTGTGAAAGCATGGCATTTAGAGACAATTTACATGTAGATACACTTGGCAAGTTGCTAAGCAAAAAAATAGGCACATTGCAGAGATAGCACGAGCATTGATGGTGGGCTGAGAAGAATATGCCACATAGCTATTGGGTTGAGGCTGTGTCTACAGCAGTTTATATCATGAACATGACTCCTACTGCAGCCATACATGGTGTAACGGACAGAGGAGAAGTTTACTGGTAAGAAACCTGATTCGTCTCCCTTGAAAGTTTTGGATGTATTGCATATGTGCATGTGCCAGATGAGTTACATACCAAGCTAGATCCAAAAGTAGAAAAATGTGTGTTTATTCGGTATCCCCTTCAGCAAAATAGATATAGATGTTATAATCCTACTACACATGAATTGAGGGTAAGCAGGGATGCTGTATTTAATGAGATGAGTAGCTGGTATACTGGTATTTGATGAGATGAGTAGCTGGTATGCTGCTGAAAAGGATGCTGTTGGGGCTTGTGTAAGTGGAAATGTGGTTGCACAGAATGCAAGTCAGCAATCACAGTCATTGAGTAGACCAGGAGAGTCCTCATCTACCAATCATGTTGATAGACCATGGAGTGGCAGATTACATCATAATACGAGTCCTGAAAAATGTAGTTGGTACATCACATAAAGGCAAAGAGAAATTGGTTGAGCCCCTTGGTGTGCCTGACATTTCTGCAGGAGGGCATTTTGTTGTTGATGGAGATTCTAGTGGCTTGGAGATGAGCCTTGATGAGGAGCTTAGGATTCTAGCAACAATGAGGACACCTGGTGTGAAGAAGGCTATGGAAGCCATGAATGCAAAGATACGAAGATATAGAAAAGTCAAAAATCCTGTGCAGAGGTTGACTTACGATGGTTATGTAGCACATCACTATGCATATATGGCAAAAGTTGTGCAGGTTATTATAGAACCCACATGCTTTGATGAGGCTATTGGAAATGTGTGTTGGGAGAAAGCTATGGATGAGGAGATGCATGCATTGTATGGAAATGAGACTTGGGATTTGGTGCCATTGTCTGAAGGCAAGAAATCTATTGACTATAACTGGGTGTATAAGGTGAAACATAACAGTCATGGTAGCATAAGCATGTACAAGGCTAGATTGGTAGCCAAAGGATATGCGCAGACACATGGGATTGATTATGAGGAGACATTTTTCCCAGTTGCAAAGATGGCAACTGTGAGAGTCGTGATTGTGGTGGCTGCAGCTAAAGGCTGGTTTTTACATCAGATGGATGTCAAAAATGTGTTCTTGCATGGTGGATTGCAAGAAGAGGTGTATATGGATCATCCCACTAGGTTTTGAGGATATAGGTCACCCAAAGTATGTGTGTAAGCTTCGTAGGGCCTTGTATGGGCTGAAGCAAGCTCCACGAGCATGTCATGACAAGATTGTTGAGTATCTTGTCACTATTGGTTTTCATATGGCAGATGCAGATCACTCTTTGTATGTGCGCAAGAGTGATGGTATTGTGATCATCACCATATATTTAGATGATCTGCGCTATTTTTTGGGAATTGAGGTCATTCGCACACCTAAGGGTGGTATTGGGCTATCACAGAGAGTATGCATTAGACATGTTGTCCAAGTATGGGATGGCTAATTGTAAGCCAATCTTGGTGCCATTAGACATGTTGTCCAAGTATGGGATGGCTGATTGTAAGCCAATCTTGGTGCCATTAGATCAAAATGGCAAGCTTAGTGCAGATACAGGTTATGTGTTCGAGGACCCCACTATGTACAGGAAGATTGTGGGGAGTCTGATCTATGTCACGATCAGCACGCCAGATTTGAGCTACATTGTTGGCTTAGAGAGCCAGTTTATGTAGGTTTCGTGCAAACCACATCTTGACAGTGTGTGACGCACACTTCGGTATTTGAGAGCCATTGTTGATTATGCATTGTTTTATGCAGCACAGCAGGTGTACCATTAGAGCTATATGGGTACACAGATGCAGATTGGGCAGGTAGCATCTCAGACAGGAGATCTACCACTGGATTTATGTTTTCATTGGGGAGTGCTTTTGTGACATGGAGCAGCAAGAAGAAGCCCACAGTTACCTTGTCGAGCACAGAGGCAAAGTATAGAGGAGCTGCGCTGGCAGCATGTGAGGTAGCTCTGTTACGCAAGTTACTTGCTGATTTGGGGTAGCATGTGGAGAGAAAGGTTGTCATATATTGTGACAATCTTAGCAGTATACAGTTGGCCACGAACCCAATTTTTAATGCATGGAAAAAACACATTGAGGTGCATTACCACTTCATCAGAGAGAGAGTTTTGGTAGGTGACATAGACTTGGCCTATGTCAACACACAGGATTAGGTCGTTCACATCTTCAAGAAGACCTTGGGAGCTGAGAAGCTCCGCAGTTTTTGAGATATGCTTGGAGTTCATGAGTTGGAGTTGAGCTTGAGGGGGAGTGTTGAGATGTCAAGCTCAACATGAGCTGACACTCACACCGTTTGACATTTATATCACTCGCGGGTTTGGTAGCTAGCACTAACATATCTTCGTGCCAAAGATTCGACAGTTGGACTACACTGACTAGTCCACATCTACCCACTCCTCTTAGCGTGTTCACATTATGGATTGCTTGTATATACTCTATTATGTGTGTTAGTCACTTTATCTTCTTTGTATACCTCTTTTGTTGTGTGAATAAGAAGAAGAATTTTCAGTCTCTCACCTTGTGTGCTCTCTTCTAGGGTTTATGTGAGTGTATGTGTGCTTGCAAGAGCTCAAGCTCTCTTCTCTCCTGCATCTTTTCATCCTTGCTAGAGCTAAGGGCTACATAGCTCTCTCTCTCCTGCCCCAATCGCAGCGCCTTCCCCATCTTCTCTCTCTCTTTCTTTACGTGTGTTGCACCTGTCAAGCCACAACCGCTCCATTCTCTATATGTAGCTCTAATTTTCCAACTTCGTTTTCATGTACCTTGGCAAAGAGAAAAGAGAGGAAGAAGAATGGCGCCTCTAGCCTTCACCCATTGGGAGCTATGTATCCCTCAACTCTAGCAACATTCTCGCCCAGAGGCTCCCCACCTCCTCTCGGGTCTCTTTCCACACCCCGCTATCCCACAAGATTAGGAGTTGTTTCTAGGAAGTATGCGAGAAGAGTGTTTACTTTGACTTGGAGGACATTGGTAACCCTACCGGTGCATGGGATCTCTATGGCTCCAACACTCCATCCCCATACAATGATTTGCAGAGCAAGTTCTTTGATACATTTGGCAGTGGCTTCACTAAGCATGGGCTTTTCCTCAAATTCTTGGTTCTAGGAGGTGGTGGTGCCCATTCTTGCCTATCTCAATTCCTCTGACTCTGGCGATATCTTGCTCGTGCATCCTCTCCACCAATAAGCACCTTGATCCCCATTCGTCATATTTTTGACAAGTGTTCAAGCAAACCCCCACCCCCTACCTTTATATTGTATAGTTTGGGACCCTATATAGCCACCCTATATTTCTCAAGGGTGTGTGATCATCTTCACCCATTGCCTTTTGTTTTCTATGTATGCCTAAGTTATCTCACTAGATGCTTTGCCCAAGAGGTAGTGCCAAAGAGTTGTGCTCTTTTTACACTTGGGTTGTCTTGGCAGATGCTTTGACAAGACAAAGGAATCGTCTCAGGGAACGTGTTCATGCCTCGGAGTTGTCTTGTCAGATGCTTTGCCTAGGGGACAAGCTCGCAAGAGGAGTAGGTGTATCTACTTCTCTCAGCATTCACTGGGATGGTGCCACATCCACACTAGGATGCGCATTCAGAGGATCATGTTTGCTATGGTGTTTCACTGTGGCAGCTTCTACTTTACCGGATTCTAGAGCGTTGCCTGTGATGGTCTCGACAGGAGGTAACAATCCTAGCCTCTTTACAAATGTGTACCTTCTATTACTTGTTTCTTAAAGTCCCTTCCATTGAATAGGAGATAATATTGGTTAGGTGGAGCGCTACTATCATGTCTCTGACTTGGAGATATCGAGGAGAGTTCTTGTGATGCATCTCTCCCCATATGGCTATTGCGAGACCTCAAGACTATGCACCGAGGTAATTGCTTTGCATGGGTCCCTTTTTTGCATAGCCAACTTTGCATGATTGGAAAATGTTTACAATGTCTTCTTGTGTCCTTTGTAGTATTGTACCTCCATGATGTTTGTAGCACAAAGGTGTGGGATGGTTGCACCTTCATTTTTCTAGCAGAGCATGCCTTGCTTTGAGGCTTTGGGCATGAAGCCTGAGGATTCTATACTTTATCATCACCTTCCATCAGATGTGAGGGCCAGGTCACCTATGGGAGAGGAGTTGCGTGGTGTGATGGAGCGTAGCGTGCCGTTCATAGCATGCTTCATGGAGATGCTTTCTCCACTAGATGGTATATGCTTGGAGCTCGGTTGTGGGACACTGCCACTTTTATGAGCATGCCTACGTGTAGGCCATGTTTGTGCTCCTTAAGATGCAATCCCTTTGTTGACGACGAATGCATATGTGATTGATTTGACGCATATGGAT
Organism: Cibotium barometz; assembly: GCF_041138505.1. Taxonomy (NCBI): domain Eukaryota; kingdom Viridiplantae; phylum Streptophyta; class Polypodiopsida; order Cyatheales; family Cibotiaceae; genus Cibotium; species Cibotium barometz. The sequence continues at coordinate 32,788,202 of NC_141074.1, read as the reverse complement.
ACATGCCATACTTGGCATTCTATGTTTTATTTTGACTATATCTTTTTTGTTTTGTGGCTAGTCTGTTTAGAATTCGACTTGGCTTATAAGAATACATGCAGTGTCTCAAAAAACATAATGTATGTGCTTGTGTTATTGTCATTTTGTGGTGAGTTTATGTTGCACACCTTTGGTGTTCTCATTACCTATGGTGTTCACTTAAATATTGTCGCTCGTTTTTTTCTCATTAGCTTTGGTGTTCTCATTACTTATGGTGTTCTCATTACCTATGGAGCACCACTATCACAACCCATTTCTTGAAATGTGTCGCTTGATTTTTTCCTCACTCGAAAAGTTTTGCTCGAAGAACAACATGACTCACATTTGAATAATACCCAGCTTCATTTTGACATTTCTCATTTGATGCCTCCAGAAAAAGTAAAGAGTCATCAGCAAAGCACTAAATCACCATCTTAATGAACCCATGTTGCTACCTATGAGCACCACGTTTTGAAGAATTGTGGTCATTTGCATGGCTACCACTTTGGCCAAAATTTTGTATAGTACACTCAGCATGGTTATTTGCCTCCAATGGGGAAGTGACTCACCTACTTGGGAATTAGCTTAATGAGGCCATCTTTAACACAATGTTCCTGTTGTTGATGTGCGAGTTAAAGGCCCTTTTAACAATGTCCATCACCGATGTGAAAATCTTGACCAGAATTCTAGAAATAACTCGATAGTCATCCCACCCTGAGGACTTCTCCTTACCCATTACTCTTAGGGCAACTAGACATTCATCCTCTTCGATGTCTCTTTCAATCCCCATCCACCACCTTCAGAGTCATGTCCAACATCGCCTCCACCCCATTTTTATCCAAGACCTTAGATGAAGACTGATATTAGATACAAAAAGAGGACGAAGGATAAACCAAAAAAAGGATGTGTATTTTCATGATTGGATGGAATTTGCCTCTATGTTGGCCATAAAAAAGTGTTCTTGTTCTAGCACTTGGTTATCATTAATAAGTAAAACTTATGGGTTCTTGCTTTGACCATCTTTTAATATTTTAGCTTTCAAACTTCATATTTACTTATCTAATATATTGCAAACAATGAAATCAATTGGTTTAAAAAGCTTCATCTTTGTGCTTATGAGAGCTTGCATCTATCTTTTTCTTAGGTGTCATTGTATGGGACATGACCCTCTCACCCTAAACACAATTAAGCCAGCAAACAAGGTTTGCCTACCCAGCTTGTGAATGGGCGGATACTATGTGTGTATACACTTTTATTTCTCATGTTGGGCCCACTTCATTTGTTGGTGGGTTGTGGCCCATTTACCATTAATTTTTGGTAAAATAATAATAATTTTTGTTTTTTTTCTTTTTTTTAATCTTCTCAATAGTCACAAATATTCAATGCTATTTTGAAAAATCCAAGCGCTTGACACATCCAACTAATGGAAATTTTTATTTTTTAATTTAAATTTTGTAAAAAAATCTTATCACTATATAGGGCCTATTCACATGCTTCGATTGCCAGTCAATTAACTATAGTTTCTATTTGGCTGGCAACCAATTTGATTTTGAAGTGGGCTAGCTAAAGCCACAATTGTCCAAAATCAAATTGATTACCAACCAATTACCACAATATAGGGCCTACCTATTCACATTCTTTGGTTGTTGCCAACCACTTAATATAGAAGAGGGCAAAATCGCCCACAAAATAAGTGGCTACATTGGACACGTTACATGTTGCTATAACACCAAAAATAGAAGTATGTGGAAACTTGGCCCTCCATCTCCCACTCAGTGCTCGACAAAAACCCAGGTATAGTGTAATTGGACCTTCGAAAATAAAAAAAAATACTTTCAAATTTTGAGATGGAAGATTTAAAATTGGTGGTTTTTAGGAAGTTTTGGTAATAATAACCGTAAAAATCATAAAATATTTCAGAAGGTACCTCCAGTATTGTGAGATGGAGGTTTTTAATTTATAAACTTTTTTTTTTCGAGAAGGGCTCCCAATAGGTTGTTAATTGGTTATGATTTTGAAGTGGGGCAAATGAAGGAGCCACTGACCAAAATCAAATAGTTTGGCAACCAACCAAGTTAAAATACTTTGCCAATCAACTTAATAAAATCAAATAAATAAGTGCCTGCCTGAATGAACTTCTACATTCAATAGCCATGTGATCTCTCTCTCTCTCTCTCTCTCTCTATGTGTGTGTCTCATGTGATACACCTATATTTGGCAGTTAGTATGTACACTGTCTACGACACAATAACTGATTTGAAGCGAACCTGCTTTTCTTCTTCATTGCCATGCCCTCAGCCTTCTGCAGCGCACTTGCTTTCCTTGCCATGCTCTTCTTGAGCTTTTTTCCAAACATGTCATCAGAAAAAAGCCTCTCTAGAACGACAAGCTTTGGACGCTCATTCAGGAAATGCTTTGGAGGTGGGAAGAGGCAGCAAACCTCCCGCAACAGCAAGAGCAGCTATGTCAAGTTGGGCACCAACAAAGAGGAAGCTCTGTCCGGACAGAGGGTGCCCACACTACAGCTAGGTGAGAAACCCTCTTCTAATACAAAGGCCAGCCTGAGCTCAAGGATGAAGGAGGCATGTGAGCAGGTGCTAGATGTTGCTAAGAAGGGCACGCCTCATTTCAATGACTTTCTTGTGGGTAACCACCTTCTTATGCATGTGACCCCAACAAGCCCTCTCTCCAGACATTGTGGAAACACCATATCACAACACCATAGCCCTTTGCACAAAAGATGATTTGGCCACCCATGGCTATTTGACTTGGCCATCTCAATCTTAGCTTGCTGATTTTGGCACTCATCTTGGTGATTTTGGGATGGTTGAATCTTAGCTTGCATAACTTGGCCATCATATCAACACCCTCTCCATTAGTACATGTGAGATAGTGAATAGTTATCTCGAGTTAGTACTCATGAGATTGTAAATAATGATCTCGAAATAATTTTGCACGGCGGGAAAACCGTAAGGTTTAGCTTAGCGTAGAACTTGTTCAATCTTCAAGCTATATATGTATATTTGGCCTCCTTTTATCATCTGTGCCTAGCTTTTTTGTAAAGACATTTTGTTGCTTATGGCTGATGTTTGACTAATACACTAACCTTTCCTTCTTCTTTTTTAAAAGAACTTACTCGATCTTGAACAAAAAAAGCTTCTCAAATTGATGGGAGAAGGAAACATTCCTATGTAAAAATTCATGTTAAAGTCATAATTAGACTAAAATGTGAAGAAAATGATTGTTCAAAATTAGAATTTCCTCTTCAATCCATGGTGAAAACGATCGATATGTAATGCCTAACTTCTTGGAATTTCTCGATCGCTAGGAAAAAGCCTTTGCATTGTGGCTAAGGTGGTGTAAGTGTAGTTTGTGGTGATCTATAGGCCTTGTCGGAAGACTTGCAAAGTTAAATGGAGGCATATTCACATAGTTTTACGTCAACAATGGCATCACCTTCCTCTTGAGCTTAGTCTCCTTGTCTTCTCATGTTTCTTCCATTTGAATCATCTTTGTGGTGCTTTTCTTTCCAAAGACTCTTGAATGCGCTATGGCTTGAAAATTTTATATCACACCTTTGGTAAGCCGGAATTTAAATAACTTGGCAAACTACACTAAGCATGACCATATCACTTGTAATGTAGTCAAAGAGTACTCACTAGTAAAGAACACGCTTTAGTCACCACTTAGTAGAGTCTCCCCAATATTTGTGCATAGGAATCTTGGCTAGTCATTGTGGACTATGTAACATTCCATTTGCATCTCTATAAGGGTCCTTTCCTTGTGTTTGAGAGTGAGGGAGTATCAATTCCATTAAGTGTGATCAATTGCATTTGCTAACTACGTTTTTCACTTCCCACCTATAAATCCAAATGTTTAACATGAGGAATGGTGATTTTATTTTTAATTCTCTCGTCACTCTCTCCTCCTGGTTGTTTTGAGCCGAGGTTGGTTGGCGGTGGTCTGTGTCATATCCTCGGGTCCTTGTGGGTGTGAGCCAAGCCTAGAAGGGTGCTTGCTGAAGTGTGGAGCGAGGAGGGCGGCATAGGCGAAGGGGGGGGAAGCCTGTGTGCAAGGTGTGGTGTCTCTCTCTCTCTATCTGGTCTCTTGGGATTGTTCCTACGACGTTAAAAGAGCTACTTCTTCTTCTTCTATCTCAAGTCCTTGTGGGTGTTAGTCCCCGCATGCGGGCACTACTTATTGAATATGGGCATTGAGGAAATCAAAAATTACACCACAAACTGAGTTTTTTTTTTTAGCGTTGGGCCACTTCATTGGTTGATGGAAGGCCTTGGCCCATTCACCATTTTTATTTGGGTCAATGTTCGATAAAAACCCCCCACTTTAGTGTAGTTTGCACCCACGTACAAATACCTCTAGATTTGGAGAAGTTATATAACAAAAACCTTCAAATTTCAGGGTTTTCATTTCACAAATTTTACATACATGAAGGTTACTTTTTTTCGAACACTGGTTTCGGTTGATTCAAGTAACTGCTGGTTTCGGTTGATTCAAGTAACTGCCTCAATTAAAAAGCAATTGAAATCTTTTTTCTGACAATTTAAGAAGAGCAATTAATCAATTGTCCAAACTGATTTTCTACTACAGCCGATTTTTTCTTTCAATCGCCGCTCTTGTTGTGACAATGTGATGTCTTCTAGACCCATCCCACGCAGGTCTTGTTCGTGCTTTTTTTGCTTGCTTTTTTTTTTGAAAAGCAGCTGCTTTTTCCATCGTTGGCCATGCTCTCGGCCTTCTACAGAACTGCTCCTTTCCTTGCCATGCTCTCTTTCTTCTGAGAACTGCAAGCAGCTGCTTTTCTTGAGCTTTTTTAGCAAATATGTCATCAGAAAGAAGCCTGCCAAGCTTGGGACGCTCCTTCTCAAAATGCTTTGGGGGTGGGAGAAGCCAGCAACCCCACAACAACAGCAGCAGCAGCAGCCGCCTGTTAGATACACAGATCAATGGTGGATATGGCGATGTTGGCTATGGCAAGCTGAGCACCATAGAGGAAGTTCTGTCCGGACAGAAGGTGCCCACAATACAGGAACGTGGATATGGCAATGTCGGCTATGGCAAGTTGAGCACCATAGAGGAAGTTCTGCCCGGACAGAAGGCTGCCACAATAGAGCTAGGTGGGAAACCCTCCAGGGAGGAAGTTCTGTCCGGACAGAAGGAGCCCACAATAGGATATGGCAATGCTGGCTATGGCAAGTTGAGCACCATAGAGGAAGTTCTGCCCGGACAGAAGGCTGCCACAATACAGCTAGGTGGGAAACCCTCCAGGGAGGAAGTTCTGTCCGGACAGAAGGAGCCCACAATACAGCTACGTGGGAATCCCTCTCCTATACCAAGCGAGGAAGTTCTGTCCGGACAGAAGGTGCCCACGATACAGCTAGGTGGGAAACCCTCTCGTAAATCCAAGTTCAGAAGAAGATCTCTCTCCCTTTGCTCTATAGTGGGGGATGCCAATGCCAAGGGCAGTTTGAGGTCCAGGGTGAAGGAGGCATGTGAACAGGTGCTAGATGTTGCTAAGAAGGGCACCCCTCATATCAGTGATTTGTTTGTGGGTAACCAGCTCCTCATGCAGGTGACCCCAACAACAAGCACTCTCTCCAAATATTGTAGAAACACCATATCACCCTCTTTTGGGTTTGTTCACATGTGCAACACCCATCTCTCTCTCCGCGACAGATAAATTGCAACAAAGGTATATGGGTAGGGTAGAACTCATTGGCTAGAGCCCTCATAGTTTGCACCTCAATGCCCGGATCATGGAGAAAGCCATGAAAGCTTCAGCAGGATGCTAATAGCTCCAAGAAAACTAATTTGTGTATATTATATCAAAAAATACAAAAGCTATCGAGCCCAATAAGTGACTTAGATAGTCACTTACTCTAAAGATGTGTCTAACTAGCCCATGCCCAAGATCTATGTGCCTAAACCCCCATGTGTACATGTGCTAGTGGAAAAGCTTTGTTAATTAAATGGTATAAATTTAGCCATTTTTTTTCCTTTATTCACATATTTTTTAAATGTAAAGCGCGTGTTTTTTTGGACCAATAAATATATATATAAATCAGCAAAAAAAGCTTTTTACATCAAACTCACTTTTGGTGTTAGCTTGATAAAACACGTGTTTTTAAATTAAAAGGTAGTTGTAATCAATGGAGAGAGTAAAGTGGCTATCAAATTTCTAAATTTAGCCCATTTTTGTGTTTATTTAATGTTTGTTTATGTGTGACACACTTACTAATTCTAGATTATGAAACTAATTAGTCAATACTTATTTAGAAGGTCATTTGGAAAATGTTTTTGTATGTGAGCATCTCTCAAGGGCCAGCTCGTAAAGCATATTGTGTAATATTGAAGAGCTTTTATCATGGTGTAATATAAAGATTTGAAAGGATAATGCACATTATATTATTTATTTAAAATTTGAATAAAGTTAGGGGAGGTAATGAGTCTTTTCGAAAATCACATCGTAAGGAAAATGGGGTGACCATGTGCTGTGTAAAAATGACCCAGATTAAGATGTGTGTTGTGCTTTGTGGTAATGACCTAAAAATGGTTACAAAGTTTCTTGTAACAAAATTTTATAAGTGCTTTAATTAACTTGTAAAGCAAGCTTCTCTTCTCTATAATATTTGAAGGACGAGTTTCACAGGGCTGCTACGTGGTAGCATGGTAAGAATTGGGGTAAAATTTCTAGAGGCTTAGGCACGCAGTTTGGAGGTTCGAGGGGTAGGCTCCAACCTGTCTAAGACGAGTGAGGTTACTCGTTTAAATTACAGAGAAAGAATGCTATGTTTGAATCACTCGTACCTTTATAGCAAAACTATTATCATAGGCTAAAAACGTATGTCCCAAAACCTAAAGTGAGAACATCGATTGACTATCTCTAATGTTAATTAAACTAGGTATTGAGGGAATTAAGGTATTTGAACTCTCATCTAGTGTCAAGGTAGCCAATTAGAAGTAAAGACCATAGATTGGGAGTTAGCATGCTTACCATGTGTCATGGTCAGGGGTCGTGGGAAACTCTATCCTAGCTATTGAATCAGTCAGCTTTATTTTTTTATAGAATCTGAAACATCAACAGTAAGAATTTCACTCATGTAAAAGCAAATGAAATAAGACACATCAACATGAATATTCTTTTAAAAAACTTGGAGACCCCTTAGCTTGAGGCTATGTAAAAACCAAGCTATTCTCTCAAGTACTCCGAGAGCCATTTCATCTAAACGAATAAGAAGAGATGTATGATTGGGTCTTCAGTTCTCCCCTTATACTTGAGTTTTCCCCTTGTCCAAGTATAGCAGCTTATTCCCTCAAATTTATAGTGGCATTAATTAAAAGCAGGCCTTTTAATTTTTCTAAGGTTCTTGCTAAGCCTTCATATTAAATGGTAAAATATAACACACGTCTAAGTTTTCATCAAAGAAAGATTTTGTTTGATTACATACCTAATCAAGTTTAACCCCTTACTTACTATGTTTAAATATATTTAATCTACGTTAGTAAAAATTGAAGTCATGTGCTGTTTAATGTATTTTGGTAGCTTATTTATTCACTCATACTCCCATATTCATTAATTAGTGCCTTAGTGCCCGCACTAATTAATGAATGGAGTAAGGTTTAGATTAAGGTTGAAGTCTAAGGGTACAACCTTAGTCTAAACATTTGAAAAAAACGTGTAATGAACGTTCAAGCGCTCTCTCTCTTTGAAGTAAGGCGACTGTGGGATAACCAAAATGCAAACGGCCAAAAAACAAAAAAAACTTAACAAAACAAAGGTCGTCTTCTCTCTCTCCGTTTTGCTCTATCAGTAGTTTCTTTTTAACGTTCTTTTTAATTTATAGTGGCATTAATTAAAATAACTAATTAGCTAATGCAAACTAATTGAGTACCCATATTCACTCAAATTTATAGTAGCATTAATTAAACAATTTGCTAATGTGGGCCTTTTATTTTTTCTAAAATTTCTATTAAGCCTTCCTATTTAATGGCAATATTTCCTAAGGTTCTTCCCTTACAAGAACACATGCACACACACAAAAATCTCCTATTCAACCTTGTAGTGTACTAAGCTAGCCTCTAACCCTTGCACATGGTGGTATACTGCATATCAAAGAACTTGTCAACTTAAGTAATTGAATGACCTGTCCCAACTGAGTTAGTGTAGTGGTCAAAGCTTGTGACTTGTAACCTTTAGGTTATGAGTTCAAGTCCCACTAGGCTCTCTCATGTTATAAAGGGACACCTATGCTCGTTTGATGTGTTTGGTTGCTCGGGCTCTTGCCCCTTGAACACTCGAGTGACTCCTCCTCTTCGGGTGGTGGATCACCCGAGATAGGAGGATCCATACGAGACCCCTCCGCTGTTCCAGCGCTCGACTCATCGCAGTGGTCATGGGGGATGCCTAATTCGTGGCTCTTGCCCGATGGTACGTGGCCCTTGCCCGACCATGATAATTGGCTAATTGTTGTAAGGGGAAATCGGCTCCACCCACTTGAGTGGGCCCCGGGCGGGTGTGTACGAAAAAAAAAGTAATTGAATGACCTCTAGGATAGTTATGGCTAGCTTCAAATTTACCTTAAGACAATCATATTAGTAACATCGTGCGCTTGTTCTAGTGGATAAAGGGGTTAGCTTGTAACTTGGAGGTACTAGGTTCGATCCCTGGCTAGACACCTGATTGTTACCTTGCCCTCACTTTGTAGAGGATATGAGCCAAGATATAGAGCACAAAGAAACTAAATAAAGAATGAACAAAGTTTTGCATTATCAAACATGATAGGTTTTAGATCCCTTCACTTGGCCCTAGCTACAATCAAGTTTATTTTTATCTCCAATGTAGCCATCTAACCTAGAATATCTTTACCTTTCTATATCTAGACTCACATTTATTTGCCACCTATAAGAAAACATTTTAGTCTCACATACTGTTAATGAGAATTAAAGCAAAAATACCATTAACCTAATTGTGGCCACTTGAATTGAAATGTCTTCTCCTTCAAGAGGAGTACTCCCTTTCCATCGAGAGGATATGTTCAGACTAGATTTACAAACATCTATCAAGGGAAGAGAGAGAGAGAGAGAGAGAGAGAGATTTTTACCACCTTAGAAAACCTTAAACATATTGATCCGAGCCCCGGGCAATATCCCCCAATTAATAAATAGGACTACATGAGTTTAGGTGAATCTATATATATGTACATAGTGTGTGTGTGTGCGCGCGCGAATAAGCACACCAATATTTTTGTAAAAACAACTAATGTGGGGTTGCTTAAGGCTTTAACTTGGGGAATGGCAAAATCAAAGTTTTCCTTTTTTTTTTATAAGTATGAAATGAGTTTTTTCAAGGGTTTTTTGGCTATTTAAATGCATGTGTATCCTCTCCTTCCTCCCTTCTACACCTCTCCCACTATCTGGTTCCTATATATGAGATTTCTTCTGTTTGAGATTTACCCTGATCAGAGTTTTTGGAGAACCCTCTTATTATATCATGCAAACTTTCTTTTAAGCTGGAAGTGCTGATGTTAGGATTTTACTTGCAGATGTTGAGTTTCTTTGTTGTGAACCTGAGGTTTTCTTGTTGTTTTTTGCTATTGCAAGTAGGGTTAGCAAATTTCCTGCATAAATGGACTTTATCATTGTAGTAAGGCTTCAACTCTGGAATAATGATTTCAACATAGGACTACAGTTTTGGCAAAAATTAGGATTTCAATACTAATAACAAAAATTTGGGCAAAATTAGGATTTCAATAAAAAATTAGGGTTCAGCACAGAGAATTAAAAAATAGGGTTTCAACACACAAATTAGGGTTTCAGCAAAGAGAATCCTGATTGTTTATCTCATCTTGCTTGATACCAAATGTGAAAGATAATAGACAGAGATTTGCTCTGAGTTAGATTTCAATATAATGAACAAATGGGCACAATGTGCAAATAGAGATAAAACGGTTCTCTTACTAAATAAAGTGATTACAATGCTTGGGAATAATCCATATTTATACAAACACAAGGAGACTGAGACCTATCCTTGATAGTATCATTGCTGACATCCCCATTGCTTACACCCACATTACAGAATCATCTAAATATCCTTTCACTCCTGCACTTCAAGAAATTTCACATACATCTTATAGACCAAGGACCAAATCAGATTTGGCATCATATTCCAACAAACAAGGCTTTATTTTATCATACCAAGAACAATATTGATTTCACGACATTGTCCAAACTGAAGCTCTGCCACATTTTGTCCGAACCTTGCCGCGAACAACATTACGTAATCATCTAGTTGTCATTTCACACTTGCATTTAATGGCATACACATATCCCATAGACCTAGGACCAAACCAGATTTGGCATCATAGTCCAACATCCCCAAACAGAAGCTGCACCACATTTTGACCATGAACAAAGACATGGAGTGACTTAGCCCATCACTCTCACTTAGATTGCCAATACATAGCCATTGGCAACTGATGTGTCAGCAAAAGCATGTTCCACATTTCATCTGGCACTTTGTTGTGTGCCACCAAGAAGAGGAACTTGTAGCTTGATTGCTATTTTAGAGAAAGCCCACACACTGAACGCCACACCATTGTATGATTAATACCTCAGCATATGACATTACAAAGTGCTGCCTCTATGACAGCACCATGTTAATGGCAACTATCCTTAGTCGAGGACAAGAAATCTGCACAAGAACACAAGTAGGCAAATATGTTAAGGTCTGAAGGGAGTATGCTGCTCTGATGAACAGATAATGGAACTTTTCCATGAACTGGCTTAACCTTTCCATTGTCTTCATATGGACTTCAAATTCGAACCATTTTGAGGGAGTGAAGCGCTGAGTTACGCACCCTGAATTATGCAGTGGCAGACACCATAGCGCTCGGAGCCCTGTAAAGGGATGAAACGTGAGTGTTCACAAGTAGGTGCTATCCATTAAGGTAGATAAATAATGCCAAACCATTATAACTAGCCCATATGCATGCATTTAGCTCTTCAAAGAAGATGACTAACTACATGCAGATGATGCCCCATTATCGTACTCTTCTGTATTGATGGTGCAAGGGGAAGGCCTTGCACTGCTATCAAAAAAGACCGAGTCACTCCCATCCATGTCAGGTGTCACTGCATCTGCATGTGTGATCTCCTTGGCCCTCCTTTTCTGCCTTCTCCTTTTCATCAAGGAGATTAACCTATCAAGCAGCCCCAGAGGTAACTTGTTTACAGTTTCGAGTCTTTGCCTCATCTCAAAGGAGATTCCTTCAAAGCAGCTTGAGCAAACACAGATACTGTCTAGTCCACACCGTCCAAACAAGCCATGTGGAGAAATTCGAGTATGCTTTACACAGTACAAAAGCTGGCATTGGCAGCAATAATGTTTACTGAATTTCATTCGCCAGTCCGATGGGGATAGAAAACGATCGAATCGTGACTTGCACCCTTCAAAATTACACCTGAAAAAGCACATCCAAAAATTCAGAACCTGCAGGGATGATGCTATGATCACACTTGGACATTGTTTGAGGAGTACTTACGTGTATCGGTCTTGTCTCGATGACTGGCTCCATGCTGAGCTAGGAAGCCGGAAAGAATTGGAGGCCCTCCAACTTTCACCCTGAGAAAATTCTCTCTCGCTGGCTGTGGGAATGCCACTCACCTTGCCCCATCTCGATGGAAAAGACACACCATGAACGTCAAATGGCTGTTTTGATATCTGCCTGGGATCATGACCTCTGAAGGACCCACCAAACATATCAATCAGCTTAATCCCGCTCTTTCTTCTACTCTTAGCTGAATCCTCAAGATAAGATAAGCCTGATTTAATATCATCATGATCGTGTGAAGGACTGACCATCCTAACACTCTCTTGTTCAGCATATTCATGCTGGAGACTGGAATGATCAGAGCAAATGTTGTTCAGGTCAAGGAGAGTGTCCGCAGACATGACCCGGCCATTTGCTTTCCATTTAGACCCTGTAGCCAGCCTTGATTTGATTGTACTAGTTCCTTCATGTTCTTTCAAAATGATGGCAGCATCAGAGAAGGAAGCCCTTCTATGTTTTTTGCTCATTGCAGGATTTTCCTCTTCAAGGCCGCAGTCTGCAACAGGAAAGTCAGCTGCAATGTCATGCTGCTTACTCTGCCAGAGCTTACATTTTGAGAGGCACATTGGCATAAGTTTGGCCCAAGCTGAGCAAAGAGTATGGGATAATTTCTTCACCACTGCAAAATTGATGCTCTGAGCCTCAATAAACCTGCAGAAAACTCCTCTTAAAACTTTAATTTCCAGAAGCGTCCAGATAGCCACCATGTAGCGGAAAAAATATTGGCTTCTGGACAGGATACCCAGCACGACAATCCCACCATTGACAAAGTAGACCCAGCATAGTGTATTTGAGATAGAAACTCCATGGTGCGACAGAAGTGATGTGGTGGCAGCAGCTGCATTGAGTACCTTAACTTCACCTTGCTTTGTTTGTGTGGGTGTTGGAGTGTAATCTTCATCAAATGCATGCTGTTCTGAACAAGAATCAACTAAATCTTGACTCTGTGAAGCCGTGCAGCCATGTAACATCACCCATTCAGAAGGCCCATGACCACCCCAGGCTTGCACTCTATATGAATAAGATCTATTGTGGTGTTTCTCAATTCTGTCTAGAAAAGAGTTGTCTTTCGTATTATTGACCCTCGATATCCACTTGGAGCTGCCATTGTCCCATCTTTGTACAATATACTTGTGCAATGGGGGGTACCCACTTAAAGGAGGTGGCCTCCAGTGCAATAGCATGGAATTACAGGTAGACAATTCACATGATAAGTCTTGAGGGGGACCAGGGAAGGTGCCCAGTCCGAAAATTTGTCGCACTAAAGCAAGGGTGATTTTCCTACGATGCAGTGCACTTTGCACCCCAAGTTCTTGTGTCAAAGCCAAACCTTCCTTGTCAATGAGGGTCGGGAAGTCCAGCCCATTGACTGCATTTTGATGGAAAGCTTTAGCATACTGAGGAAGCTGCAATCCATGAGCTATCCAGTCTGCAACTCGATCAGATGTGAGCATGTTTTTCAGATGATCCTGTCACATGCCATGAAGAGATTCGTGTCATGCCATGGCAGAATAAAAGCACTAAGGCACCGTCTTATATTTACCAGCATCTCTTTGGCACATATGGTTGTGCCACCGTAGCTGAAGCCGGAACTATGAGGGAAAAAGAAGTCGTTTGTTCCATCTTTGGTTTCTTGAAAATCATAAATTTTGCTTTTGGTTTCCCTACTTGTTATGGAGTCAAGAAACTGCAAGCAAAGCAACAAGTGATAAGTAAAAGAGCTTGCTAATCTCTTCGACGTCATGTGTGCTTACAAGATGTACAGAATGAAGTGAGCACCTTCGTAGCCTCAACATGCCTGATTTCTCCATCTCCATCTCGGTCCACTGAACAGAACAATCTTTCTAAATTTTGCCCAAAATCTGCAAAAAGACATTGCTAAGTACAAAACTGCTTCTGGAAAGACAGGCAGAAAGTTGAAACAAACATTTTCAAACACAATCCCCGAGAGATGAAGAATTTAAACTTGATAATCCTAACACATAACCCTCACTAAAACTAGAACAAGTTCAATAACTAGCATGCTCATTCTTCAAGATGCAAGCAACCAAGTGGCCACCCTGAGGAGGCAACTACCTATGAGGCTAGACAAGCAAGCACATACATCAGAGCCAGAATTCATGTTAGCCCAGGGGTTCAAAGGAGTATGTAAGAGACTTGGGTTAACTCATCTTCTTTCTTTTTGTATGTGTAGTATGTATGTATGTATGCATGTATGGATGTATGGATATATATACCTTGTGATTGGGTGCAGCTTCCTTTGCATGCAAGGAGGATTACAAGCAGGCTTTGGAAGAAAAGCCCAGAGAGTGGTGGTGGATGCATTCTGGCTGCTTTTCTTGCCTTATATATACTCCTGTGAAACTTCCCTTCTCCTCTGTGATGGCAGTTAGGATGGTGTCCTTCCATGAACTTTCTCAACCTGCAAAGACAAAAAAAAAAACAAAAAACAAAAAGGGGAGATGAGGAAGGGGAGGCCATGGTGGGCGTTTTGGGGGTAATTTATGCAGCCGGAATCGGAAATAAATAAATCGATTAATCAAAATAACAAAATCTTTTAATTTAAAAAAAAAACAAAAATTTTAAGGGGGGGCAAAATGGGTTGCTGGGTTACTTTCCACTGGCGTGATTCTCTCGACAGCCACTTGGTGGGAAGGTCAACACCCATCTACATTTCAGGCAGCTAAAATACTATTTGTTTTGCCATTATGCCCACCTTTTAGCCCCAAAAAAACAAAAAAAAAACCCACTTTTTTTTTTTTTTGAGACGAACCTTCCAATTTATAGTAAGTAAAAAGGGGGGAGAAGACAGTCTAACAGACAAATACAAAAAAAAAAACGCTTTTTTTCCCAACCCACATTCAAATTTTCGAATATTACATAGCGCAAAATATAAATTATAAAATTGAAGATGGGGAAAAAAATTTCGAAATGATGTGCTCATTTCTAAAAAGTCACAAACCCATTTCCGAAGAAAAAAAGGGGAAAAAACCCAAATTTCAATTTCAGAAAAAAAAACCCAAATTTTGATTGGATGAATTTATTGGATGTTAGCAAAAAAAACGGACACGTGATTAGCGAAGACCCAAATGCAAAGTCAGTCTCTCTCCCTCTCGCGCTCTCTCTCTCTCTCACTCTCTCTCTCACACACACACACACACACACACATATATACACTTAATTACATTACAAAAGACACGATACATCATCTCTTTGCTAATTAAACCTAGGAGTAGGTCTACCAAGACACCAATAGAATAATATTTTGCTTGATTAGCCACTTCCAGATTACCCTTTTAAACCTAATAAATTACCCTTTTAAACCTAATAATTTTTCTCAATGGAATGATTTTTTTAATGAAACCTAGTACCATTTGTCTAATTATTCTCAAGTTGGCCATTGAAAAAACCCACCCCCACAGCAAAAAAAAAACCACAAAAAAAGCCCACATGTTTTCATGTGTATAAACAATCCCTCACCCAGAAGACCTAAGTGCTTAGCATGGTCCCATGAATTTTGGGGACACAAATCACACAATGACAATATTCTTGCTTGCTAGCATGTCCTTGTTATTAGCTTGAATACCCAAATGTGTTTCATCATATAATTAAAAAACATAAGAAAGAATCCTTTAAATACTAGCAGTGCTTTCAAACTCAATACTTTCATAGTCACAAATAGTCCACACAATACTAGGAACAAGTCGGAGATGGACGGGCGATGCGGACACACTTGACAACCCATTGATGATCGGTTGGCCACATATTCATGTCAGCATCCTTGTCTCCTCTCCTCAAACTCCCCTTTTGGTCTATGTCCATTGCCTCTAAGGTATCTCTCATTGATTTAGTTATAAAGTGGTAAATTATGTGCAAACACAATTTGTGTAAATTATGTGCAAACATCTTTGGGTGCATATGTGTGTCATACACGCGTATACATGATGGTTCTAAATTATGTCCAAACATCTTTGGGTGCATATGTGTGCATACATGTGTATACATGGTGTACATGCACGCATGCATGTGTGTGTGTGTGTGTGTGTGTGAGAGAGAGAGAGAGAGAGAGAGAGAGAGGGAGATTGAGAGGGAGAGAGGGAGAGGGAGAGACTCGGAGAGAAGGAGAATGTGTGCAAGTGTGTGTATGCATACATGCACATGTATGTGTGTGCACACGTGTTTGCATGAAGGTGCACACACCCATGTGGGTGTGTTTGTGAATGTCTCGTGTTGCGAGCATGTGTGCATCCACACATGTGGTTGTGTATGTGCATGCACATGTTTTTGATGGCAATAGCATTTTGTCATTGGTAAATACATGTAATAAGTACAAGTAGTAGACCTTGTAAATAGTCTTTTTTCACATGCCCTTTATATGTTTAAGTACCCAACTCACACTCATTTATGATTTGATTACAAGCTTTTTGTGGGATCAACCCATCACCTTAATCAATTCCTAAGCATTCAATGTGAAGATAAACTCTCATGTCGGCATCAAAGTTGACAAATTTTCAACGTTTTTGCTACTTATTGTTAGTATCATTGTGGCACTATGTTTACAAATTTGAAATTTATTAGATTGTGGTTTGTAAGGTGAAGACAAAAGTTTTCCAAGTCTAGCCTAGAAGGAAATGTTTGCAAACCTTCAAATCTCAAAGACTTACCTCAAGTATCAAAAAATCTTCTAGAGTACCATAGGACATAATAATATTTTTGAAAGTCCTCAACAAAATTGGTTTTTATGTTTTCTTCTTAAGGTTTTCCTCTTGATGAAAGTAAAGAACTCTTCATTCAGCACTACTTGTGAAGTGATTCAAATTCGTCAACAACTTGAATGAGCTTGGGATTCTTTTAAATGGAGATGACAATTATGGTTCCTTCTCATGGTTTGTACTAGAACTCTTTTTCCCTTTATCATCACATTAGAACCATCCCTTTATCATCACATCAAAACTAACATGTGATTAAATGCATGTCATTTATCAAGTTAATCATATTCATGAATTTTGTAGGCCCAAAACCATATTCCTTCCATTACTAGTTAAGAAATAGCAAAATTAGCACAATAATATGTATTCTTAAAGGTTTAGAATTTACTAAAGGATCTAATAATTATTCCTTTTGATGCTTAGATAAGTAGGGGTCGATTTGAAAAGGTTTTCTTTGAAGATATACAATTTATTTCAATGTTACTATATATATTGAAGAGCCTTCATCAAGATATAATCACTTCCTTTGAGGGGTAGTTTTTTCTTCATATAGAGCAAACCTCCTTTCGAGGGTAGGAAACCTTCATTTTAGCTAAAGAGTAATATTGAAGACTCTTCAAGATATAATCACTTCCTTTAAGGGGGTAGTGTTTTATTCATGCTTCTTGTGAAGAATAAACCTCCTTTTGAGAGGGTAATGAAACCTTCTTATGAAGAATAAACCTCCTTTCAAGGGTAATGAAACCTTAATATTCAACTAATGCAACAAAGCTTACATACAAGTCTAATGATAAAATCAACTTAGACATTCATTTACATTTCTATCAATTAACCCACTTGAAGTGAACTAAGGTAAAGATTGTGCTAAGGACTTAACGCTTTCAAAAAGCAATGAGATCATTTGAAAAAAAGGAAAGAGTTTAGATTTAAAAGCGTGATTTGGGATTGCACATTCCTAACTTGAAACCACCTAAAAGTGTGATTTGGGATTGCACATTCCTAACTTGAAACCACCTAAAAATACCTCCAACATATGTACTTGCATGAAAACAAAGTGGCATGAATTCTATAATTAGGATTTTCACATCATATAACATCGATTGTAAGTTTATGACAATATCTCTATGCCCTTAAGCAATAGCACTATCTATTATCTTCATTCAGCACAAAAAAAAACTATGTCACTTTGATGAATTCTTTATCACAACGATGAGTTCCCAAGCCTTGTATCTCTATTTTAAGGAAAACATGTCAAATCCTTATATTTAAAAAAAGGGTATAAAGCTTTATTGTCCATGTTCAATGTCTTGTAATGCATCACCATATATTACCAGATAATTCATATTCTTAAAGAATTGAAACATGAAAGTAACATGATTGAAGTTAGTAAGCTCAATGTCTAAAGTGTTATAATAATCAAAACATAATGAGGATGTAGGAAGATTAGATGTCACTAACAAATATCATTTTACTTGAAAAGTAAACATTTTAACTTATTTTTATAAGATGTATTATTGGAGTATATGCTTTACACTATTAGCCTCCATCCAATAAAACTTTCCATGTTAAGAGTGTTTTCTTCTTCTAAAATGTGAATTTACAAGGCAATAAAAATTCAAAGTAGTAATTTATTGATTTAGTACTTTTAACCAAGTTTTTAAGGGTTCTATTTTTTACTATCCTAAGTGGAGGAACAATCTTTTGTAGAAATCTCTTGCTGGAGTGTAGTGAGGCTTGAATATGAGAAGCCAGTAAAGCTAGGAAGATGAGAGAGAGGTGAGTATGACATAGTAAAAGATGTGCTAGGTTGAAGATGAGAGAGAGATGAGTATGAGAGAGTAAAAGATAGCTTGATAATGTTCTAGGTTGAATAGAGAATACTTATAGGTGTCCCAATAGAAGAGAAATATGTATTTGTCTTCTTCCTTGTGTAGCTTGGAGAAGGAGTATGCACAAGGAGGCATAGCCAGGCATAGCTCTTATGGGTAACGCAGAGAGAAGAGTAGAATAATATACAAAACTTGTTCTTCTGCAAGCAGCTTGAAAGGGCCACTTTACATTCACATTGCATTGTGTTAATAACCACTTCTCTTGACATGGAGCACTCCACCAACATGGATCTATAATAGCCAAACATATATTCACATGTCTTGCATTTATTATAAAAGCATCTTTGCTTGTTATAAATGTCTAAAGGATGTTAGCACATATTGGGCGTCATGCTTTCATCAAATTAAATTTTAGGCCAAACACATTTACAAAAGTGCTAGAACTAGGAAATGGGCACCCTCGGGTCATTTATGCCTAGGGTGGCCTAGTGAGAAATGACTTATGAAGTATATATTCAGTTGTCTCATGTTGTAATTATCTTACCATTTGTGCAATATATTGAGTATGTTCTCTCTACCGACTCCCTTAGAACCCTTTGCGAGTATGTGTGGATGTGTCATTACTTTAGGGTTCAAGAAGGGTAATGCCATTATCCATTAGATCATGTGTCCCTCTTCTTCCATTCTCTCTTCTTGCAAATCTAGGCATTTCATGTGAGGAGATCAAAGCTTGGAGCAATCACACAAGCTTTAGCTTCACCAAATTACAACACCTACGACACAAGGAATGGCCTTAGAGTGTCATAACAAGCAAGGAAAGATCACTTAGGAGAGAAATTTTACCAATATGAGGATGGAATGGTAGGTTTGGTTTTTCATGGTAAGTTTCACACAACCCTTTCTCTAACAAGTCTAAAACTTTTTATTGTTGACAAGGAAACTTACCACATTGAAGCAAGTGGGTCGTTGGGGAAACTTACCCCATGAAGCTAAACCTATTGTTCCATCCCTCTTGTTTGTGATATCTAATCCTTAAGTGATGTTTCTACTCTTGTCATCACACCAAGGTATTTAGTTGTGTTGCATCTGTTGCATTTTGATGAAGCTAAAGCTTGTGTGGTTGCTTGAAGCTTCAATCCATTCACTTTCCAAGCCTACATCCACAAGAAGAGAGAACATAGAAGAAGAGGGACGTGCAATCTAATGGATGGAAATGCCTTCCTAAAACCTAAGCAATGACATATCCACACATATTGACAAAGACTTGCGAGAGAGAGAGAGAGAGAGAGAGAGAGAGAGAGAGAGAGAGAGAGAGAGAGAGAGAGAGAGAGAGAGAAGAAGACTTATTTAATTGCACAAATGAGAATTGTTACAATATGAGGAAGTGGCTTATATGCTTTTCATAAGTCATTTTTTAATGGGCCGCCTAAGAGACCCAAGTGTGTCCATTTCCTAGTTCTAGCTCTTTTACATGTGTTTGGCCTCAACTACTAGTCTCCTCATGATGCCAAAGATGTATTTACAACATTGTAAAGATGCTATACAAAATATTGATAATCTGATGAAGACATATTTTTCCAACATTGTGAATATGTGATTGGCTCTTGTAGATTTGCATTATTAGAGCACTCCATGACTAAAGTGGTTAACATAACCCCTTCCTATTTAATAAGGCTTCTTGTGGACTCCCAAAATTTTGTTTTTATTTTTTCCACTTGAAAGTAACAAGTTCTTGTGTATATACTCCATTTGTTGGGAGGACAAGTTTCTTGTGTAATTGCTGAGCTGACTTGTTAGTGAGTAGCTAAAATTATTGAAGGGTACTGGGATTTTCGGAGTGAGTTGGTGTGAACACCCCTTACTAAAAGAGAATGCGGGGTAGAGGGAGAGCTTGAGTTCCTTGCAAGAAAACACACACACACACACAAGAGAGTGAAAGACACAAGAGAGATGGATGGTTGAATTTTCTTCTATCTTCTTCTCTTCTCTACAACGATTAACATAACGAGATAAGAGTACATACTATAAGGGAAAGTACTCTCCTACTATAACATACAATGGACGATCCATAGTGTAAACCCAACTTCATGAGCTGGCGCTATAACTATGCCATAACTCTAGTACTCCAAAGTGGATGTCACACACCAGCCTATCGTCCACCACTGGAGGCATATCAACCATAATCTCACCAACCATGCCAGTGGCATACGTCATCACTTTTCAGAACCAAAAACTTATGATAAGTATCATTAATTGTGTTCATAATGTGTAACACTAATTGAGCTCGATATCTCAACTTTCCCCCTCGAGCTCAACTCCACACACTACACTCCAAGTAAGCTCCTAAATCTATGGAGCTTGTCTATGCCAAATGTACACTCCACACGCTACACTCCAAGTAAGCTCCTAAACCTATGGAGCTTCTCTATGCCAAATGCCTTGGTGAAGATGTCAGCCACTTGATCCTCTATATGTTGACAAATACCACATCTACATCACCTGCTAGAATCCTCCCCCTCACAAAGTGATAATACAGCTCAATGTGCTTTGTCTTTTGATCCTCTATATGTTGACATATACCACATCTATATCACCTGCTAGAATCCTCTCCCTCACAAAGTGATAATGCAGCTCAATGTGCTTTGTCCTAGCATGATATACTGGGTTACTAGCCAACTTTATGCTACTCATGTTATCATAATAAATGATAATAGCAATATCCATGGGCTCACCCATATCACCAACAACAAGTAGCCTCTGAAACCAGGCTACCTCACAAGCTACTCATGTTATCATAATAAATGATAATAGCAATATCCATGGGCTCACCCATATCACCAACAACAAGTAGCCTTTGAAACCAGGCTACCTCACAAGCTACCATAGCAACACCCCTATACTCTGCCTCTGTACTCGACAAATGTTGATTGTTTGTTTCTACTCCAACTCATAGAAACACTCCCAAAAGAAAATATAAATCCACTGGTAGATCTCATGTCTGTGACACTACCATCCCAATTAGCATCTGTGTACCCATGTAATTGTATCGCTATGCTAGAAAAGTTTATAATCAACTGTGGAATTTATGTACTTGAGAATCCATCTAGCCACATCCAAGTGTGGCTTCCAAGGTGGATTGCATAAACTAAATCACAAGTCCAATAATATAGCTCAACTTTGGCCTAGTAATCGTCATGTAGATCAAGCTACCCACTATGCACCTGTACATAAGTGGGAACCTCCAAAAGCTCACATGTATCTGTGGAAAGCTTTACAGTGTCCTGCTCCAATGGCACTAAAATAGACTTATAGCATGTCATATCATAATTGGACAACATGTCCAAGCCATACTGCCTTTGTAATAACAAAATTCCAATGGGTGATCTCACCACCTCTATGCCCAAGAAATACCACAACTCACCCAAATCCTTCATCTCAAACTTTTTCTTAAAGCCTCTTGACATCATGTATATTAGCATCACTATCACCAATGATAATCATCATCCACATAAATGACTAATAACATGATCTCTCTATCTGTATTTTTCACATAAAGTGAAAAATATACATTGGATATCTGAAATCCAATGGTAACAAGATACTCCTTGATCTTGTTTGACCATGCTCTAGGTGTTTGCTTCATGCCATACAAGGCTTTACGTAACCTGCACACAAAATCTGGGTGTGCATGAAGTGACCACATCATGTATACTTCTTCTTACAAATCGTAAGAGAGCATTCTTTACATCCATTTGATGTAAAGACCAACCCTTCACTGTGCAGCCATAGCAATGACACCTCTCATAGTTGCCATTCTCACAACCAGGATGAATGTCTTCTCATAGTCAATGCCATAGGTCTACGCAAACCCTTGACAACCAATCTTGCCTTATACCTACTCACTGATCCATTTGTATTATCCTTGACCTTATACACACACTTACATATAATTACTTTCTTTTCCTTAGGCAAAGGCACTAACTCTCATGTTGCATTTACATCTAATGCTGCCATCACCTCATTCATGGCAGCTTTCCATTTTTTATTTCTGTTAGCCTTTTACCTCTGAGAAGTTCAAGTGCGAGAGCTGATCACAGGCATTTTTTGCCCTATGTTGTGGTAGGCACCCTTAGTGTGTTAGCACATCAGCCTTAGTGCTAGGGCTACTAGAGTTATACTCCACTCGCTCATAATTCATTGAGTACATTCCAACTATCTCTATCCTCTCTGTCACTCTCTGAGCTCGCATGCGTGTTTTGTTTATGAGTTTGTGTAGTGCATCTCCTTTCACATCCAACATTGGTATTAGAGTCTTAGATAGTGCCTAGGGTTTAGAGTTTGGCTTCTCAGCCAATAGCTCTTTGCCACCAAATCACTGTCTCACGGGGGGCACAAGTTTCTTCTATTTTCTACTCTCTCTTACACTCTATTATCGCGCTCACCTTGACAACCAACTATTGGCCTTGACATTATTCATTCATTGGCATTGGCTCCTCCTAGTCTTTATCTAATTTGTGCCACTGTTCGTTGAGTTTGTGCTCTTACTCAGTTCTCAAATCGAGGGTTTTTTACCTTCTTTTGTACATTGGTGTCTTTTTTTGTTAATATTGTTGTACATTCAAGGTTCATCCCTGTGCTAGCTCTTCACTCAGCTTTCATCACAGGGTTTTTCAATTAGTACTACTCTTGCTGTTGACATTTAGTCATTCAGTTTTCTTTTGACATTGGACTTCTACGTTCATCAACTTTGACCTATCAAGTTTCTAAGCATTCCTCTTGAGCATTTGACTTTTGCATCAGTTGATTTTGCTGTCATCTCATTTAGCTACGGTAGTTAGTTTTACCTTGTCAGTAGCTCAGTCCTTTGCTTTTCGCATTCATTGTCTGGTAATCTTTCAGCATTCAGCACTTTGCTCTAGCTTCAGAATTTTGTTTTTCTATCTTAGCAGTCACACTTCGCATTCCAGATTCAGCTTCCATTTTTAGTAGTAAGATTCCAATCTTCAAAATTATGTTTTTCCATCTTCGGCTTCCTATCTTTAGCAGTAAGTGCTTCACATTCCAGATTCATCTTCCATTTAGCAATAAGTTTTAATTTCTGGATTCAACAGTTGGCCAGGTTTACTTTCTTGGTTGGGTTTACTTTTAGCAGTCCCAGATTCTACCAACTCCGATCTACTGACTTGTAAAATCTGACCTACTGATTTCTTGAGTCAGCCTTAGCTTCCGACCTGCTGATTCTACATAAGCTTCATATCTGCTGTCTCTATGTGAGCTTCAAAAATGCTATCTCCACATCAACATCGGGACCTACTATCTCCATGTCAGCATTAAACTTACTGATTCCGTGTATACTTCCATCTTGCTGATTCCATGTCAGCTTTCAGTCAGGTCATTCCGACCTATTGCTTGCCCATCCGATTCCACACCTGTCAATTCCACTACATGTAGATCGATGATCTGGTAAGTTTGCACAACCCTCTACATGTATTTGAAGTACTTTGACTCCCTTTGCAGGTACTCCCTGTGTCAGATATACTTCAGTCTTTATATTTCTTTACTGTGAAACATGTCCAGAAACACCAATGAGTTGTTTGGCATGCTATCCATTGAGGACAAGTTGGATGGAACCAACTATTTGTTGAAATATGCAAGTGAGAATGGGTGTGTGCGGGAACAAGCCCTTAGCTAGAGATTGTAAAAGGGAGTCCGTAATTGAGTGGGTAGCAATGAAAAGGTGAGAAGAATCTACTAGATGAGAGAATCAAGGGTAGCATGAGTGAATATAGGGGTGTGGAAAGATTGTAGAAAAAGGTGTCCCCCCTAGACGTAAGGGAGGTGGCACAAATCAAGGAGAAATTAGTGGGGATTGGGTGCTTGGCACCTTGTGGATGTAAAAGCTATAAATTGAGGCATTGGCCTAATGAGAACTTATACTATTATACATTATACTATTAGATTAATTGTACACTAATGTTGCTTTAATCACTTTCTAATTGCTTGTTAATTATGTTGATTCTTGCATTTGATCCACCATAGCCCATCACATTGCTAAAAATTCAACTTGGTATCAGAGCCTAGCTTAGCATTCAGCTGCTATTTGAAGCCTAATCATCTTCTTAATTACTAATTAGGTGCTAATAGCCTTATAAGCCATTTTTCACTTTTTGCAGTACCCACACTCAGTGGAGCTTAGATCTCTCCCTCCACATAGCTCCATTGCCTACAAAATTCACACACCCTCTTGCTAACATCTTGGTATCTAGGCGTGGCACCTCAGTACCTCAAACTACCAAGACAAATGCAGTCGGGAAGCGTTGATTTGCTGGCGCCTTTTTTTCTGAGAAAATTTACAAAATCGCCATCACGCCTTTGAATTGGAACCATTGGAGCTAGCCCAAGAGGTTTTTGGGTGTGTGATGAACACGCTGGTGGCCTCAGGATTTTGAAATTTGTCAAGTAGAAGCTACATCAAGCTCTGGATCAAATCTACATGACTTTGGTAAAATAGAGATTAAGCATTCATTATTTGGTCAAATCTTATGTTTTTGGGCTTGATCCTCTCCTTAAATTTAAATAAAAATATTTATTATTTTAATATATCAAATTTTCTCTTTTTCCATTTAATTACATGGATCTCCATTATCATAGGAATTCCTCGTTTTGCATAAAAATAGAAATACCAAAAAATATCTTTTCTTTAATTAATTATTTATGCATAAATACTAAAAATTAGTTTTCCATGAATGTGACGAAAATCATTCTTTTAGCATAGGATGACTAATCCTAGAATATGGTAGGAAGTCCTCTTTTCACGTTATGCATAAAAATGAGTTATGTATTAATTTCTAAAAAAATTACCATAGCTTCGCTGTGCTGCTATTACTGATAATTTTTAATATTTCTAGAAAGAATAATACTTTGTAATACAATTATGATAGAATAACTCTCCTTAGACTTAAATCCAATTTATGGAATTAAATCATAAGTTTACCATAATTTTATTAGCATAAAAGTATAAAAAAGCCATTTTCTTAACCTCTAGCTTAACTAGCATTGAGTTTGATTTTTGAATTGAGAATTTATCAATGAGAAGCATCCATTTGAATAAAGAATTAGTCATAGGAATGACTATTCTTTTGGGAGAGAGAGATATACATAAAAAGCATCCTAATTAAGCATAAAGACTAACTTTTTTGTGATTAATCATTAGAATTCTTATGGAAAGCTTGATTTGCATTGAAAACAATTAATTTGAAACTTCTCAAGCTTGAGAGGGGTTGAGAAGGGAAATCTTTTAAGAATATTAATGAAAACCATGAAATTACTTCTTACCTCTAGATTTTGCTTGCTTCTTTATCTTAGAAGGAAGCCCCCAACCAATCAATTGGTTTAGTATGTTGAGAAGAAAGCTCCAAGTATTGGTGAAGAGAGAGAGAGAGAGAGAGAGAGAGAGAGAGAGAGAGAGAGAGAGAAGCTCCAATCTCTCCAAAAGTAGAGGATTTTTAAGGGATAATAAAAAATATGAGTATTTTAATGTAGTACTTGCATGGTATAGTTCACGAATGAGAATACAAAAGAATGAGGGTCTATTTATAGGTGAGGGAGGCTACTAACTGAGTCCAACTAAGTTCTAGAATTTTCTAGCTTCAGTTTGGCTGAATTTGGACAAGATTTGAACCAGTTTATCTCCCATTTTGATCCAGTTTGGCTGAATTTGGACAAGATTTGGACCAATTTATCTCCCATTTTGATCCAATTTGGCTGAATTTGGACAAGATTTGGACCAGTTTATCTCCCATTTTGATCCAGTTTGGCTGAATTTGGACAAGATTTGGACCAGTTTATCTCCCATTTTGATCCAGTTTGATCCAGGAGAGAGAGGAGAGATAAAAATATCTCAAATTTTTTGAATTAAAAACCCTCCCACATATGTGAAGGAGGCGCCTACCTCAAAGGTCACCCTCTCCTTTACCAAGGTGTCAAAAATTCATCATTCCTCTAAATATCTTATTTTTTTAGTAATATCTCTTAATTTTTAACTAATAAACCTTGTACTTAATCAGCTCTTCATCTTATCCAAGCATTTACTCATTTTTGGGTATTTTCTTTTATTCATTGGATTTATCTCATCCCAACACTTGGATTAATCCTATTGGCCCATAGGAACCTTAATTGGACCATAATCCAGAAATTTCTGAAAATCTTGACCCTTAGGCTAAGGTCACTTATATCATTTTTAATTGATTCCTAATGCACCTTGGAGAATTTTTTTTGAACTTTTATTTCAAGGAAATATATCTTTGATATTTGTAGAATTTTTATATCCAAAAATATCTCAATATTAAATTACCTCTCTCTAGAATTTTTCTTCTCTCTAGACAAAAACAAGGAAAAATAATATTTTCTTGTATTCAGAAATAGGGAATGTTTAAAGGGGATTGAGGTAAATCTTATTCATTATTTAGGCTGAGGAGGAATCTTACAGGTGACAACTTGGAAAAGATTGAGCATATGAAAAGTCGCCCCCATAGATTCCTCCTCATGAGAAAATACATGGTTTTTGTTTGCCATGCATGGAATTGCTCCTCGTTGAATTTAGCTACTTCTTGTGCAATGCTCATGATGATGTGATTTTACAACAGCGCTCTGATACCAGCTGTGAGACCCCTCTGCCCCCTCCGCGCATCGGATTCCCAGTTGCTAACAGCAGCGAAAGTATCTTCCTCTTGAGCAGGGAAAGGTTTCCCACTCGGGGCCTCGCCCTCGAATGTCCGGGCACGAGACTAATCTGGTGGTCATTCCAAAACCAAAATCGAAATAATTTCCCTTGCCCGAAAAACGGGGACGATTCCACCTTTTTGATTTTCTTAACAAATTTTCTAACGGGGTCAAGAGACTAAACTATCCTTCACCTGACTAAACCAGATAGAAGGAAAACTATCACTGACTTAATTTGAAGAAATCAACGCTTTTTCCTAACCGAAATCAGACACAGCCATTGATCTAATCATTTGAGAAAATCAACGCTTTTTTTCTAACCGAAATCAGGCACAGCCGTCATTGATCTACTCATTTGAGAAATTCTTTAGGTTTTTATTTAACTACTCGAATTCTAAGCGTATTCCTATTATTTCAATTTAATTATTAAAACTCCATTAATTCCAGCCTATCCGGCCCATGGGTTAGCCACCACCCAACCACTGGAATTGGTAGAACCAAACAATTACTCACCCACCCATAATTGAATGCCTTTCTTAACTTTTGCTTTCGAATACAGATATGCACACACTCCTCTTTAAAACTTTAACATATAAAATAATCCATTGATAAACAATAATTGGTTACAGATATCATAACTCAAAATTTCCAGTCCCTTGTTTTTCAAAAAAACAGTATCACTCTGGACTCTCCATTGAGACCAGCTAGTTAGCAACAACGAGTTCCACTAACAGATTACAATAATCATTTCGTCCATCAAACATATCTTCCACGATATACGCATGGGTGTCCTAGGCACTGCGAGCCCATGCATCGCCTAGTCAGAACCGTCCAGGATCCTCCTTAGGTGTCCTGGCACTTCACTCAGGGACCGCTTTGTCGGCCCTTCCATCGTACCGAAAGCGCACCATTTTAACCGTACCGAGGCTGGTTAAGACCTGGGCAGGCTTTGCCACGTGAGCTGTCCTTTGAACACTCCCCGCCAGCTGTTGCAACCGAACTTCCCTTAGAAAAACACAAACCAAATGCTCCCTTCAGCATTCTGGCGTAAGACAATCCTTTAAGAAAACAGGGTTTCTATGCAAGTTTTTAGTTTGATTTTCTTTTGAATACAAGGAGTATTTCTTGAATCAGTATCCCCAAAACTTCTTGATCGGCATTCTGAATTTCATACCAGAATTCCTCGAATTCTATAACCTTGATCCACAGATCAATTCGAAGGGTCTCAAACTTAGTTTTAGATTTAGCATGAGTTTTGAGTGTATTTTTCTAAATTGGTCACACCTTCTTTCCTCAAAACTGACGAAATAGTTTGGTCTTGGTCATAGTCTGATTCAAGGTTCGAGTCGGATAAGATTTTTCCTGAACTATCTTTCTCAAAAAGGTTTGATAATTGAGTTACTATTTTACTAAATTTCTTTCTTTGAATATTCATTTAACTGATTTCTAAATTAGTTACGAATTCCAATGAGGAATAAATTAATCATTTATCTGAATATTTCGATCTCGATAGATTTCTTGAATTTTCTTTTTACAATCTGTGTGAATATAAAATGATAGAAATTTCTCTCTTAGAGTATTTAATTATTCATTTATCAAATACTCATAGAATTTAAACATAGAATTAAGAGAATTCTAATTTTGATATAAAAATTCTTTATGTATAAAAATCAACTTCAATGGGAATAACACTTTTATATTTAAAAAAATCCTTTTATGCATCTATTTATGCATAAAATCAAATTTAATAAGAATAATACTTTTAAAATAAAAAGAATTTCTTTATGCATAAAAATCAATTTTTATAAGAATAACGCTTTTATAATTTAAAATTTTCTTTATGTATCTTTTTATGCATAAAAATCAATTTTAATAAGAATAACACACTTTTGTAATAAAAAAATTCCTTTATGCAACTTTCTATGCATAAAAATCAATTTTAATAAGAATAACACTCTTGTAATTAAAAAATTCCTTTATGCATCTTTCTATGCATAAAAATCAAATTTAATGAGAATAACACTTTTGTAATTAAAAAATTCCTTTATGCATCTTTCTATGTACAAAAAATAAATTTAATGAGAATAACATTTTTATAATTTAAAAAAAATCCATTATGCATCTTTCTATGCATAAAAATCAAATTTAATGAGAATAACACCTTTATAATAAAAAAATTTCCATTATGAATCTTTAATGAGAATAACACTTTTATAATTAAAAAAATTCCATTATGCATCTTTCTATTCATAGAAATTAAATTTAATAAGAATAACACTTTTATAATATTAAAAAAATTCCATTATACATCTTTCTATGCATAAAAATTAAATTTAATAAGAATAACAATTTTATTTAAAAAAATCCTTTATGCATCTTTCCATGCATAGAAATCAATTTTAATAATTAATATCAGTTATATCCATGCATATTCATAGGTGAATATGTACATGGAGTAATTAGAATATTTCTTTTAGATGCAAAAATGGTGGGAATTACTCTTTTGGAATAACATAAAAATAAACTTTCTTTTCCACAAAATTCTTAAAAAAAATACCATAACCTCCTTTGTATGGCTGACCATTTCTCATTTTTATCTTCCTTTATTTAACTTAAATTAACCCAATTAGATTTATAGAACTCTAATCTACATAATTTTTCTAAAATTCAAGAGAGTAAACAATAAGAAGAGATTAATTAATCCCTTAGTTAATCTTCCTAGAATTGAGAAAGGTTGGAATGTAAAGAAGAGAAGGGGGTGGCCTTTTTATCAAAGGCATAGCATTTGAATTTAATTTAAACATTTGCAAAACATAAAATTTAAGAAAACCATAGATTTTTCATTAAACAAGTAAGAAAATCAGCTTACATGGAGCTTGTAAGCTCTCCTTTGGCTTGAGGGATTGAGGGTTCTACTCTTGTTTAAAGCAAGAGTGGCCACCAATTCACTTTGGAGAGGATTAGGCCAAAAATAATTGAATTATTAAAAAATTCAATGTAGATGGCTCAGGGCAGGAGTAGAGTAACAGTGCATAAACACCATTGAGCTTTTACAAAGGGGGAGGCTTCTATATATAGGAAAAAGTGAGCCTCTAACCAAGCAAACCGATTCTAGAATTTTCCAGATCAGTTTGGTCAATTTTTGACCATTTTTGGGTCAGTTCAGCTTACTTTTTGGAACTAGACTTGAAATAGGAGAGAGGAGAGATGAAAATATCTCATTTAATTGATTAAAAATTAAGGGCAATGATGAGAAAAAAGGCACCTCCTTCATGAGGAGAGATCCCCACTCTGAGGTGTCAAAATTTAGTTTTTTAATGATTTTCTTTGGTCCTTAGTCCACTCTTCATCTTATGTGAGCATTTACTCATTTTTTGGGGGGTTTTTCTTTTATTCTTCAATTTATCTCCTCCCTACATTTGGATTAATCTTATTGGTCCATAAGAACCTTAATCCAAAATTTTCAGAAAATCTTGACCCTCAGGGGGGTAAGGTCTTTTGTGCACATTATAGTTTATTTCTAATGTACCTTAGGAATTTCTTTTTAAACTTCTATTTCGGGAGAATTTATTTTAATAAAAAGGGATATTTTTCTATCCAACGATATCTAAAAACTGAATTACCTCTCTCTAGAATATTTTCTCTCTCTAGGTCAAAACAAGTAGAAATAAGATCTTTTATTATTCTGAAAAGGGGATTGATTACAGGGGAAGAAACTGGACATCTTGAGGGGTTGGGGAGGAATCTTACAACACGCATGTGTACACACACACACACACACACACACATACACATGCACATGCACATGCACACATGTGTGCACATATACATGCATACATACACACACACACACACACACACACACACACACACACACACACACAAGCTTGCATGCTTATTTGTGTGATGGTAGAAACATCTTTCTTGTCCTTTATAGGTGACCAAAATCTAAGAAAGGGGAAGAAAAACAAGAATATCTCAAGCTATAGGAGCCAAGTTTCATACAGCATGTCCCACTCCTAATCTCCTCATATTAACACACACAACAAGTAAGACGTGCAAGCAAGCAGTAGTCCTTTATGATTCTTTTCTTCTATTTAAAAAAAAACTATTCTTTTTAAGTATGCATATCATAGTCATACGTGATTTCAATTACAAGATTTTTGGATAATCCCATTACCTTCTTTGATTCTTTAACATTCCATGTACATATAAAATTTAACATTGGCATAAAAATTGACAAGTTGTTTTTAAAATTTTGCTATTGAACAATATGTTTAAAAAACAACACTACTTTTTGGAACACTAAGTTTGCAAGTCAAGGCAAATGTCTTTTAAGGTTGGAATACTAAGTTTGAAAGTGAAGGCAAATGTATTTTAAGATTGGAACACTAAGATTACAAGTGAAGATAAATATTTTTCAAGGTTGGCATGATAGCATTACTAATTGTCAAGTCTTATAAAATCACTTGAGCTACTCAAAAAATTTATGATATGATAAAACCTATAAATATTTTTAAAATTCTAAAAAAACTTGTGCGTCTCTTGATACAATAATAAAGTCTTCATATCTTTTCAATAGTTTCATTCCGCATCATAATTAAATTTATTTGTTGTTTTTACACAATCTTTGAATTTATTTTTGGATGAGGATTTTTGAGTGATACTCATGAACTACCTAGCCCAAAAAAGTGCTTCTTTGATAACCAAGTAACTAGCATCAAAATAAAAGGATAACTTATCAGTTTACAACCACGTATCATGGATTATTTATGTATAATTCTTCATAAGCAAATACTATATTAACTAGTAATTATCTTTGTCAAAGGTAAGATAATAATTATATGTGCTTTCATGTTAAAAGTTGTACATAGGTCACAATAAACATGATGTAAATAATAATAGTAACTTTCATCATTATTTACAAGAGCACTTATGCTTGATTATACTTTGAGAGTATTTATGAGGATGACTTGGTCTCTTGTAATTATAACTATTGTCGTGTCCTAGGGATTAAAGCTAATCCACCTTATAAAATATAAGATGAAAATTTCAGTAGATTATTAATTTTATGTTCTTAATCTACTAAACTTTATATAAGAAATAGATTTTTTTTTAAAAACAAGCATGCTTTTCTATTTATTTACATTGTAATTTTTCCATGTTAGAACACTATTTGAACATATGCAAAGAAGACATTGTTTGTTTATTTTAACAAGAGTTAACGTACTATTGTGTCTCTTTAATAAAAAATAAAAATTTATGCTTAAATATATGTGCAAAATTTGCATCCTTTGCATTGTCACTTGTGGTAGCAAGTCCTTACTACTGCTTCTTCTTCTTCTCACTCTCCTTCCACTTTCGATAGTCCTCTAAAATATGACCAGGTTTTGGACAGTAATTCATCTCTTCTTCTTCTCAACGATCTCCTCTTTAAGCTTAAGGTTAACTAACTAGGCTAATGCTTTTCTCTTAGGCTTATCACAAGTTGGAGCCCCAAATTTTCCTTTTCCACAATGAGAGGTAGCAAATGCCTAATCGGAAGCAAGCATATTGTTCCTATTGGAATGAGACTATTCTTCTTGAAGTAGGAGAGCCACTAACTCATCAAAGGTATACAAATCTGAATTGCTGTTTATCAGGAGCAGAGTGTGGTAGCAAATGCTTGATATGATTCAGGAGAGGCAGACCATTAAGAATAGTAGAGACAAGACAATTGTCTGGAATAACCTTATCAATATTGATCAACTACTCCCTTGGATCCTTGACACAGGTCAAAAATGCATCCATAAATTCACCCTCTGTCAGATGCTCCAAGTCAAGCTTTTTCTAGAGATAGACAACTTGGGCTTCATTACGGATCTGATATAGAGAGGCAAGGACATCCCATGCACTCTCAGCGGATGTACATGATCGGCGGATGTGAGGAATATCTTGCCATTTGTAGGAGAGAGCAATAAGTGCATGTGCATGTGCATCTTTGGCATCCCATCTGAGTTGTCCTGGTGTAGGAGAAATAGGTATAGCAGGCTGTGCATTGCCACTAGAACTAGATTCACTGGTTCCAGCAATGGATCCACTGAACGTGCTGATAAAAAATAAGCAGATGCAGGACTAGCAAGCTAGAGGTCAGCACTAAATACATACATAGGTTATTTGCCACCAAAACATGATGCATCATATATACCCACATGGGATAGAGTTGAATTTGTAGTAATGTGATGGGCTATGGTCGATCAAATGCAAGAATCAACATGATTAACAAGTAATTAGAAAGTGATTAAAGCAAGATTAGTGTACAATCAATCTAATAGTATAATGTAGGCATGTATACTCAAAAACCAGCAAGTTCTCATTAGGCCAATGCCTCAATTTATAGCTTTTACATCCACAAGGTGCCAAGCACCCACTCCCCACTGATTTCTCCTTGATTTGTGCCACCTCCCCTACATCTGGGGGGACACCTTTTCCTAGAATCTTTCCACACCCCTATATTCACTCATGCTACCCTTGATTCTCTCATCCAATAGATTCTTCTCACCTTTTCACTGCTACCCACTCAATTATGGACTCCCTTTTACAATATCTAGCTAAGGGCTTGTTCCCCCGCACACCCATTCACTTGCATATTTCAACACCTCCCCTCAAGTGAATAATTCTAGCACACTTGGACCCTATACCAAGTTTCCCTCTTACTTGGTAGCCCGTTGACTAGTGCCTCAAGTCCCTAACTCATAGTCCTTGACACTCTCTCTCTATTTGTCCAAGGCTACTACAAGTGCTCATAACTTTGACTAAAGTTCTCACACATACATCTACTACATGGCCTACATCATCTGTGGCTTAGAGGTGGTTTTACTCTATTGCGGTAGGTTACATTGGGTTGTGGGGTTTCTCTCTTTCTCTCTTAGAGAAAATGTTCTGACTCCTCTACCTTAGGAGTCTCCATGAAGTTTGCAGATGCTGATCCTTCTTCATTTGGTTTGCTGTAGTAGCAGTCTCTAGCCATGTGTCCTGGCTTCCCACAGTTGTGGGGGCAAGTGAAGGTCCTTCCTCCTCCCCTGCCTCTTCCTCGTCCTCGTCCTCGTGCGAGGCCTCCTTGGGTGTAGAGTGATTTCTCCTCTCCAGTTGTTGGGTCCAATCCTTTCTTCTCTTTGACCTTGTTCTCTTGCTCTAGTAGAGCTCCTTCTATCTCATGCAACTTCAAATCTGGTATATTCTTTAAGGTTGCCACAATGTTCTCATACTCGCCCTTGTCCACACTCTTTAGAAGCACTGCTAGTATCTTGTCATCTTCTACTTTCTTCCCAATGGTTGCAAGTTGTTGTTTGATGCTTTTGTATTTGTTCAAGTGTGTGGTTAGAGGTTCATTTTCCTTCATGTCAAGTTTGTAGAATTGCATTAGCAGATTTATCTTTGAGTTCTTTGCTTGAGTGCCAAATAATTTGTTAAGTTCATCCCATGCATCTTTAGCTTGTTGTATCCTTGCAATGTGGTGAATGATTTCATCATTTAAGCTAATTGCAATGTGTCCTAATGCTTTCTCATTTCTGTTCTTCCACTCATCCTTCCCATGCTCCTCTGGACATTCATCTCTTCCCTCAACTAGCCCCCATAGATTCTTCCTCATGAGCAAATACATGGTTTTTGTTTACCATGTATGGAATTTCTCCCCGTTGAATTTAGCTACTTCTTGTGCAATTCTCGTGATGATGTGAAGGGGGTCCTACATCTTGATTCAATTCAAGATTCAAGGGCAGTGTCTTGCCTTTTACAACTCCAATTTGGTGTTTAATGATGATTACAATAAGATTACAAGCATGAATACACCAAAAAATTACATAAAGCCAAGGATAGTTGGTTTTGTACTGGACGGTTGGGACGTCAAACCAACTTCAAATTATAGTATTATGAAGTGATAAAGGTCTATATCAAATACCCAATGGTAAGTTTAAACCATCAATTACACCAAACTTTAGTGATTAGTACTAATTAATTAGTGAGCTTAATCTCCTATTTTGTGTGCAGAAAATAGATTGTACGGGGAGGCCAGATCTGGTGTCTTAGAGTTCATATGAGCTTAAATACTTTTAAGGGAATCAATAGCAGCTAGTCTATTTTTATGCATGAGAAAATTTAAATGATAAAAGAGGAATTCCCATGACATTTGGAATTCAATCATTTAAATGGTAAAAGTGGAGTTCTTGGCATATTTGAATTAATGGATATTTTTATTTAAATTTAAAGAGAAATTTTAGATAAATTATTTTTATGCATGAGAAAATTTAAATGATAAAAGAGGAATTCCCATGACATTTGGAATTCAATCATTTAAATGGTAAAAGTGGAATTCTTGGTATAATTGAAATAATGAATATTTTTATTTAATTTAAAGAGAAATTTTAGATAAATTTATTTTATGATAAAACAGGAATTCCCATGACAATTGGAATCCAATCATTAAATGAGAAAAAGAGGAATTTTAAGCTTATTCAAAAAAATAGATATTGGTATTTAGTTAAAAGAAGAAATTTTATGGTATTTAAGTAGAGAAAGATTTGAATTTATTTTTGGACAAAAGAGGAATTTTCACCAAAATTCCACCTAGAGAATTAGTGTTGATAAATGAAAATGGTAGAAAGAATATCTTTAGATATTTATGTGAATAATTCACCAAATTGATATTTTTCCAAAATTAGATTAAATGGAAGAAGAGTATTTTCATAAAAATCTGAGATTCTCATATAAAACCATTTCTTAATCTATTATGGTTAAGAAGGAATGAAATTCATAAAGCCGAAATTTTCTTTGGTTAGAAGTTCAGTAGATGTTTATCTCAAGAAAATCCTTGGAATCAAAGGTAGAACTAAACTGA